>NC_141089.1:37130754-37683254 GCF_041138505.1 Cibotium barometz
TGATTACAATATAGTTATTTAGCAATCCGCAGCCCAAAAAGAAAAACACACACGGCGCACACAAAAGCCCTAACGCTCTAATAAGCTTTGATCAATCATAGCTGATCCAATTTCATTGCATCGCTTCTTTTTTTTTTGTACATACCCAAAAAACTGCGCGCGCGCACGGGTATTTTCCCTGCAGTCACATAGCTTTGATCAATCACAGCTGATCCAATTTCATTGCATCGCTTTTTTTTTTGTTTTTTGCACATACCCAAAAAACTGCGCGCGCACATGGGTATTTTCCCTGCAGTCACCCATCTGCGCGCACGTATGATTAAAGCTAGTATAAACAATGACAATCTCTTTCTAGGAAATCTATGCTCCTATGGCACAATAATTTATTATCACTTTATAGTATGCAGCTATAATACTCAAATCAGTAGCATTAATCGCAAGTTCTAAATGCCTGAACGTTCACCTGCGCTATATTATCATTAGTTTATAATGGTATGCCTGAACACCTGCGCAATATCACTTTATGGTATGTGGCTATAATACTCGAATCAATAGCAAAGGCAACTTCTAAATGTTGGGTTGATTTTTCTAGTACTGGTTAAATCAATCAGCGCGTTATAATGGGCCACAATATTTTTTTTTTTGCATATTATTAAACTTGGGCTGTTTATGATTAAAATATAGGTCTTGGAATACTCTCCTCTCCATTTGCAGTGGCCAAGGCAGGCTGGATGGGGGTAATTATCTCACTCTTAGTATCAACAACCTATGCTTACTCAGCTTACTTGATGGCCAAGTGTGTGAAGCACAATCCGGAGTGTGCAAGTTACCAAGATGTTGCTAGGATGGCATTTGGAAAGAAGATCAGGAAACTGGTAACAGCTCTATTCTACATAGAGATAACAGGCACACTTGTGGGCTACTGCATTTCAGTGGGAGACAATTTGGCCCAGATTTTCCCCAACTCAAGCTTTAGCTTGCCTGGCCTAAGTGGCAGAAACTTCATGATATTCGTGGCCTGTCTTATCATGCTCCCATCGGTGTGGCTAAGAGACTTGAGTGCCCTCTCTTTCACCTCCATGTGGTGTATTGCAAGCACCATCTTGCTGCTTATAGCTGTCATGCTTGCTGCCACTGCCAACCACATTGGCTTCACCCACCCCATCCCTTTCGTGCGCATCCAAGGTGTGCCTGTTGCAGCTGGCCTCTATGCTTTCTCTTATGGAGG
This sequence comes from Cibotium barometz, assembly GCF_041138505.1. NCBI lineage: Eukaryota > Viridiplantae > Streptophyta > Polypodiopsida > Cyatheales > Cibotiaceae > Cibotium > Cibotium barometz. Next base: position 37,131,983 of record NC_141089.1, read on the forward strand.
GACTAGTGTTTTCCCTAGTATCTACATGTCCATGAAGGATCCCACAAAGTTTACCAAGGTATCTCCTTTCGTGGCAACACTCGTGCTTTTGCTTTAATACATGGTGATGATGTGAAAGTTATACTAATATTTTTTATATAAAGGCTACCATATTTTTGCCTCTTATATGAGGAGTCATGCAAAGTTCTTATGTTAATAATTTTTCACAACATAGAATGTTGGTGCATGCTCACATAGCCACACATGTATTCTTATGCTGGTAAATTTATCACGATATTTTGTTTTCATAGTATGTTGTGCAGGCTCACACTAGTGTGTGTGTGTGTGTGCGCGCACGCATGTGCATTACTTTAAAAAAACATTCTCCCCCTTGAGAATGTGGAATATGAGAATCCAACATGCACACACATTTCCTAATGCATAGCTAAAAATTACTTTTTAGAGTGCACCTAGCTACCTCGATTTTGCATGGCAAGTAGTCACATTTCCTCATGCACTCTAAAATTACTTTTGAGAGTGCACCTAGCAACCTCAATTGTTCATGATGACAAGCACAAATGGTTTGCCACCTCTTTTGCCATGCATAAAAGGTGCACCTACACATGTTTCACAATCCCATGATGGCAATCTCACCTTCATAGTAATGGACACCGTATGTACCTTTTATTGTGCCCTATAATTTTGCATCCTTTTGCACAAAGATTAGACATGACACAATGTATAGAACTACCTTGCATGATTCAAATATACTTTGAAAAATCGCTATCAAATTTAACTCCTTGTTTTTACTTGAGCCTTTTGATTTGTGCAACAGGTATTGGTGGTAAGTTTTGCTATTGCAACTTCTTCTATAGCTGGCCTTGGTATAGCTGGAGCATACATGTTTGGAGACGATACAGCCTCACAAATAACTCTCAGCATGCCAATTCATTTTATAACAACAAAAATAGTACTATGGATGACAGTAATCACACCCATGTTCAAGTTTGCACTTCAACTCTCTCCAATAACTACTGCACTAGAGACTCGTCTCTATGAGCAATGCAAAATATCAAAGAACATGCTCTATGGAATGAGCACACTCATGAGGTCCATGGTGCTAGCTTTGATTGCAATTTTCTCCATGGTTTTCCCTTACTTTGAATACATTGTGGCACTAGTTGGCTCTTCCATGACTATAGCCATATGCATGATCTTTCCATGTGTATTCTACATGAAACTCTATTGGGAGAGGTTGAAGATGAAAACAATCATCATGATAATCATATTGGTGATTGTTGGGGTAGTCACAGGAGCATGTGGTACCGTCATTTCGGTCCGTGGTTTGATCAACAAGAGAAAGAGCTAAACCTCTTGAATCACCATTGGTTTCCATTCTACTTGGAAACAATCCTATATTAGAACAAGTGACTATAGAGACATTTTGTAACAAACTTATTATGTCTTGTGAGAGTTGATTTTGTGCCTAGTATTGCCCCGTTCTCTACATGTTGTTTTCCACTTACCTCAACTAAATTACTACTATAGAGATATAAATACAAAGTAGCATCATTTAGTTAGTTATTTTCTTTTCTTTTTGTACATGATTGAAAAATTTTGGTTGTACAAGTTTTGAAATTTCTTTCTCTTCAATCACAAAGTAGCATCATTTAGTTGGTTATTTTCTTTCTTTTTGTACATGATTGAAAAATTTTGGTTGTACAAGTCTTGAAATATCTCTCTCTCCAATCACAACACATATAGAGAAGGTTTTATGTTTTAAAAGGCTTGTTCAAAATCATGGCAAATTATTAATTGTCAAACTTTTAGACCTCTTAATTATTAATGGTTAGTCTTTTAAACCTCTTAATTTTTTTCACACATTATTGAATCACTAAAAAATTGAGCCACCATTTAACTATAAAATTTTCTATTACAAGTTTCATTTAGTCCCTTTCACAGTTTTAGAGGTCAGTCTTCTCATATTGTAAATATGTTTCCATTGCAAAGATTCATTTCTATAATCTTAATCTAATTAAAAAATATATCTTGAATACCTCCACTCCAATACGATGGGTACAAAAGATATGGTGAGATGTTATATAGTGGTTATCTAACTTTAGACAAGTAATAAATTCTAACTCTGGGTCTTCTAGTACTTGGTATGGTTTAAAGGATCATCATTTATAGGTTTATCATTTCTTAGCACAAGTGGAAAAGAACAATGCCCATAGAGTATATAGTGTAAGATGTTGATGAAAAATACCAATAAAGAAGTAAAATCAAGTTTTCAAAATTCTTATTTTGGAGATTAAAAGAAAATACTTTGAGTTCTCACTGAAACATTGAAAAAGAAGTAGATAAAAGACCAAAAGAAAATTAATTACTCAGCATAATCATTTCATAATTGAAAATACATATATTAAACTCAACAAGTAACTTGGTAATAAGATTAACACCAAACTATATATTAAAACCATCAAGAATTTTTACATTTATTTTTTGAAAAAAAAATCTAAAAGAAGAAGTAACCTTAACAAAAGCCAAAAAAAAATCTTTAATAACACCTTGATGATGTTTTATTTTACTAGTAGTCCTAGCTTATCATGTACATGAATTCAACAATCCAAATTTGTTATCATCTTTAATACTAGTTTCATACCTTAGCAGGACATAAATATGTATTTTCAGGGGTTTGCTCTAAAAAATTCATATCTTGTGAATGGGAGTGGCATTTTAGCATCTCTCTTTTAAGGCATGTCTTCATGAATGTGGAAAACCCTAGAAAATTATTAAAATAATAAAAATAGCCTTAAATATAATTAATAAATCACCATAAGTAGAGGCACATCCAACACTATAATCTAAAAAGGTTACGCATTTACAAAGTTGGTTCCTTAAATATAATTGATAAATCACTATAAGTAGAGGTATATCCACAGGACTATAATCCAAACAAGTTAAGAATTTACAAAGTTGGTTCCTACATGCAAGAAAAAAATGATCTCGACACTCTTTATAAATCTCTCCTAGACCTTACATAGTATTTAAGAGATTAGAGATAGATTTTCCATGATAAAAAAATTTATTACAGCTACACCATGTTTCAAGATTTTGTGTCACTTCTAAGTGTTATGATAAATATAACTCGGATGTAATTCCTATGTCTAGACATGGTGATAGAAATGATAAATATATCATGGATGTAATTCCTATGTAGACGTGGTGATAGAAATGATAAATATATCATGGATGTAATTATTCCTATGTAGATGTGGTGTTGGAAATGATAAATATACTTTGGATGTAATTCCTATGTAGAGCTAGAAATGAGAACTATACCTTGGATGTAATTCCTATTTAGGTGTATTGCTAGAAATAAGAAACCTAGTGACTATTAGCTTTTGAGTTGCTTGAGAAGAGACAATCTTCCTTTGATTTTCCATTTTCGTAGATTTTATGGTTGAGTTAATTGGTTGGAGGTGGAGGCTTCCGTCTATTGGTTTTTTTGGTTAGATGTTCTCTTTTTGCATTGGTTTCTTACATGTTGCAACCCATCCCATCCTTTACATCTATTATCTAGACTTAAGTCTAGATGAGGCCTTTGAGGTATGGCATTTAAGTACTATGGTAGCTTTTAATCTCAAGGACCTCCAGTTTTTATAGAACTAGCATGGCACTATTGGAGTTAATAGATGTGAAGGTTTAGCAATAGCATTAGGTGCTTTGGCATGGGGTAAGGTTACAGTAGTTGAAGTAAACTTTTTTACGATTGGTGCTACAATGCGAGTACAATGGTTGGCATAGTTTGAGGTGCTCAAGCTACCTGACTTCCTCTATGGGGAGTTCCAATTCTCCCATTGTATTTTGCAACATAACCTACTAGGTCACCCAATGAATTTGGCACTGACACCTTTCCATCCATCTTCTCCCTATAACAACAACATACTTTCATTCATCATCATTCCTACATTCATGACATAAAAGATCCCTTCCCATGGGGCTAGATCAAATGTTGAATGAGACATTAAAGACATTGCTTATTTTCATAGTTCTATCCTCAATGATGTTGCACATGCTTAAGTTTTCATGAGCCACCGTGGTTTGCCTAATTTTGACCCAAGTCTCACTCACAAGTCCCATAAATATTAGGTTATAATAACTGGTACATATGTCTAGAAGTGCAAACACTTCATAATAGGCTTTGTCATTGTGTTGGATCTCTGTCAATGATTTTTGGTAACTGCATCATCAATTCATCAAAGTATGTAGTTCTTATAATTATATTCTTTCCTCTTATATACTATTAATTGATATAAGGGATAGCTTCTTTGGTCAGTTGTTTAGCCTTGTTCTTATCAATTTCTTGCTATCTCAAGTCTTTTTGCTCACTTGAGCTATTCTTATTTGAGCTTAGCTTTATGCTCATCTTGAGCTCTCTCCTTATTGCATCTATGTTGGGTAGATCATGACAACTTAGAATATCTAAATATCCTTGTCTATGTTCTTGACTCATATCTTTTTGAGCCATCATTGATTTCTCAGTTATTACTCATGTTGTGAGTTATAAAATTCATGCGCATCAATGTCTTCAACATAGCACAACAAATGTTAATTACTATCAAGAAAGAGACCAAATTTTCTTTAGCTTTTGTTGAAGAAAATCACACTCCATAGTAGGTACAAGCATATAAAGCATGGCATAAAAGAGATAGAAAGGTGTTGTACTAGCTTTCTATTCGTCAATTTGATAGACTCAATAATTGTACATATACAGGATGCACAAATGCCTAAGGAGGCTTGGGACACCTTGGTGAAGATATATAGTACAAACACACACTCAAGCTTAGAAGATGTAGCTAAAGAAGAAACTACATAATGTGACCAAAGGGAAGCTAAGTATAAATGATTACTCAGTGAACTTAAAGGGCTTGCAGATTGCCTTGCTTCTTTTGGATCACTAGTAGATGACGATAATATGGTATTGGACGGTGTGACCTTAAATAACACTATATTCGTGAGTTTGGGAATTTCCCAACTCCCATTTTTTGAATGCTAAAATGTGGGACCTGGATAACATGCCTATAAGTTTTTCAAAACCATATCATGTGACCTATTGTTGGAAAGCGCTTGGAAAATGGAATCTAGTGAGCTATAGAGCGCTCAATTTGGAGTAACGGTGTTCAAGTTATGATTAATCCAAAGATTTGACCACATGTCCCAAACTTATGGGAAATTCCCATATTCCCCAATATGGTGTTAAATGGCTTGGGCAAGGAATACAGTCAGTTTCAACCCTTCATTGGAGTTTGAGAAAACTTTCTTGATTTTTAAAAATTGATTGCTCTTCTCATCCATGAGGAGATAAATATTGGGAGAAGTTCATCCTTCAAAAATTCACATGAGCAGGCCTTCAACTCATATACAGGTAGAGGTAGAGGGAGATTATAATCTAGAGGTTGAAACGATGGTTGATTTAAAAATCAAAACTAGAAACTACAACAATAATAAGAAAATCAATCTCATACAGGTGGAAGAGACCACCCTAGAGGGCAAAGGGGAGCTAGAGAGGCCAAGGTTATTGGCAAAAAAAATCAAAATATAAATAGTATGGAGTGTTATTACTATGGCAAACCAAGGCACATCCCTCTTGAAAGTATCAACTCAGCTTAGAGAGAGATAATCCATAAAGTCTAAAAAAATAAGATGAAATTGAGTTTGGCATATTTTCTCTCCATTTCTTTTAAAATATAAAAGATACATTCCTCTTCTCTAGTCCTTGAATTTTTTAATCACTTATTCTTTTCATGTATGTGGAATAAAGTGGTTAGTTTTCAGAGTGTAATGGCTCATATCTCTAAAAATTCATTACTAAATCCTTCTTTAATAAAAGAAATACATAAATAAGTAAATGAAGAGGTACTACAAGCATTGGAAACCCCATTTCATATTGAAGACGCATATGCTACACCAATGGGAGATGTGGTCTACAATAGATATAATACTATTTTTAACGACTTGGAGGCCTTACATTCATATGGTGTTCAATTGTTTGAAGTTAGTCTTGAAGAATGTGATGGTGTTCTCAAATTTGTGCTAAATCTTGATGAATGTCAAATTCTGAAGGAGAGAAAGTTAGAAAGAGTTAATGTCACACTGATATAAACAGGACACTTAATCCATCTATTAAAAAAGATGATCCTAGATGGTTTAGTGTTAAATCCAAAAGTTTAATTCTAAAATAATATATTCTATTTGGGATCCTTTGAGGTAATTTTTTAAAATATTTGTTTGGAAAAAAGTATTATCTATATTAAGCAATAAGTGCTCCATTCTTATGTCCTTTATGTGTTGCAGGTCAACTTAAAGAATTTTGATATTCTGCATTCGGTTTTTCATAGGACATCTATACCCGAGATCATTGGCGAGCATGGAAATGGCAAAATCTTAGATGTGGAAGACATGGGACAATATAAGGTGGAGTGGCATATGGCAGGTGATCTTAAAACTCTGAAATGTATGTATAATGTGTCAAAGGGTGCCAATTCAAAAAGCCACTACTTATATTGTATGTGCAGTGCAAAAGTGCTTGATAAGAGGTATTGGAAGAAGGAACCGGATAGGTACATGAAAGACCCAAACTTCAAGCTAGTTCTCGATATTCCATTGTCAAGAGTCTACATTTATACAATGCATGGACTCTACAGCCTAATACAACAAAGATTAAATCCATCAAAGCACTAGAGAAAGTTCTATCAGACATTCGTTTTCATGGTGGACATGCAAAGATTGAACAAAATGAAAAAAGATCTAAGTATGGAAGGGATGCACCTAAGAAACCTTCCATTGGGGGTGTTAAAACAAGAAGGTTTCTATCTTCACCAACACTAGAGGGTAACCCTCATCATTAGGAAGAACATGATTAGTGCAGACCCTAAAATACAGCTGATGGAAGTGCATTCATGACGTAATAGTAGACCATGCAAACAATGGTTAAGCAAGATCACATAAGGCCAACGTGTGGAAATATTTCGGCACTATGTTTAAGTTTTGAGATTTGAAAGTGTGGACTATGAAGGACTATGAGATCTTTTAAACAGTGCTAGATGAGTTCAAGAGATCAATGATTGCTGCATGGACGGATCAACACATCACCCACTATATGGTATTTGATTCATTATGCATTGAATTAGTTCTAAAACTATATGTTGATCAATTTAGTAATTAAAGTATTGTTTCTTTTATAGTATATCATCTACAATCATACTCCTTGGTTTACAAAGGAGTATGGTAGTTTATCAATATGGTCAACCCAAGGAATGGAGATAATATTATTAAGCACACATGGGGTATTTCAATCATATGAGACATAATGGAGGAGCAGAGAAATCTAACAGTTAGAAGATTATACACAGAGCCAAAAACAAGTAGTTTAATGCATCTAAAATTAATCAAGCAGTCAAAACTTTTAAATAGAGAAAAGAAAGATATATTGTGAGACCCCTCTGCCCCCTCCGTGCACCGGATTTCCTGTTGCTAGCAGCAGCGGAAGTAGCTTCCTCTTGCGCGGGGCAGGGTTTCCCACTTGGGGCCTCGCCCTTGAATGTTCAGACATGAGGCTAATTTGGTGGTCATTCTGAAACCGAAACTGGGAAAATTTTCCTTGTCCGGGAAACGGGGACGATTCCACCTTTTTGATTTTCTTAACGAATTTTCTAACGGGTTCAAGAGATAAACTATTCTTCACCTGATTAAACCAGATAGAAGGAAAACTATCACTGACTTAATTTGAAGAAATCAACACTTTTTTTGTAACCGAAATCAGGCACAGCCCATTGATCTAATCATTTGAGGAAATCAATGCTTTTTTCCTAACTGAAGTCAGACACAGCCATTGATCTACTCATTTGAGAAATTCTTCAAGTTGTGGAAAAAACTTTGCTTTGTTTAGTTTTACTCTTAGAAGACACCTCTACTTGGCCAACTTCCTTGAGGCCTTTCAATATACAAGTGATCTTGTAATTAAGATGATTGAAAAAGAATTTTAGAACAGAAAAAGAACCATCTTAGTAACCTAGGTGTCCATGGATTTTAACCATGATTCCATGCAACAATCAAACATAGGTGCTCGTGGATTTTAGCCATACTATTATGCAACATTGAAAGAATACATGATTTTCTTACTTTTTTCCCATAATTTCAAATTTTGTTTGACATGAAATAGAGAGACAATGTATTACATGTAACAATTGAGATACAAAGATTTGACCACAAGGCAAAAGCCTATGTGTCCAAAATGTTGAATGTAATAATTATAAGGTAGAATTTGACCATATGAACAAATCTTGTGACAATGGAGAGTACTAATGTTAGAGATCACTAATGGATATACAGAAGTGAGCATGGATTTTATCCATACTCTCATGCCACAATGTTTGGTTTTTTTGTAATACCAAATTTCATGTAGACATCGTCATAGATTCATCGTGGACATATTGTCAATGAAAGTGGCCATTTGATAATTTATATTCTATGTGTAGCATGGGTTTTTGAAGGAGATGTCTTCTATAGAATTTGACCATATGGTAAAAACTTTGCTATGTTTGGTTTTACTCTTAGAAGACAGCTCTACTTGGCCAACTCCCTTAAATCCTTTCAATGTACAAGTGATCTTGGATATAAGATGATTAAAAAAAATTAGAACACAAAAAGAACCATCTTAATAACCTAGGTGTCCATGGATTTTAACCATAATTCCATGTAACAATCAAACATAGGTGCCCATGGATTTTAGCCATATTATTATGTGACATTGAAAGTATGCATGATTTTCTTACTTTCATCCGATTTTAGTCTGATATGCAATAGAGACACAACATGTTACGTCTAATAGTTGAGGTACAAAGATTTGACCACAAGGCAATATCCTATGGCTATTTCAGAAAGAAGCTTTCATATTGACCATGGCTTTTGGCCACACAGTCACTTTTGTTTGAAGCATCATATAACCAGAAGTATATTTTTGTTACCTCTTTTGTAAGCACAAGTATATGTGTGTCTTGAAAAAGTCATTTCATATGAAATGCATACATATACAGAGAATTATTCTACAATGTCCAATTAGTCTCTATTGTGCTACATGGATAGATCACTATTTTCTGCATAGCGAGTGATTACACATATGTGCAAGTAGTATATAGAAGTACGCTTATACAAGCAAGGTCAACGTAGCATACAAGAAGAATCAGCAAGACAGAAGCATTCTCAAGGGACAAGGTCGCATCTTTGCCATAACAAGAGTGTTGAAAAACTGATCAAGGTTAGTTTCATACTTGTTTTCTTATTTCTGCATTGTTTGTTTTTTCAAGTAGGCTCTTAGTCAAGAAACATTCTCGATTTTAAGAAAACTGGGTGTGAAGTTAACCATATTTTTATTTTTATGCCATGAATGTACTATATGATCTCATTTATCTTACTAGGCTAATTATGATTAAGAAAGATTAATTATGTAATTAAGTATTATGAACCAAAAAATCAAGAAAACAAAGAACATGCATGAGGCAAAGAGCCTACCTTTAAATGGCTATGGTTACGATGCTTGCTGGCAAAGTTGTGATTAGCGTCAATATTGTGAATGACTGTTGTTGCGAAGCTTGCTGGAAAAGTCGCTTCTGATTAGCGTCTGATTAGCGTGTGAAGACAGAAACAAGAAGATGAAAAGAAGTAGATATGCAGATGAAACATACATGAAGGGTCAAAATCGTGCTTAAGCACAACTAAATCTTTTGATTAGAGAGCTTAGGTGAGGCGTAATGCAGAGAAAACATCACAGAGAGAGCAAGAACAAAAACCAGGGTCGAAAGTGCGAGCAAGAAGAAGAGTACGTTTTTAGGAGAAGAGGGAAATCGTAGAGAGAGAAGATAGAAAGAGAGGGCCAAATTCAAATTCTTAGAAAAGGTTCACATCAGTAAAGGATATCTTCTTTAATGAAGCATATATTCTCAAGAATATATCACATTTAAGGAAGAACGTTTATAAAAAATGGACGTTTGACAATAAATGGAATTATTTAAAAAATCACTTTTAGGTTCACATCATTAAAGGATATCTTCTTTAATGAAGCATATATTCTCAAGAATATATCACATTTCATGAGAACGTTTATAAAAAATGGACGTTTGACAATAAATGGAATTATCTTTAAAAAATCACTTTTATCAAAGTTCGTAATAAGAATTAAGCAATCGATTTTTTTTCATATCACACATAGGTCTTACCGTGGGGCCGCCCCACTGGGGGCGTTGCCCCCCGTCCCCCACCGGGGGCGTTGCCTCCCAGACCCCCCACTGGGGGCGTTGCCCCCACCGGGGGGGCAGCGCCGGACCCCCACCAAGGGTGTTGCCTCCTAGACCCCCATTAGGGATCATTGCCCATAGCAACTAGTGCCTCAAATGTCGTTTAGAGTTTCCAAGAAATCCACCACTATAGTGAACAATATTATAATATTATTACATTCCAAAATATACTATTATAATATAATATTATTTTATATTATGATAATAAGTTATATTATTAAATATTATATTAAATAATAAATATTAAAATATTATGTTATTAAATATAATATTAATTTATTGATATATTTTTTTATAAGACAACATAGAAAGTAATAAGTTAGTTACATAGGATTACTCATTTTGCATCATTTATTGCTTTGCTAAAAGAGTTCCTATGTCTACATAGATATTTCAAGAGGTGTTGAGGCTATTCTAATATTAATGCCATATAAAATAAGATTCATATCTTGCTATTCTATTTTCACGACCTTTACTTTTCATTATATGGATAAATCTACTCTTTTCAAATTTACTTTTTAATTTGACACAACTCATATTAGTTACTTCTTGATGTATATTACTGACAATGTGCACTACATTTAGGCCATAATACCAACTATTGGTATATGATTATTCAATTTTGCATCCAAAATTATTGCTTGTGCATGCACTAACATTTGTACTTCCCAATATATTAATAACTATTCTACTTACCACGTGGACATAAACTTTGCACCAACCAAATCTTATTCATACTATGCCTGCAATACATTAAACCTTGAGAGGATTTGACCATGCGGCTAAAACATTCTCTACACTAGCACACAATAAATTGTCTTCCTTCGAAAAGTTACATATGGCCTGTAAATATTTTAAGAACGATAAGCCTTGAGAGGATTCGACCATGTGGCTAAAACATTCTCTAAACTTGCACACCATAAATTGTCTTCCCATGGAAAAGTCACATATGATCTAAGTATATTTTAAGAATGATAATCCTTGAGAGGATTCAACCATGTGGCTAAAACATTCTCTACACTAGTTCACAATAAATTGTCTTCCATGAAAAAGTAACATATGATCTATAGATATTATAAGAATGATAAGCCTTGAGAGGATCGGACCATGTAGCTAAAACATTCTCTACACTAGCACATAATAAAGTGTCCTCCGCAAAAAAGTAACATATGATCTACATATGTTTTAAGAATGATAATCCTTGAGAGGATTCAACCATGTGGCTATAACATTCTTTACACTAGCACACATATACTGTCTTCCATGGAAAAGTAACATATGATTTGTACATATTATAAGAACAATAAGCTTTGATAGGATTTGATCATGTGGCTAAAACATTCTCTACACTAGCACACAATAAATTGTCTTCCCATGGAAAAGTAACAGATGATCTACCCATGTCTTAAGAATGATAAGCCGTGCGAGAATTTGTCCATGTGGCTAAAACATTATGTAGACCATCACACACACCATGAATACTTTTTATACTAAAGTAAGATATGATGTGCATATATTATAGGCTATTGAAGTTTTGGCCATATGGTCAAAGCATCCATTTCAACTAACTACATAGACCTTTTTTATCTAGTAACTCAAGTAATCTAGATCAAGGATATACTACCATGTTCATTGAGAAAACAAGTTTTGGCCATGTGGTCAAATTTATTCTCTCTCTTATGATGTTGGAAAATGGAATACTACACTAATTTTGCAATGTATACTTCAGCTTGTCATCTATTAATGCATGTTTTCATTATCAATGCTATGTGATTACTTGATGAATATAAGATCACTCAATCTCTTATGATTAAATGTCTTATGATGAATATAAGATCACTCAATCTCTTATGATTAAATGTCTTATGATAAATATAAGATCACTCAATCGCTTATGATTAAATCTCAAATTTTTTCACTTACTCAAGCAACATGGACCAAGACTTTCATTGTGGGGATCGTGTCAATTTGATGATGGATCGAGATGTTGTTGCACTTGGAACAGTATGTGCAATACGTCCAACTGACACATGCCATGGGCAAGTCCTTGGAGATGGATTTTTGTCAGTTTCTATCGACAACTGCCTAAATGATGTAGCTTGCTTGCCATTTCCAAACAACAATGCAACAAAGGTCATTCAGGCAGTGGGTAGTTTTGTAAAGTGGGAAAAGAAAGATGTGATGGTTGTTACAGGTGCCGTCATGATTGTTAATGATGATCATGCGGTGCCACCTTCTAATGATTTTAATGCTGTTGGAGATGAGGACACTCCAAGTATCCGTGAAAGTTGGAAAGAGCGTAAAGTGATGCTCTGGACAGAAGGCAATGAGAAGTACGTTGGAACAGGGATTATTCTCTTAACATTTCCATATGATGTGATTAACTTTGATCTATTAGGAGAAGAAGATGTGGGTGTGGTGGTAGATCAGATCCTTGATCCAACTACAGGGATAGACACATGTGATATGCTTCAGTGCGTCAATTTGGTTAGGTGGCCTATCAAACAGGTCACCTTTGATGATGGTACACCACTGCTACATGAACAGGAAACACAAGCTTTCACATCTCCAAATGAGAGCATAAAAGATGTGTGTGAGGAAACTGAGGACTTTATTTCAGGTTCAAAATCCATTTTCTTATAGAAGAGATCATATTGTATGATCAATAGAAGGCCTAGAATTCTTGCTCTCAAAGCTTCGAACTTGAGAACCTCAATGGAATCAGTTTTACTTGTTGCTACAATTGATTGTTATCCTGCAAAGTGTTGTCAATATGCTGATAGAGATGCAGTACACCAATTGCGGAGGCACTTCTGGGGGTTACGTTTGGAAGAACGTACCAACTATGTTTATGATGTTTTGGAGTCATCATGCCGCATTGACAATATGGGTACACGAAAATACAGTTTTATATTCAATGGGAAAGTTGTACGTGGTAGGGCATGGTATGGGATGCATGGCATCCCCAAAACATCTTTCTATAGGTATAGGTTGCATTTTGAGAATGGTGTAAGGAGGGCAATGCATGGCAATAAAGGAGCAATTAGAGCAACTTGGGATCACACACAAATGGGCAGGGCAATCTTGAGAGACTTTATTGAGAAGAATGCAGAGCAAATGCCACATAAAAGTAGAACCATGCAGGATGGTTCCAGAGAGACACAATTGGTCATCCCAGATGTTTATAAGCAAATAGACATATGGGGAGAAGTGAATGCCACATTAGATGCTATTGGATGTAAGCAAATGTCTTTGTCCACATTCAATCGAATTTGGAATACAGAGTTCAAGCATGTCACCTTAGCAAAGACAAGCGAGTTCTCCAAATGTAGTGTCTGCTCAGAGATCAAAGAACAACTTGCAGCAACCAAATGCCTTGAAGAACGCAACATATTATTGAGGAAGCATCGAAGTCACATGCTGCAACAACAAAGTTGTCGAAACATATACTATGGATGGCATCTAGCATCAGTGCTAAATCCTGAAAAGAACTTGTGCATCATACATGACAAGATGGACCAACAAAAGACAGCTATCTCGAGGTTGAGAGTTCGATCAAAAGAGACAGATAGATCCACTGAACTACCAGTTTCCTTGACAGGCATGATCACACATGGGCATGGGGAAGGAAGATATGGGCACTTTGCGATTGATCTTTGGCCCCATGATCCTAACTTCACAGTTGCCTCATTGTCTCTGTGTTTCAAGAACTTGGAGCGACTTGACAGGCATGAAGCTGGTGATCTACAACTAGATGGAATGCCAAGATCAAGCTCTTTGTTGCTAAATGCTTTAACCTCAAGGAAAGCACTAGACTACCATCAACAAGGTTCTCATACTACTACACAAATGGAGGACATAATACTACAGGATGGACAACAAGGTTTTAGATGACTACCAGAGAACTTGTTGCTACAGCTAGATAATTGTGGATCAGAAAACAAAAACCGTTATCTCTTTGCATATTTATCATTGCTTGTGGCATGAGGGACCTTCAAGATGATCCAAGTTGGGTTTCTCATGGTGGGTCACACACATGAAGACATTGATGCAATGTTCAGCAAGTTCTTAGAGAAGCTTAGAACAAGCATGACATTCACTTTTCCTCACCTTATGCGGCATTTTCAATTGTGCCAGTCAACAAGGCCTTCTCCTTTTTTGTTGACACATGTACCAGACTTCAAGAGTTACATTGAAGGATACTTATGTGACTCCAAGGATGCACTTGTTGGTCACTCAAAACCACTTCACTTTCGTTTCTACATGCAAGGGGATACACCTCTAATACAATACAAGATCCATCCTAAGTCAGTAGAATGGTTGCCAAGAGAAGGCGGTATTGAACTATGGAAAAGAGACTCAACAACAGGAAAGCCTACCCTTCCAAAGGGTCTTCCAACCTTGCTACCCATGTCTGAGTATATTAAAGATCATCAAGAGGTGGTAAGTGGAATCAAAGACTATCTCAAGTATTGGGAAAGATGGTCAAGTGTACAAGGTCCTGAAGCGGAGTACACAAAGTTCATGACACCAGTGATTGATTATTGGAAAACCATGCTTGATGCACTTCAAGCTCCAAATGTCCAAGAAGCAAGAGTATTCATGGACTTTTGGCCAAGGACACAAGGTGATACATTATTTCAAGACATAGATGATGTGGATGACTTTCTTGGCTTGGAGGAGTTGAATGACCACTACTGTGGTCCTCTCAGCAAGCGACCAAAAGATGCATTTCAACCAATGATAGATGTCAAGAAAGACGACTTTGTACTTGTTCGACCTTCACATCCAATATATCCAGTATGGCTTGGTGTTGCACAAAGTGAGGTTGATACAAATAAAAAATCAAGCAACTATCAAAAGATCTGTATACAATATTGGGCACCAGTTTGTGATCGACAAAATGCTACAGATGAGGAGGTATATCAGAATTGCTGGGATAAATACTGGATGTGCAACAAGAAAGACCCTCAACGTTGGGAGAGAGTGGATACAATTCTTTTCTCTTGGATAACAAAAGCTACCAAAGTTCCCAAAAAAATTAAAATCCCTCCAAAGGTTGTCTTGAAGGCTAAAGCCAATCTACAAGAATCATTGGGCTAAAGACTTCCATGCTGGAGAGGTTGCCAAAGATAAGGTGTTTATTAACACCACCTATTTAAGATTTTATCAATATCTTCTACATATACAATAAATATACTTCACCAATATTCAAGGTTCCAAATAAATGAAATTCCCAAATTCACGGGATTCATTTTGATTTGGAATTCCCAAACTATTGGGAGATTCCCAAATTCTCGAATATGGTGTTTAGGAATAACACTTTTAAAATAAAAAGAATTTCTTTATGTATCTATTTATGCATAAAAATCGTTTTTTATAAGAATCACATTTTTATAATAAAAATTTCCTTCATGCATCTTTCTATGCATAAAAATCAAATTTAATAAGAATAACACTTTTATAAAAAAAATTCCTTTATGCATCTTTGTATGCATAGAAATCAATTTAATAAGAATAACACTTTTATAATAAAAAAGATATTCCTTTATGCATCTTTCTATGCATAGAAATAAAATTTAATAAGAATAACACTTTTATAATAAAAAAATTCCTTTATGCATCTTTCTATGCATAGAAAACAATTTTAATAAGAATAACACTTTTATAATAAAAAAATTCCTTTATGCATCTTTCTATGCATAGAATTCAAATTTAATAAGAATAACACTTTTATAATAAAAAAATTCCTTTATGCATCTTTCTATGCATAGAAATCAAATTTAATAAGAATAACACTTTTTTAATAAAAAAATCCTTTATGCATCTTTCTATGCATAATTTTTTTTAAAGAATAAAACATTTATAATAAAAAAATTCTTTTATGCATCTTTCTATGCATAGAAATCAAATTTAATAAGAATAACACTTTTGTAATAAAAAAAAATCTTTTATGCATCTTTCTATGCATAGAAATCAAATTTAATAATTAATATCAGTGATATCCATGCATATTCATAGGTGAATATGTACATAGAGTAATTAGAATATTTCTTTTAGATGCAAAAATGGTGGGAATTACTGTTTTGGAATAACATAAAAACAAACTTTCTTTTTCATAGAATTCTGGAAAATTTTGCCATAACCTCCTTTGTATGGCTGACCATTTCTCATTTTTATCTTTCATTACTTAACTTAATTAATCCAATTTAGGATTATAGAACTCTAATCTACATAATTTTCTAAATTCAAGAGGGTAAATAATAAGAAGAGTTTAATTAATCACTTAGTTAATCTTTCTAAGATTAAGAAAGGTTAGAATGTAAAGAAGAGAAGGAGGTGACCTTTTTATCAAAGGCATAGCAATTGAATTTAATTCAAACATTTGTAAAACATAAAAATCAAGAAAACCATAGATTTTTCATTAAAATTATTAAACAAAGTAAGAAAATTAGCTTACATGGAGTTTGTAAGCTCTCCTTTGGCTTGAGGGATTGAGGGTTCTACTATTGTTTGAAGCAATAGTGGCCACCAATTCACTTTGGAGAGGATTAGGCCAAAAACAATTGAATTATTAAAAAATTCAATATAGATGGCACAGGACAGGAGTAGAGTAACAGTGCATAAACACCATTAAGCTTTTACAAAGGGGGAGGCTTCTATTTATAGGAAAAAGTGAGCCTCTAACCAAGCAAACTGATTCTAGAATTTTCCAGATCAATTTGGTCAATTTTTGACCATTTTTGGGTCAGTTTAGCTTACTTTTTGGATCTAGTTTTAAAACAGGAGAGAGGAGAGATGAAAATATCTCATTTTATTGATTAAGTTTAGCTTACTTTTTGGATCTAGTTTTGAAATAGGAGAGAGGAGAGATGAAAATATCTCATTTTATTGATAAAAAATTGGGGGTAATGATGAGAAAAAGGTGCCTACTTTCATGAGGGGAGATCCCCACTCTGAGGTGTCAAAATTCAGTTTTTTAATTCTTTTCTTTGGTCCTTAGTCCACTCTTCATCCTATGTGAGCATTTACTCTTTTTTGGGAGGTTTTTCTTTTATTCTTCAATTTATCTCCTCCCTACATTTGGATTAATCTTATTGGTCCATTGGAACCTTAATTGGACCATAATCCAAAATTTTCAGAAAATCTTGACCCTTAGGCTAAGATCTTTTGTGCACATTATAATTTATTTTTAATGCACCTTAGGAATTTCTTTTTAAACTTCTGTTTTGGGAAAATTTATTTTAATAAGAAGGGATATTTTCCCATCCAAAGATATCTAAAAACTGAATTACCTCTCTCTAGAATATTATCTCTCTCTAGCTTAAAACAGGTAGAAATAAGGTCTTTTATTATTCTGAAAAGGGGATTGATTACAGGGGAAGAAACTGGACATCTTGAGGGGCTGGGGAGGAATCTTACATTCTCTCCCACTTGAAAAACGCGAGATGTCCTCATCTCGCAAACTGCGAGTAATCCCGCATCAGTTCGGCTTCTTTCTCCCAGGTGGCGTCTTCAAAAGGATAGAACTTCCATTTGACTAATAATTCTCTCAGAATTTAGTTCCTGAGAACCTTCTCTCGAACATCAAGGATATCTTCAAGTTGGAGTTCCATCTGCCCTTGGGGGTTGAAGAAGTTAAGAGTTCATCATTAAGCACATGATTCGGGCTCGGTACATACTTCTTAAGTAGGCTGACATGAAATACATTATGTACTTTGAGATGAGGAGGCAGAAGAAGTTCATAGGCTAAGTTACCTACTTTCTTTGTAATCAGATATGGCCCACAGGATCTGGGGGATAACTTCTTGTACTTCCCAAGAGATAGAGAACTTCTTTTGGGGCGTACTCGAATGAAGACCATATCTTCTTCTTCGAATTTTCTATTTGACCTCTTCTTATTTGCATATTGCTTCTGTCTATCCTAGACAGCTTTTATATCCTTGCGGATTGACTGCATCTGCTGCTCCATGTCGTCAAGCATTTGTATGGACATCTCGACCCTAATCAATGGGTTGGACCAAGTTAATGGTGTTAGGTAGTCTTGTCCATACAGAGCTTTGAAAGGGCTCATCCCAGTACTTCGGTGATAAGAAGCATTGTAGGTGAATTCGACTAGGTGCAGATAGCTTAGCCACTTCTTGGGTTCCCTGCCATAGCATGACCGAAGTATATCTTCGATTACTTGGTTCACCCTTTCTGTTTGACCATCGGTCTCTCGGGGTGGTAAGCTGTGCTGAGATCCAAAAAAGTTCTTATTGCTTCAAAGAATGCAGTCTAGAATCTTGACGTGAATTTGGGATCTCGATCACTTACTGGGTGGTTGCAAGATGAGGTTATCTAGTTTCATGTAGTGGGCACCCTTGGCTTTAGCTGGAAAACAGGCATTTTTTCAAGAAGAATAGCCAATCTCTCATAGTTAGCCAAGGAGTTTCACTTCAAGAAGAATAGCCAATCTCTCATAGTTAGCCAAGGAGTTTCACTTCAAGGTCTTCTAATGAAACATCATATGCAAAGTTGGGCACCTAAAACTATAATCTGATTGAATATCCAATAATTGCAAATCTCCTTTTCTTTGGGAACCAAGTTTGTATACAGGCCCTGTCGTAGGTTTAGACAGGTACAGTGAATGTGAGTAGAATGTGAGTAAATTGCCTATAACTTTTACATTATTACTCATATGATGTTCCCACTTTGCATATCACAAATACAAATAACATAGAGCTTAACTTGATTTATCGAGTAATTTTTGATGTGTTCTACTATTTTCTATATTATTTAAAAGGTATTAGAATTGTTATAAAACATACTGTTTTATCCTCCCACCACATCTACCATTTAAAATGCTCAAATTGTATGGATCTAGTGATGATTAGATTGGGAAAGATTAGTATAATGTGGGTATAAGGTAAAATTCCAAATCTAACGGTTGGATTTTTTTAGATTTACTTTGGAAAATTTATTATGACTGTTAGAGGCCCATTAAATCAATTGTAATTTAATTCTAGAAAATTAAATATTGAATCTTTCATTCTAAAAACTCAACGGATCAATACTCTTGTTGCCATGAATTTATTTAAAAAAATTTGGCTTAATTTGAGTATGGGAAGGTCCATTTTCAATCCTCCCAAGTAAAAATTCCCATATTGTGTCCACTCTCCCCTTTTCAAGTCTAAAACCAATCCTAGTTAGGTTTGGAAATCTAGGCTTGGTAAACTTCACAGCTTAGGTTTCATTCCATGTGTAAGGCTTGGGTAGGCATATATGCATGCCACTTTATGTCCACATGAGCTTCGAGAGGATCCACATAAGCAGCTTGCCACCTCCACCCTCCATGTCAACATGTTCAACCTAGTTGACTCCCCACCTCATCATCCTAGTCATCTCATTAATGCCACATCATCTTGCCACCTTTGCATGCCACCTCGCACTTGGTGACATGGCATGCCACATCATGGAATTGCCACATCAACCATAATAGTGCCACATGTCAAGAGATTGCCACGTGTCATGCACGCATGTGACACATGGCACCTCCTTCCCACCTCTCCTCTTTTTTCAAAAACATATTTTTGAAAAAGTTAATTTAGTAATTTAGAGAAATAGAATATAGAATTTTAAATAATAAAATATATATAACTTATTAAATAATAGAATTTAAAATCATAAATTTTAAAGGATTATATTTTGAGATTAGATCAATAATATTATTATTAAAGTTCATATTATTAATTTAAAAAAATAAATTTTTTAATTTAATATTTATTAAAAAAAATTATGTAGAATAAACCTTTGAATAAAATTTAAAAAAAATAATTTATTAAAAAAAAGTAATTATATAATTATAAAATAAAAGATATATTTAAAGATATATTTATATATCTAGTAATGATAAATATTTAGACTTGTTAATAAATATTATTAATAATATTGATTTTTAAGTGGGTAATAGTTTATCTTTAATTATCTTTATGTTTATCTTAATTATCCAATCAATCTTAGATAGGAAATCTAATGAGATTTGAAGTGGATAACCGATTTTTCCTATATAATCACACATCTCTAGTACTATCCCACACTTATCTCTAGTACTATCCCATCATTGAGCCTTTATAATATTTTCTCTCTTAGCTTCCTTGAGAATGGGTTCTCAAAGTCATAGGAGTCGGAAACGTGATAGGACTAGACTTCCCCCCGTCCACCAAGTTCAAGAGGAGGAGAGGAGAAGGGTAGCTCGTGAGAGAAAGAGAGAGTGGAGAGCACGTCAACGAGCAACACCTTCCATTTTTGGCGATGATCTAAGCCTTGCTCCTCCTCTCCCTTCGCCCTCTTCCCCCCCACTACCCCTTAGTTTAGATAATCCACATGAACCCGCCCTTCCTGAGTCCCCTTCTCTTCTACAAGAACCCACCCCCCCTCCTTTGGGCGCCCTTCATGTAGATAGGAAAGAACTATCAAAGTCAGGGGCACATCACCGTGCCCATGCAATCTTCCATTCCTATTTCAAAGACCTCACGCCTTCATCACAGGCATGTGTGCTTGATACTTTGATTGATCTGCCCAACATGGCCAACTGCAGGGCGCTTTCCGACATTGGAGGTCGAAGAGAGTTAGCATGGCGGTGCTACAAAGTGTTCGTCATTCCTATATAGTTAACAAGAAGAGGAACTCTGCGGACGCTTTGGCTACTCGACGGGCTATTGTTGCAACCATAAGTAGCTCCTAAATGAAGGGTAAGGTTAGTGCCACATCTCACATCCTTTCCATAGTACCACACGCACTTAGAGTTGGGTCTATTAGACGACAAAGTTTAGATGCCAATGAGGTTGGTGCTTTGTGGGCGAGTAGTGGTCGTGTAGCTAGGCATGATTGCCTACTAGATGAAACCACTAGAACCTTGATAGAAAGTTTTTGGGAGGAGAATTGTCGTGCCTCGCTAGTTTTCAAGAAAGCTTTGCGTAAGAGAGTGACAAGAGGAGTGTTCATTGAGCACGGTGCTTGCTTTCTTGAAATGACCCAAACTGAGTTGTATTCTCAGTTTGTGGCTTCGTATCCAGAGCTTAAAATTGGGCAAAGGTCATTTGAGGGGTGCAAGCCTTGGTTTGTGAAGTACTCACGTCAGCGTGACACATGTTGTTGTCGCTACCATGTTGAGTTCAAACTTTTTTATGATGTGTTCCGTTCTCTTAGTGGGCATAGAGAGTTGCCTCGTAGTCCTCGTGATTTCATCCACTCTCTTTTGTGCACACGCACGGAGGATGCCCAGTTCCATAGGATGCCTTGTGTGGAGAGCAATTGCACATCATGTGGTTCACTTGCACATCTACAAATGGTAGATCTTGATGCAAGTGACCAAGAGATAGTGGCATGGCTTATGAGTATGTGACACACTAGCTCCAGAATGGTGACAGTCCAGGAAGTTGCAGCTCGTGGACAAACATACACCACGTTGTCACTTCACAGCCACATTTAGGGAGCAGATCCACCCCTATATACGACACAGTCATTGTGCCGAGTGGCAGAATCGTCAGTTCCGAGCATGCCTGGCAGAGTTTCCTATTGGTGTGGTCGTTTGTGATTGATTTTGCAGAGAACTACACATTCACACCTTTTCAGGAGATACAATCTGAGTATTACTTCTCAGAGCAGGTAATTGTTATATTTCGTAATATTTGTTTTGTGTTTGACCTACATTACTTATTTGATTTTTTGTGTCCTAAACATATGTATTGCTTACCTCACCAAGTTGCTATTATGGTCCACATTAGCTATCGACATGCAGAGGCTCATGTAGATGGGATAGCGAGTACCCCCGAGACCCGTATCATTATTCGAGAGTATCATTTCTATATCAGTGTGATGATCGTTCACATGATGCACATTTTGTGCAACATTGTTTTTGTCTCCATGACGATTTTTTAGGAGATTGTGGGATCAGACGTGTCCAGCGATGGGTTTGGTCGGATGGTTGTGGCGCACAGTTCAAGTCATCATCACGACAATTCTATTGGCTCTACAGGTATTACTTATGGTTTTCTTACATTTATAATTAAACTAAATTCACTAAAACATCTTAAAGAAAACAATAACTAAGACTATCTTTTATGGATTTTTAGGTGGCATGTGCAGTCTAGTATCCCAGTGATTTGGTCATTCTTTGAGACTGGTCACGGGAAGGGAGAGCATGATGGTGCTGGCATGTGTGTGAAACGTGCCTTGAGGCATCATCAGCTGCGGCGGCAGGATGCTCAGCGGTTCAGAGATGCGGGCCACGTAGTCGAGTGGTGCTCCCAACATTTGTGTGGGAGTGCAGCATCATCGTACCCCAAACGTGATGCTCGGATTCTCAGGAGATTTTTTTGGCATGTGGATGGTGGCATGATTGACCGTAGAGCCTCCCATGATTGTGACACAGTACCTGGCACCTTGGGCTTACATTCCATCAGGAGCACGTGCATGGCGGTCCCCACGATTTACACACGACGGTTTGCATGCTTCTGTGGAGCATGTATGGATGGCGATTGGTCACATTGTGCCTCGAGAGGATGGGCAGATGCATGGATACAGACATTCCTCTCCCCTGAGCATCCTTCACATCCAGTGTTGTCTGATGAGCACACAGGTCCTGCATTCATGGTTAGTTATGATGACCTGACAGATTTGCTACAGGAGGGTGATGTATTTGCTGTTATTGCCAGTGAGGGAAATAGTGAGGGAGTAGACTACTATTTGATGAGTTGCACTAGGCCAAAGTGCATCCTTGACGAGGATACAGTGGATGATCATGGGTTTTCTTATGACGCCCATAGCATGATTGTGGTAGGCCGGTTCTACCAGCAGATTCGACTTCATTGGGGGAGTCTTGAGTTCTAGCAGTGGAAGTGGGAGTTAGAGGCATTTCAATTCTCTCATCTAGTGGTTGCTACCAGGCTCACTCTTGATTGAGTACAGAGCCGAAAACACAGTTCTCACCCTCGTTTTTGGCTTCGAGTGGATGACCATGAGAGCATTCTAGAGTAGTTGAGAGCTAGAGAGGGTGCTGCTGACTAGATCTCTATCTTGATAGTGACTAAACTCAGACTAGCTGGGTTAGCTCACTTATATTGTACTTAGATTTATGGGGAGTGACTAACCTCAGACTAGCTGGGGTAGCTCATTTTCATTCTGATGTACTTGTTTGATGTTCATATCATTATGAGTTTTTTCATTATTGAGTATCATTACATTTTAGTTGATGTTCTTGACTTTATTATATTTTTTAACACTTTGGCTATCATATTGTTTGTTGAAAATTTCCATGCCATCGTACCCAAACATGCTCCGATGGGGACCAAACTTTACAAGCATGTGGGGGAGACCCACCCCCACATGTTTGCAAAGTTTGGTCACAATCGGAGTATGTTTGGATTGGTAATTAGCGCCCAGTGCGGATTTTTCAAGGCTCTTGGTGCTTAAGAGGCCATGGAAAATCCGGGCCTTCCCCATACCATCGTACCCAAACATGCTCCGATGGGGATCAAAATTTGCAAGCATGTGGGGGGGACCCACCCCCATATGCTTGCAAAGTTTGGTCACAATCGGAGCATGTTTGGATTGGTAATTAGTGCCCAGTGTGGATTTTTCAAGTCTCTTGGTGCTTAAGAGGCCATGGAAAATCCGGGCCTTCCCCATACCATCGTACCCAAACATGCTCCGATGAGGACCAAAATTTGCAAGCATGTGGGGGGGACCCACCCCCACATGCTTGAAAAGTTTGGTCACCATCAGAGCATGTTTGGATTGGTCATTAGCACCCAGTCCGGGTTTCTTGGTGCTTAAGAAGCCATGAAAAATCCGAGCCTTCCCCATACCATCTTACCCAAACATGCTTCGATGGGGACCAAACTTTGCAAGCATGTGGGGGTAGGTCCCCCCCACATGCTTGCAAAGTTTGGTCCCCATCAGAGCATGTTTGGGTACGATGGTATAGGGAAAGCCCAGATTTTCCATGGCCTCTTAAGCACCAAGAGACTTGAAAAATCCGCACTGGGCGCTAAGTACCAATCCAAACATGCTCCGATTGTGACCAAACTTTGCAAGCATGTGGGGGTGGGTCCTCCCCACATGCTTGCAAAGTCTGGTCCCCATCACAGCATGTTTGGGTAAGATGGTATGGGGAAGGCCCGGATTTTCCATGGCCTCTTAAGCACCAAGAGACTTGAAAAATCCGCACTGGCGCTAATTACCAATTCAAACATGCTTTGATTGTGACCAAACTTTGCAAGCACGTGAGGGTAGGTCCCCCCCACATGCTTGCAAAGTTTAATCCCCATCGGAGCATGTTTGGGTACGATGGTATGGGGAAGGCCCGGATTTTCCATGGCCTCTTAAGCAGCACCAAGAGACTTGAAAAATCCGCACTGGGCGCTAATTACCAATCCAAACATGCTCCGATTGTGACCAAACTTTGCAAGTGTGTGGGGGTGGATCCCCCCCACATGCTTGCAAAGTTTGGTCCCCATCGAAGCATGTTTGGGTATGATGGTATGAGGAAGGCCCGGATTTTCCATGGCCTCTTAAGCACCAAGAGACTTGAAAAATCTGCACTGGGTGCTCATTACCAATCCAAACATGCTCGGATTGTGACCAAACTTTGCAAGCATGTGGGTCCCCCCCACATGCTTGCAAAGTTTGGTCCCCATCGGAGCATGTTTGGGTACGATGGTATGGGGAAGGCCCGGATTTTCCATGGCCTCTTAAGCACCAAGAGACTTGAAAAATTTCCACTGGGCGCTAATTACCAATCCAAACATGCTCCGATTGTGACCAAACTTTGCAAGCGTGTGAGGATGGGCCCCCCCCACATGCTTGCAAATTCTGGTCCCCATCGGAGCATGTTTGGGTATGATGGTATGGGGAAGGCCCGGATTTTCCATGGCCTCTTAAGCACCAAGAGACTTCAAAAACCCGCACTGAGCGCTAATTACCAATCCAAAAATGCTCCGATTGTGACCAAACTTTGCAAGCGTGTGGGAGTGGGTCCCTCCCACATGCTTGCAAAGTTTGGTCCCCATCGGAGCATGTTTGGGTACGATGGTATGGGGAAGGTCCGGATTTTCCATGGCCTCTTAAGCACCAAGAGACTTGAAAAATCCGCACTGGGTGCTAATTACCAATCCAAACATGCTTTGATTGTGACCAAACTTTGTAAGCGTGTGGGGGTGGGTCCCCCCACACGCTTGCAAAGTTTGGTCCCCATCGGAGCATGTTTGGGTACGATGGTATGGGGAAGGCCCGGATTTTCCATGGCCTCTTAAGCACCAAGAGACTTCAAAAACCCGAATTGGGCGCTAATTACCAATCCAAACATACTCTGATTGTGACCAAACTTTGCAAGCGTGTGGGGGTGGGTCCTCCCCACATGCTTGCAAATTCTGGTCCCCATCGGAGCATGTTTGGGTATGATGGTATGGGGAAGGCCCGGATTTTCCATGGCCTCTTAAGCACCGAGAGACTTCAAAAACCCGGACTAGGCGCTAATTACCAATCCAAACATGCTCCGATTGTGACCAAACTTTGCAAGCGTGTGGGGGTGGGTCTGCCCCACATGCTTGCAAAGTTTGGTCCCCATCGGAGCATGTTTGGGTACGATGGTATGGGGAAGGTCCGGATTTTCCATGGCCTCTTAAGCACCAAGAGACTCGAAAAATCTGCACACTGGGCGCTAATTACCAATCCAAACATGCTCCGATTGTGACCAAACTTTGCAAGCGTGTGAAGGTGGGTCCTCCCCACATGCTTGCAAAGTTTGGTCCCCATCGGAGCATGTTTGGGTATGATGGTATGGGGAAGGCCCGGATTTTCCATGGCCTCTTAAGCACCAAGAGACTTGAAAAATCCGCACTAGGCGCTAATTACCAATCCAAACATGCTCCGATTGTGACCAAACTTTGCAAGCGTATGGGGGTGGGTCCCCCCCACATGCTTGCAAAGTTTTGTCCCCATCGGAGCATGTTTGGGTACGATGGTATGGGGAAGGCCCGGATTTTCCATGGCCTCTTAAGCACTAAGAGACTTGAAAAATCCGCATTGGGCGCTAATTACCAATCCAAACATGCTCCGATTGTGACCAAACTTTGCAAGCGTGTGGAGGTGGGTCCCCCCCACACGCTTGCAAAGTTTGGTCCCCATCGGAGCATGTTTGGGTATACGATGGTATGGGGAAGGCCCGGATTTTCCATGGCCTCTTAAGCACCAAGAGACTTCAAAAACCCAGATTAGGCACTAATTACCAATCCAAACATACTCTGATTGTGACCCAACTTTGCAAGCATGTGGGGGTGGGTCCCCCCCACATGCTTGCAAATTCTGGTCCCCATCAGAGCATGTTTGGGTACGATGGTATGGGGAAGGCCCGGATTTTCCATGGCCTCTTAAGCACCAAGAGACTTGAAGAATCCGCACTGGGTGCTAATTACCAATCCAAACATGCTCCGATTGTGACCAAACTTTGCACGCGTGTGGGGGTGGGTCCCCCCCACATGCTTGCAGAGTTTGGTCCCCATCGGAGCATGTTTGGGTACGATGGTATGGGGAAGGCCCAGATTTTCCATGGCCTCTTAAGCACCAAGAGACTTGAAAAATCCACACTGGGCACTAATTACCAATCCAAACATGCTCCGATTGTGACCAAACTTTGCAAGCATGTGGCGGTGGGTCCCCCCCACACGCTTGCAAAGCTTGGTCCCCATCGGAGCATGTTTGGGTACGATGGCATGGAGATTTTCAACAAACAATATGATAGCCAAAGTGTTAAAAAATATAATAAAATCAAGAACATCAACTAAAATGTAATGATACTCAATAATGAAAAAACTCATAATGATATAAACATCAAATAAGTACATCAGAATGAAAATGAGCTACCCCAGGTTAGTCACTGCCCATAAATCTAAGTACAATGTAAGTGAGCTAACCCAGCTAGTCTGAGTTTAGTCACTATCAACGACAACCCAATCAAAATCGTCATCTCTAACTGCCGGTCGACGTGCGCGTTGAGGCTGCTGTGCACGTCGAGGAGGCTGTGCCGGTTGCGGGGGTCGTCGAATGTCTGCGGGGAGGTCTGCCTCAAAGGCAGGATCGTGAGCTGGTGCCGGGTGCGGGGGTCGTCGAATGTTTGTGGGGAGGTCTGCCTCTCAAAGGCAGGATCGTGAGCTGGTGTGCCGGTGTACTCAGGAGCTCACGAGTTCCAAAAGCTGCTATAGCCCTCTCTCTCTCTCTACGTCGTGCTAATGCAAGATGTCTCTGTCTGTAAACCCAAAATCTATAATCTGCAATGGTACGTGTTTGCCACTCTGCTCTCTTCTGTAAGGACATGCTGCTCATAAGAAGCAGCACTGCTGCTAGCACCATCACCCGAGGTGCCACTAGGACCAGCACCCCCCACGCGCTCATATGTTGTGATCTGGCTCTCATGTAGGACTCTCTGGTATGCATCAAACTCATGTGAGCTCCACTCAATCTCTGGAGGCACCTCAGGCTCCTGATCTCTATCATCGAAGGCGTCGAGTCCCAAGTCAATAGCTGATGTAAAATCAATAGGCCTGCCAGTCCTAGCATCTACTCGAATGAGGCCTGGGTGAAGATCATCAATGCCCAAAACTCTGTATGTCGCTAGGTCAACGCGTGCACGGCAAGAGGGGCATGCTGAGAACCGTACTAGCTCCTGGGTGATGCAAGACAAATGGAAAAAATGTCCACATCCCAGGGCATATCCACCAGTAGTATCAATGTCCTCGATACATAAAGCGCAGCACACATCACGTAGGAAGGGTGGTGCATCCTGAGGGAGAGGTCATCGAAAAACCTCTGTTAATAGGCCATGGATATAAAGGTAGGTAAGGCACTGTCACGTCCCAGGATCTACGAAACTCTCGAACATGCAGCATCAACTGCTTTGCCTTATGCTAGGCAATCCGCTCCATAATCTGGTGATGCTGTGCCTCAGCTCTAGAGCTCTCTACCTCGGTCCGAGCCTATGCAAAAAAGTAAAGCATAAAAATAATTAATTAGTCTCTCTCATTAGGTATTACTTAAAGAAATTTATAACTGAGGACCTTAATTATAACTCTTTTACGTGCAAGAGAAACCTACCTGCTGGATGTCGGACTCTCTCAGATGTTGTGCCTCTGCAGTAGCTGCCTCTGCCGTCTGTAATGCAGCCCTAAGGCGGTCAATCTCCGCTCTCGCCTCTACCAACTCCTGAGTGAGTCTCTCAGTGGTAGGTGTGGGACCCTACGTGACACAATCAACCATGCCGCTCATGTAAAAATATAGAAAAGTACATATAAACATGTAAACAAATGACTAAAAAAACTTAAGAAGTAATAAATATGTAAATACCTCGACATCTGTCGTCGGTATCGATCGTGAGAACAGGCGCACCACGTGCTGGATGCTCTCCGTGGTACTCCGTACGTCGATGCCGACCTGGGTGCCAAGAGCCTCTACTGTCGACATAGGCACAAATGAAGGATCTGTAGTAGGAGCTACACGAAGGGTTGGTGGAGGCCGCCTACCTTGGTCCTGGAGACGGCCTCGGCCAACACCACCACCCGGCCGATGGCTAGTGTAATCCACCTCCTCCCCTAAGACAAACTCCGCATATAATTGCTTTGCGAAGTATATGGGAATCTGGCGGTTGTTCGGCATCCTCCCATATGCGGCAACATATCGACTATAGATATGTGCCGCCATACGAGGATGCGAACACCGCGAAATAGTAAGGGGCTTGCCTGCCCCAGGCCTCATCCCATGACTATTGAGGAAAAGATCTAAGTAGGCTCCATCCCTAATCGGAGCAAGATCACAGACCTGACGATATGTCAGGCCATGTGACACAGGAGCAGTGCGATGGTGGGCTATCCACTCATCTACATAAACAATATCGTGAAGGCTACGAAGGGACGAAAGCATCGCCTCCAAGTCTACCACGATATGTAATGTAGACGGTGTGTCTCTAGCACTCCTACGGATAGCCGCTAACTTGTGGTCTATCTCCTCGATGAGGTCCACAATAGATGAGCGGTCCTCCTCGTGGCCCTCCTCGTGTGACTCCATGCTAAAACCTAAGCCTAACACAAAGGTCTAATGTGAAGGGTCCAATGTGAAGGGTCTAATGCTTAGTGCTAAGTAGCACTAATGAAGCTATAAAACAATGCTAATGGGCCCACTAATGCTAATCCAAATCAAGAGAGCAAGGAGAGTGAAAACGACTTCTGACAATGAGGCAAAAAAAAAGTTTTTCGGTTTTATAACCTCGATCGAGGTTCGGTTAATCATGTAATTTAGGGTTTGCAAGATTAACGCTCTGGATTTTAGGGTTAGTGAAACATATGGCCAAGATACACACTTAATTTTAGGGTTGGTGAAGGATCGACGGCTGAGATTTGATATAACTATCTCGTTCGAGGTACATGGATGGCTATGATTTAAAGCCATTACCACGACCAAGGTATGTCGACGGTCGAGATTCATTATATACCTCGATCGAGATATTTAAACGGCTGAGATCGCATCTTCCATCGAACCTAAATGGACGGTAGAGATTGCGTCTCTGTAACTCGAACGAGATATTTGGACGGTGGAGATTCCATCTACATATCTCGAACGAGATATTTGGACAGTGGAGATTGTATCTCTGTATCTCGAACGAGCTATTTGGACGGTGGTGTGGATCTCAATATCTCGTTCGAGATACGTGGACGGTGGAGATTGTATCCCTTTACCTCGAACAATGAATGGTCACGATTTGATTTTAATTTCTCGTTCGAGATACGTGGAGATACGTGGACGATGGAGATGTGCTTGATGGAGATGTGCTAGTCAAATATGCCTAGGGGGATACAGCGTGGCCCTGATGTGGATCCGAGTGGCATAGATATCTCGATCGAGATAATGTGGTGGGGTGACATGGATGATGACTGGAAACCCGGACCTGCTAGCGTGGCATTAGTTGGCATCTCGATCGAGATATGTCGATTTAGGCTTGGGAGGCACTGTCGTGTTTTAATTCACGGCGCTATCACGATCGAGGTACTCCGCTCGAGATGCATGGATGTCCCAATTTTAGAGAGAGTGAACGAAAGTGAGTATCCTCATCTTGCAACCTCCCTACTATTCTCCTGGGTAGGCCATGCAATCTAAAGATTTCCTTGAGGAACACTCTAGCCACATCCACTGCAGTGTAGGTTTCTTTTACTGGAATCAGATGGGAAACTTTGGTTAGTTTGTCAAGTACCACAAAGATGGAGTTGTAACCTGATTGCACTGAAGGTAGTCTAGTAATAAAATCCATACTGATACATTCCCACTTCATCTGGGGGATGTCTAATGGATGTAGCTTCCTAGGAATTTTTACTCTTTCGGCTTTAACTTTTTGACATATTAGGCATTGACGTACATGATTAAGTACATCCTTTTTTAGTCCAGACCAAAAGAAGCTTTTCTTTATAGACATGTAGGTCTTGATGAAACCTGGATGTCCTGCTATAAGGCTATCATGGGCTTTATTCAGAATTAGACCCTTAGTTTCCTCATCATTGGGAATGCATAGCTTGCTATTATAATACATAATTCCTTCATCCAGGTTGTACCCTTGAACTCGGTTCAACTCCTGAGGAGTTTTGCTTTCCTGCATAAGTAGGGTAGCAATAGGGCCAAAGAATCTATCCTACATGATCTTTTCTCTTGCTTCATTAATCAATGGATTTGACACCACTGTGATTGCAAGCAAGGAGGCTTTTCTACTGAGGGCATCTGCTTCATTAATCAATGGATTTGACACCACTGTGATTGTAAGGAGGCTTTTCTGCTGAGGACATCTGCTACCACATTTTTTTTGCCTGGGCAGTACTTGCTTTCAAAATGAATTCATGCAGGGTCTGCATCCACCTTCTTTGGCACATGTTGAGATCCTTCTAAGTGAAGATCCACTTTAAGCTCTAATGATCTGTCATCAAAGTGAATCTTTGACCCAGTAGGTAATGTCTCCACAACTTCAAGGCATAGACTATTGAAAGTAGCTCCAGGTCGTGGACACCATAATTTCTCTCATGCGTTCTGAGTTTTCAGGATTCATAGGCCACTGCATGACCTTCGTGCATGAGCGCACCTCCCAGGGCAAAACCACTGGCATTAGTTACTACCTCAAAGGGTAGAGAGAAATTTGGCAACTTCAGAATGGGATTGGTTACCAAGGCGGTCTTCAGCTTATCAAAAGCGCTCTAACACCTGGTAGACCATTAAAACGGGGTATTCTTCTTGAGAAGATTAGTCAGGGGGGAAGCTATGAGAGCATACTTAGGTATAAAAATTCTATACCAACCAGTTAATCCCAAGAATCCCCTGACTTCTTTCACTGTCTTTGGTTCAGGCCAATCTATGACTGCTTGGACTTTTGCGGAATCTGGAGAAATTCCGTCTTTGGGTACCAGAAAGCCCAAGTATCCAACATGGTCGACAGAGAAAGTGCATTTGCTCTTTTTTGCAAAGAGTTGGTGCTTCCTTAGAATCTCAAGAACTTTACAAGCATGAGCTTCATGGTCAGCTGCATTCTTTGAGTAAATCAAAATATCATCAAAGAAAACAAGAACAAAATTCATGGTCAGCTGCATTCTTTGAGTAAATCAAAATATCATCAAAGAAAACAAGAACAAAATCATCCAAGTATTCTCTGAGAATCACCTGCATTAGGCGATTGAATGTAGCTGGGACATTTGTCAATCCAAATGACATGACAGTAAATTCGTAGTGCCTATAGCGAGTATTGATGGGCTGTCTTTGGGATATCTTGATCATTAATCCTAATCTGGTAATACCTTGATTTGAGATCTATCTTTGTGAAGATTTGGGCTCCATTTAGCCTGTCCAGAAGCTCATCAATTCTAGGGATAGGATACTTATTCTTAATTGTCAGCTGATTGAGACCTCTGTAATCCACACAGAGTCTTAGCATTCCATCCTTCTTTTTCTGAAAGAGAACTGGTGCTACCCAAGGTGAAACACTGGGTCTTACAAACCCTTGTTCTAATAGCTGCCTAGCTATTCCTTGAGTTCAATGGCTTCAGGGACTGGCATTTTGTACGTGCGCTGGGCTACCAGGGGTCAATTCTATCTCATGATCTACTTCCCGAATCGGAGGCATCTCAATTAGCTCTGTTGGGAATAAATCATCATACTCACTTAACCTTTAGCCTTTAACTTTGTGTCTACTGGATTCATTTTGACAACATATATGAGCTGCTTCTTTCTAAGTCCTTTCAGTAACCTAGAAGCTTTTACTAATTGCAGATCTGGAGATCCAAAAATTCTAGTTCCTTGAACTTTGTTCCCGTGAAGGTCACAGAAGGAAATGGTTCCATTGTGACAGTGAATGTCAGCTTGATTTTTGTGGAGCCAATCCATTCCAAGGATTCCGTCGAAAACTCCCAAAGGTAAGACTCTAAACTGGCAATCAGTTACATTCCCATCTAGATTAAACTGAATACGATCTGTCTCATGTTGAGTGAAAAGAATCTTCCCACTGGCCAATTCAACTTGCATAAGTTTCCCTGATTTCTGTTCTAAGAATAGCTTACGCAAGCATCTTGGGGAAATAAATGAATGAGTACTACTTGAATCAATCAAAAGCTTAAATGGCTTACCCTTATACTCAGTTGGAGCATGGATGAGAGAGAATTGACAATTTGGCCCTTGGTTTTCAATCGCGGCATAAATCTGACCTCTTTCCTCTTCCACTACTTCTGCTATCATAACTGCTCTGGCTGCAGATTGGGGCGGAACTCTTTCTCTTTGGTTACCCCAGTTTTGGGAGGGAGTTTTGAGATTACTCTGAACAGAGGTAGATGGTTGAGCTAGAGTCCTCTTGGGATTGCCCTGATTTTGGCGAGACGGCGGACCCTGATTTGATTGATACTGGTGTCTGCACTCTGGGTCCTTGACTTCCCTGTCCTCTTGACATGGCAGGAGTTAGGCAGTCTTTAAGCTGGTGACCGAAATCCTGACACCCAAAACACCCGTTCTCACTTCTAAGCTCATTCCTCTGAATCCTTGAAAGAGATGGGGCTCCTGAAAGTGTTCCAAGGGAAGGGTCTTCCTTCACTTTTGAATTTCCTAGCATCTTGATTCTGATTAGAGCCTTGCTGCCTCTTTGGGGTGGAAAGTTTGAAGCACTTCCCGGGGTTTGGAACCTTTTAAAGTTTAAGGGTGCAGGCTTCGGCGGGACCTTAACAACAAATGCTTTGGCAGAGTCCTTGCCATTCTGACAGCTTCTGCCATTGAGACTGGTTTGGCATTTTCACTAAAGTGTCCAATGGCTCGTTCATCCCTTGAATGAATCTGGTCATCAGCTGCTCTTCATCCAAAATTGGAGAATATTTGAGGAGAAGGGCAAATGCTTGATGGTATTCTTCAATTGTCTGGCTATCCTGTTTCAGTTCCAAGAACTCATTCATTTTGGTTTCCAGGAAGCCCGGAGGATAGAACCTCTTCCCAAGATAAGCTTTAAGATCTGACCAGGTCTGGGTATTTCAGTCAAGACGGTTTGTCTCACAATGGTTCCTCCATGCGACCCTGGCCGTTTCCACACTTTTCAATCTAGCGAGAGCCATCTTGCTCTTCTCCTTGTAACCGGTCACATCAAAATACTCTTCCATTGCCTCGATCCATTTTCCACTACTTCTCCTAATTGTTCCCCTTCACCCTTGAAGGGACCAGGTTGGGATCGGTGCAGGGCTTTACGAACGTGTCCGGATCTAACTCTTCATCATTGGTAAGAGGATCCGGCTACCTACCACGGTCTGCGCGCCTCATGATTCTAACAAAATGATATTTTTGTCAACTTAACTTTGTCATCAAATTTATGACTATTTAATTTTTGAGATTTATTTCTTAAACAAATAAATATTCCATCATAATTTTTGAAAACAAGATTCACTCTAATAATTTTATTAACCAATATTCACAACCACAAAAACAATTTGGAATCTTTTGCAAAACATCATTTATTTATCAAAAGTTTTTGATATATACATAGAGCGTCTTGGCTCCAAAAGTCACCGCCTCAATCGCGTACGCATAAAAAGGCGATACTATGATGGAGACATGCTATGATATACACGATTCATCACTGATAATGGTGCTGTAATTCTTCTCCTAGGAATAAAGTGGCTAAGAAGTCAAAACATACGACAAGAAATTCTAAAATTTCGGGGTGAGTGATTATAGAGTTGTACATAATGAACAACTCCTAGCCTGGTGAGATATTTTATCTGAGTCTCTGTCGTTGATTGGTATTGACGCGAATACTTCGTCCTCTAGAGAACCACATATGCTGACGTCGCTCTACTCCATCATGAAAGTATAGATCCTCCAAGTGACGAGCGAGTCTCACTTTGCTTTCTCGGGTTGTAGCGGAGTTGATGAGACTTTCGAAGGCAAAGGCGTTCATATCCTGAGTCTGGGAGAGTCCAGGAATGCTAGATAGATTTAGGGTATCCATCTAAAAATCCAGTTCAATTTATGAAGTTCATTTCAAACATAATCTTAACAAGTGAAAACATTATTTCCCAGATTTACTTTAAAAATTTAGGCAATTTCTGCTGCTATTTCGTAAGTTTACAATAGCGCTCTGATACCAGCTGTGAGACCCCTTTGCCCCCTCTGCGCAGCGAATTCTCGATTGCTAGCAGAGCGAAAGTAGCTTCCTCTTGCATGGGACAAGGTTTCCCACTCGGGGCCTCGCCCTTGAATGTCCGAAAACGAGACTAATCTGGTGGTCATTCCGAAACCAAATTTGGAAAAATTTCCCTTGCCCGAAAAACGGGGACGATTCTACCTTTTTGATTTTCTTAACGAATTTTCTAACAGGTTCAAGAGATTAAACTATTCTTCACCTGATTAAACCAGATAGAAGAAAAACTATCATTAACTTAATTTGAAGAAATCAGCACTTTTTTCCTAACCGAAATCAGGCACAGCCATTGATCTAATCATTTGAGGAAATCAACGCTTTTTTCCTAACCGAAGTCAGACACAGCTATTGATCTACTCATTTGAGAAATTCTTCAAGTTTTTTTTTTAACTACTCGAATTCTAAGTGTATTCCTATTATTTCAATTTAATTATTAAAACTCCACTGATTCCAGCCTACCCCATCCGGCCCATGGGTTAGCCACCACCACCCAACCATTGGAATCGATAGAACTAGACAATTACTCACCCTCCCATAATTGAATGCCTTTCTTAACTTTTTCTTTCAAATACAGATACACACACACTCCTCTTTAAAACTTTAACATATAAAATAATCCATTGATAAATAATTATTGGTTATAGATGTCATAACTCAAAATTCCATCCATTCCCTTGTTTCTCAAAAAACAGCATCACTCTAAACTCTCCGTTGAGACCACTGGTCAGCAACGAGATCCAGTAAATAGATTACAATAATCATTTCGTCCATCATACATATCTTCCACGACATACACATGGGTGTCCTAGTAGGCAGCACCGGGACCCTCCAAGATCCTCCTTAGGTGTCCTGGCACTTCATTCAGGGACCGCTTCGTCGGCCTTCGCCCATCGTACCAGAAGTGCACCATTTTTCAACCATACCGAGGGGGGCTGGTCAAGACACCTGGGCAGACTTTGCCGCGTGAGCTGTCCTTTGAACACTCCCCGCCAGCTATTTTGCAACCGAACTTCCCTTAGAAAAACATATACCAAATGCTCCCTCCAGCATTCTGGCGTAAGACAGTCCTTTAAGAAAACAGGGTTTCTATGCAAGTTTTCAGTTTGATTTTCTTTTGAATACAAGGAGTATTTCTTGAATCAGTATCCCTAAAACTTCTTGATTGGAATTCTGAATTTCATACTAGAATTCCTCAAATTCTATAACCTTGATCCACAGATCAATTCAAAGGGTCTCACACTTAGATTCAGATTTGGTGGGAGTTTTGAGTGTATTTTTCTAAACTGGTCACATCTTTCCTCGAAAACTGACGAAAGAGTTTGGTCTTAGTCATAGTCTGATTCAAGGTTCAAGTCGGATAAGATTTTTCCTGAACTCGTGAGAGAGAGAGAGATCGTGGTGCACTCATTTCGCCGCCTCTCCCACATCTCTCTCTCTCTCTCTCTCTCTCTCTCTTTCACTTACCCACTCTTTCTCTCTAACTCTCTCTCTCTCTCTCTCTCTCTCTCTCTCTCTCTCTCTCTCTCTCTCTCTCTCTCTCTCTCTCTCTCACTTTCCCACTCTTTCTCTTTCCATCTTCTTTGTACCCTAAACCTGTTGCCGCCTTGTTGTTTACCCCTCTCTCTCTCTTTGCCTATTGTTGCAGGCCCCTTTCTGTTGTTTCACCGCCACCGACACACACACATACTTATGGACCTTTCACCCATCATAGATTCCCAAGCATTCAGACATAAATGTAGAAGTTCAGCCTGTGTAGAGGGTTGCGAGTCATGCGTAAAGTTTTTTGCCAATGTAATCAAGGATTATCATGCACAAAGAAA
The DNA here is from genome assembly GCF_041138505.1 of Cibotium barometz. Classification (NCBI taxonomy): domain Eukaryota; kingdom Viridiplantae; phylum Streptophyta; class Polypodiopsida; order Cyatheales; family Cibotiaceae; genus Cibotium; species Cibotium barometz. Next base: position 37,168,867 of record NC_141089.1, read on the forward strand.
GCGAGAACAACGTGCAAGGATGAAGTCAAAGTACAAGAAGAACATGAGCACAATGTAAGTCATGGTGGTGTAAATGAGCAGAAGTGTCGACGTTGTTCAGTACTTTAATTAGCAGACAAAGGGTCTCAACGAGAAGACCAGGTTTGATATATTAGCTCAGGTTCTCCAACATCGCTCCATGAAGGAAATTTCCAGCAGTTTTCCACTATGGAACCAGACAAGTCTAATAGATGGCATATGAAATACACTTGAAGCAGTCAAAGTGTCTAGAAACTCTGAGGAGCTATTTCTTAAAAGGTCTATTTCAATGATTCTTATGAATGGCGCCAACACAAATGCATCCTCTCTTAACATTGCAGATGCTTCAAGGCAGTTGAACATACACAAACATAATTTCTATGTAGCTAGAGAGCGTTTGCAAACCTCTGTCATGTGATGGTTATTTTCCATTATCTTCATGCCATCGGCAAGCCTGTGCAATAGGCATAATCAGTGATGAGGTGAAAGATCTTGTTTTCAATTTTTGGTTAAGCCATACTCGTGTTTCACCCAACAAAAAGGATGTATGTCACAAACGCCTTGGCAGAAAATCTTATGTTCAGCATCCGACACACCTTCTCAATCAATCTTAGGTAACAGCAACAACCCGTGCTCCCAACACTTGTGCTGATTTGGTGTGCTTTTATACATTGCATATTCCTTTAGTATAGATTCAGATACTAGATTAGATGTTTCCAACCGGTATACAAACAAATGCCAAATTCTCTACTCTTCTATGATTCTATCACCCTTGTATGTGCGTTGTTTCCTTCTTTTATCATGTGTCTATGTGTATTATGTTATACATTGCATATTCCTTTAGTATAGATTCAGATACTAGATTAGATGTTTCCAACCGGTATACAAACAAATGCCAAATTCTCTACTCTTCTATGATTCTATCATCCTTGTATGTGCGTTGTTTCCTTCTTTTATCATGTGTCTATGTGTATTATGTTTGACTATCAAATTTCCAGTCAATCTATAGATCTTGGACTACTTGGGGAAGTTAAGTATTGAAAAATCTAGCAAATAAAAAGAAACCATCCTCCCTAACAAGGTAGGGCATGGTTCAAAATGGTTTTCAACTTGGGGCAGCAATAAACAAAACCAAGAAAACCAGTAAGAGATTGGTGTTAAACTAGTAATATACTCGATCAAAAACAATCTTTATACACTTAGGCTATAGCAAAAACAAACATTCTGGAGGCTTTTCACCAGTATCACACCGCTCCCAACCCAATATGATATCGGTTGTGGAATGATATAACTATATACAACTAACACTACTGATAGGGAAAAGACCAGTTGGCTGGTTAAACATTGCTATCATGCTGGCTTAAGAGCATCGTATCCTCTAATGTACTCTGTATATAGCAAATTTTCTACCGGTATTATACCGGTTGAACACTGGTATGATACCGGGTAAAGATCGGAAGGAGAACTTGGGGTGGCCATATGATACCAGTGTTTTGTATCGATATGACACCGTTTGGAACATTAGCTCTGTGCAACATGCATGAGATATAAGATAAAGATCAGCTTTGCTTTTAGATAACACTAGTTTTGAAACAATATGATACCGGTGTTAAACCAATAACATATCGAGTGGTGAACTACCTACATACACATAGGCACCTATAACTACAAACCAATTTTAAACCAAATGTTTAACTTGCTATGATGGTTTTGTATTGTAGGTTGAATTGTATTTTTTGTTTAAGGAGATGCATCCACAAGCACTAGTTTATCAACGAGCTTTTGAGAAATTAAAGCCATACTTTGTGCATAAGCTTAAGGATCGATACACTTGTTGCATAACACATGTTCAGATGTCATTCTTAAAAGATGCATTAAACCAAATTAGAGGATCTACTTTTGGGTTGCATGGAAAAGCATGTCAATTTAATTGTGTCATATGTAATGTGGGTTCTCAGCCAGGTGGGTGCAAGGTTGCAGAGAAGTCCACCGACAAGAGCATCACAATCGCATGGGAGTCCATCCTATGTCCCAAAGCTGAAAGTACTATTTTCCATGCTTTGAAGTGTATGATGGGGAGTTGCACTGTCTATGGTCCTCGAAACATAGTAGTTTGTCCAGCTGAATCTCCATATGTTGGTCAACTTGTCAAGTGAAGATCTTTTAGGACATAGACTATGGAACCACTAATGATGGCAAGACAAAGAAGAGGAACACACAAGGAAATGTCATGCAAGGCACTAAATCAAATGTTCAACGACCAGCTCAGAAAGTTTATCAAACATAATTTTGTGTACAAGTGGCAAGCTGAGCAATACAAAGAATGCCTGTCCAATTTTCTCGAAGATGTAGTAATATCTGTTTTGTAGAATTTGCTGAGAATTACTCTTTTAAGGAGAAAAATGAGATACATTCAGTGCACTGGTATTTAAGCCGTGTCCATATTTGTTACATACTTTCGTATTGCAGGTGGCATCCATAAAACGATTCACTTTTATATCTCTGATGATAAGAAGCATGATACATTGTTTCATGCTACATTATAATTGGGTATTACCCTATGGTATTCCCCTACAACGTCATTGGTGCTTCGTCTCAATTTAAAGCAAAAAGGCCTTTCTACTTTGTTTCCAGGTACACTGCCATCACTCACAGGTTTGCAAATGACTTGGAATTTATTTGGCTCTAGTTATGGAAAGGGAGAGCACGACGGTGTAGGGGCTGTGGTGAAGAGAGCACTAACTCATGAACAACTCAAGCCTAATGGTGCTAAGCTCCAATGTGCATCTGATGTCGTAAAGTTTTTGCAAGAAACGCTCACCATTGGAGCCAAGTCCACATATGAATCACAAGCTCGGTACGTTAGTAGAGTCTTTTGGGAGATAAAGTTGGGTGATATAGATAGAGATGAGGCATGGAATGTCAAGGCTATAACAAACACAAGATCCCTACATTTAGTCTTTGCATACTCTCATCAAATGATCCAACAACATTGAGGGTGCGTCGGTTATCATGTTACTGTAGTAACTGTATGGAACACTTATGGCATAGTTGCAGCAATCAGTCTTATATTCATAGCTAGGACTACATTGCCCTTGAGCCATTGGTAGATAGCACTAAAGAAGACAATGTTGACATTGATGTTAACATCGCAAACATTGAGGAGGCCACCTAAAAAGGGCACCATGATACTCTTAGTGATGTCCTTCTTGTAGGAGACAATTTCGGTGACAGCTGAAAAAGGAAATCCGGAGAATGTGGACTTTTACATTCTGAAATGCACAAAGGAGAAAGAACTCTGCAAGAGACCTACAAAGGACGGATGGGGGAATTCCATTGCACGAGGTTGTTTACTATGAAAGGGTTCTTCTATGCATCTAAATACGAGCAAACCTATGAGTTGTGGGATTACAAGTCGGAGGCCTTGATAGCGACGCATCTTGTATGAGCAATCAAATTTCCAATGGACCCACACCCAGTTAACAAAAATCTATTTATCATATCCCCCCCTTGAGGTACATGAAGCTGTGTACAATAGTATGCCATTCAATTTTTAGCATACTTGTTAGATACAAAGCTGTGTAAAACAATATACCATCCAATTGTGTGCATACTTGACATGTTCTATCTATGCTCATGAAATTTAGTGCTTGGGGACTATGTATTATGTAGCTTCGATGATTCAATTCTCGTGAATATTTGATTGGATACACGTAAACCTTGTTAGAATGAACATTTTGATCATTTGAGGTAGTTATGTATAGAAGCTTTAATGATCCATCTGCCAAAAAGAATTTCGCACCCGTGGGGGTTAGTTTTAAAAAAACCTCCTTTACTGATCGTGCTAATTCCCTTTTCAACTCGATATTGTAAAAAAAATGCAGAGAAGACTTGCTTTGCAAATGAGAAAAGTAATCCTAAATTGGGGATTCCAATTAATACAACATCGACACATGGAGACACTTAAGTAGTCAATAATAGTAGTAGAAATGATGCACAAAGAAGAAGACGATGACTTAAAAGAATCTCATTACTTGGAGTCTAATTTTTGCATACATCCGGTTTTGTTCTATTTATGATTGCAACATATATTGTGTAATCATACACCATACTTTACAGTTGATCTGTGTTGGGAGGAAGTGGGCTTCATCTTCTTTGGTGGTCTTCCTTCTCCTTTGTCTTCTTCTTGAACGTCATTTGCCAAGGAGATCTATTCTTGGCAGTTGCACCTCTGGAGGCAACAGTTCTGGAGGAACACACCAGCTCTTTGTTATCCTCTCATTAGATATCTTTTGCCATAAGGAGGGAATGAGTTTGGTTCATTTATTCGTGCCGCAAGAGCCTAGGCTGTGTATGATAGGTAGTAGGGGCATCGTAGTGCTTGACATCCATGCCCCTAACCAAACACCCGCAAAGCAAACTGTTTCTCCCCCAGCACCACTTTCTCATCATTCAATGGCACATCATATCCACCACAAAACCTGGAGAGTACTTTCAATGTGAATAAAGGAAATTTCACATTGTCTTTTGAGAATTCTTTATGAAATATAATGATCTGCGCATCAAAATTGTAAGCATCATGATTCAAGTCAACTTACTATTAATTATAAGCAAGTGTCATAAAATGTACGCACCTTTTGATGATTTAAATGTCTTATATATTCAGCAAGACCAGCATCCTTTTGATGACCTGTTGATTTTGAACTACTAGCACACTGGATGATCTTGAGCCTCCTGCTTTCTTTAAGAAATCATCATCATATACAAAAACCTGCTTTCTTTAAGAAATCATCATCATATACAAAAACCTGCAAGCAATGTAATACATTTAATCGACAAAATACATGTAAAACAAATACTAATAGCGTTAGAAGTTTTTGGTGCTATTACCTGTTGATTTTCATCACCTTCAAGCATTTTGCTAGTCCACAAAGGGATCGTAGATTTATTGTCTTCATGTATGGTAGCTGTTATATATTTGCCCATATCTGTCAAACCAAGATGGTCTACAATTACTGTAGCCTCCTCCAAAGGGATCGTAGATTTATTGTCTTCATGTATGGTAGCTGTTATATATTTGCCCATATCTGTCAAACCAAGATGGTCTGCAATTACTGTAGCCTCCTCCTTGGAAGGCAATTGGCTTTCATATGCCCTAGCTTCATTGAACATGTCCCTTAATATATCCTTGCCGGGAAGATACTCGGAGTCTTGGACTGCAGAATCAACTAGGAGGTGTTTGTCAACTCCTTGCTCTACCCACCCCATGTCTGCTTCACTATAATTTGCTAAAGTAGCCAAGCAATAGTCTTCACGAATATTAAAATGATGTATAATGTCTATCAATAATACATAATCACACTAGTCTGCCATAGTAAAGCTAGGCAAAGAAGGAAGTGACAAGTCTCCTTGTTTGTTCTCAATCATTAGGTGGATTGGCTTCCAATGGGATTATGCTCATGGGTACTGTTGCATCGACACCAATAAGGGATGTACCAGTGGGAAAGATTTCCTTTTCGGCCTCTGCCCTCTCCTCTACTGCTGGATCGATAGCCACCACTTCTTCAATTACATCATCCTCGATTGGCACTTGACCGCTTAGTAAATCCGTTGTCTGGGGCTCAGAGTCTAATAATGACCCAGATAAGTAAGAACAAGCTATAAGGCACTACAAGGATACCTACTTTGGCAATGGCGAGACGACGATGGCAGCAGGGGAGCTCGACACCACAGCAATGGTTGGCAAGACACGTGTTAGACAATGGCGATGGTGATATATCAAGGGACGACAAGAAGGGTAGAGAGCTCGACGCCAAGGGTTTAGGAAGAGTTTAGGATGGGCAGAAAGCTCGATGTCCCTAAGGAGATTCGGGCCGTTTTAGACCCACGTGGTTGTCTTAGCACCACGCGTGTGGTGTGTCCTATTCATAAGTGGCATTATAAGGTCTCACACATTTATAAGCCATTTTACCCTTCATATATAAGGCCACCGAAAAATTTAAGGGTGAATTTTTCAATATCCCCTTGTAATGCAAAGAACGGCACAATAGAATTAACCCTTCAAATTAAAGTTTCATCTCATGCCTTCAAAAATGAGCATGTATCACAGTTTAGCAGGCTATGCTTCATTAAAACATCATAATATTTTTCATTCTGTAAGGTTGTTGAAGACGGAGAAGAGTTTTTTTCTTTCTGTATATGTTGTGTGTGTGTGTGTGTGTGTGTGTGTGTGTGTGTGTGTTCAGAATGAATATTGTGAGCATTTAATTAGAGAGAGAGATAGAGAGAAAAGCATGCCTACAGATTTGATTAAAATCCTCAGTTTGCTTGTGGAGATAGAAGAAGAAGAAGAAGGGGCAACGCAAAGGGCGATTGCAGGGAACTCAACGCAAATGAATGAAGCTCCCAATGGAGATACGGGCCGTTAAAGACCAACATGGTCTTAGCACCACTCTCGTGGTGCTAAGACCACTCTCGTGGTGTGTACTGATAATCATAAGTGGCATTTATAAGGACTGATGCATGAATGACACGTCAATATGCTAGGTACTCTCACTCCTCTCCTCTCCTACATGTGTTTGATTTCTTTTTGTAAACGTTATCATGGTGCCCTATTGCCTTTGTCTCGCGACTGCATCTGCCTCCTCATCGATCCCCCCCCCCAAACTCAGACAATGCCATCACCTCTACATCCATCGCTTTTGTAAGTATTTTATGATTTTTTTACTGCTTCAATAAGTATTCATTTTTAGGTCAGTACCGTGTGCGATAAGGGGCTCGCACACTCCACAATCTCTTTATCGCCTAGTAAATGACCTTTTCTTATAACGAATAATAGCTGTTAGGGTAATGTTGCGTTAAGGTTCTACACCAAGTGATAGGAGGCTCATTGGCATCCTACTACCCCATATCGCTTGGTACCAAACCCCCGTAGGGTCATGTTGCTCACAAGGTCAATACCAAGAAGCACGAGTGTCGTTGGCATCCTTACTATTGATCCCTGTTGAGATTATTTTCCTCAAGGGGAGTCAGTACTAAAGCGATAGGAGGCTAGTGGGCATTGTGATGGCCCCATATTGCTTGGTACTGGCTCCCCTTGAGATCGTTGCTCACGGGGTCAGTACCAAGCAACAAGAACCCCGTTGGCATCCTACATGCCCCATATCGCTTGGTGTTGACCCCCTTTTGCGGTTAATTTTCTCACGAGTGTTAGTACCAAGTGACTAAAGTCTCGTTTGCATGCACCATTTGGCTTGGTACTGCTCCCCTAATGGTAACATGGATTACAGGGTCATTACCAAAAGCGATAAGTGGCTTGTGGGCATCGCACTGGCCTCTTATCGCTTGTGGTACTGACTTCCCTTCTGGACATGTTGCTCTTACAAGATCAAAACCAAGAGACGAGTCTTGTTGGCATCCTTCAAGCCCCATTTCACTTGGTATTGACCCCTTGTGATCACGAGGTTAGTACCAATCAATATGAGGTTTGTTGGCATGCTATTGGCCCCATGTCATGAGGCATGACAACCTTTTTCGGTATTTTTGCTCATGGGGTCAGTACCACAAGCAATAAACGGCTTGTAACATCTTGCAGGCCCCATTTCTCTTGGTACTAACCCCTTGCATCATTTTGCTCACGGGGTCAGTACCAAGCGATATGAGGCTCGTTTGGCATCCTACTAGCCTCATATCGCTTGGTACTTACTCCCCTTTGGGTCATGTTGCTCACGGACTGTACTATAAGATCTTGTTAGCGTGGGTTAGTACCAAGCGATTAGTAGCGGGCATCCCGCTTGTCCATTTTTGCTTGGTACTGACTCCCAACAATTTTTTGGTTGTGATCTTATTGAGTTTATATATCAAATGGCGCATACCAAGCAAACTGCTCGAAGGGTAGATACAAGCAAAAGGCCTATGGAGTCGCTCAGGTGAAGGGTGGGAGGATAAGATCTCAAGCCCACACAGCCGTTCTGGCAAGAGCTTTGACAGATTGAGTGACATATGCAACCTACAGTAGCCAGGCTACCATTTTAGAGGCTTGTGCGTGAAATATGTGAACACTAGAGTATTGGCATGCGATGGCAAGTAGCTGCAGTTTTGTGTCTCTAGGAAATTACTGAAGACTGGCTCATAGAGTTTTTTGAAGATGCATATTTCCTCGTTGCCCATGCCCATAGGCTTACAATAATGCCAGGGATTTTGATACACTCCATAGATTGAGGTACATATATGACAGACTATTAGCGCCTATCTTTGTTAGCGATCATCACATGCTGGAGATCCTGACGGTTGTCCCACCCCTCCATCCTCGTGCAAGGCCAATTGAGGAGACCCATGCTGTTCATGATAGGGACACCTGCTCTCGGACTTAGAGAAGAGTAGAAGCACAAGACCAGCCACGCAGCAAGATGCTGCACAACCAGAACCTCACACACAACCACAACCGGAGGCACAACCGAATGCTACTGCCGCACAGTCACAACCGTCCAATTTTGCCAGTGATGGTGATATTTTTCTTGATGATCAAGCAGATGATGATGCATGGCAAGAAGCCAACAGGATTCGTATATAGAAATCAATGTCATTGAAGCAGAAAATACTAGACAATTAAGGGAGTTGGAGAATATTGCTCTCGTGAATATGGCAATTACAATTCGGGGAAGTAGACTTGTTACCATCTTAGATGCAGCTAACTTACGAGTTTTTCAATGTGGCGAGATATTGGAAGTCATAGACACAATCATGCATGTATCACTATGGTATGTTGGCATGATTGTGTTGTATTCTATTTTCTAATTCTATTTCGTAAATCCTATTTCTATTTTCTCACAAATCCTAATTATATTTTCTATTCATTGTTGCCTATAGGTATTGTCTCTCTCTTCTACTAGAAGAGATACAAAATATTACATATGTTATAGACCCTCTCATATCAGGGCAATTGCAAAATGAGGGGATATCATTTTTGGACCTAATGGCCTGGTTTCAGGGGGTCAACCTTGATCTGGCGAATTATTGTCACGGCTTATACTGAAGAGTGAGTCTCGTGTTAAGTTATGAACTAAAAACATATATTAGGTAATTTGTATGTGTTTTTTTTTATAACACCTATGACCTGTTTGTTTTTTCAGCGCACATTGAAGTTTGCTTCTTTACGACATTGAACAAAATACATCTTACTTCAAAAACTATGTGTCTGGATATCATGGTCACGTTAGAGAGTAAGTCCTTATAGACAGTTCCCTCTTCTATAATCATTTAGATAGATTTATTGAAGTAGGATAAACTAATGCTTGTTTTGTCATCATTTCAGATGTGCTTGAAAGCTCGCATATGAAACACCTCTTATTGGAGCCTTATTCAGACCATGAAATATCAAAGGATAAAGGTGCCAGTCTAGCCAGGCGATAATAGTTGTGGATGGAGGACGTGCCTTAATGCATTTCTCTTGCTAGAAAAGATTTTTAATATTCTTGATGTAAGTGATGTTTATAATCAACATCTCCAACAACTACCGTATAACTCTATGAGGTTTCTAACAAAACATTTTCCTTTGTGTGCAAGAACTTAATCTACACAAATATACTCAATTGCATGTTAAACAATTTAGGATAAATGCTAGACAAAGAATTATTTTGGTGGTGCATGATCGTGCAGAAGAAGAGATAAGACGGGCAAGAGATTTCGCAAGGGAAGCTGAAGAGCGTAGCATCACCAAGAAGAACAATACCAAAGGGAAGTGCAAGCCCACCAATCTGCTATATTGACTAATTTGAGAGGTGCACAACAGAGGTGGATGAATGGGTGGAATCCAGGAGATAGGTTGAGCTAGAGGCCCGGAGGCAAGAGCAGGAGGCCAGCAAGCAAGCAAAGGAAAGACTGTGGGAAGAAATGTCAAGGCAGAAGAGAGCATTTGTCGTCCAAGGCCAACCCAATCACAGACACATTCACGTCCTCGTTCACATTCATCATAGACACCTCACTGCGGTTGCCCTTGAAATTAGCCTATGTATATATACACACAGCGACAAACATGTATATTTTCTAGAATATATGAATACTATTGTCTCTTCTATAATGTTGTCTCTTCTATAATTCTATGTGTGTTGTTTCCTTCTTGTATCCATGTCTATGTTGAAACTTGAAAGAGGACTGTCGAGGGATAATATAGCGAAATGAAACTTGAAATATATTAATCGTGGGAGATCATCGGAGTATAAAAGAGGAGTGTTCTGTTACACATGACTACAAGCATAACTTGCGCCCTTTAGGTTTTGAGGTTCAACTAACTAAATCATTGGCTTCTTTTAGCCTAGTAGTAACTTCGTTCTCCTTCTCACATCTATAACTTTGAATTCTCTATTCTCACCCTCTACAAACCCAAATGCTAAAGTTGTTTGCTGATTTCTTGGATAGTAGAACATCTTCTTTCGAGTGCACACTCCTTGAGGGCGGCAGAACATCAGTCTTTCTCTTCTTCTTCTTCCTCTTTGCTAGGTAGTGCAAGGTCACATCCGACGAAGCTTCTTCAACTACAAGAACAAGAAAATATAAGTGGCCAGCACTAGGGACAGTGGTTAGGTCTTTTCACATGACTCATAAATAATGCTCACCTTGATCATAAGAACTCTTTATTTTTGGTGTCCTAGAACGTGTCACACGGTTAATACAAGCTTGCCCGTTTAGAGATCTTCCTTCTTGCCTCACGAGTGACAGTGGATCATTTAGCACACCCTGATCATCAAAACCCTTCTTCTTTACATGCTTGCCCCGGTTTTGCGCTTGCAGTGTGATTGTGCCCACTTAAAGAGCTTCTTCCATCATGCCTCATGGGTGACAGCTCTCCTGCACTCAACTTAGTTCTCGGAGTGGTGCTCTTTGGTTCCTTGTTGACATCGCTCTCCCCTTCTTCCAAGCCATCAACGATAACACTTATTGAATCAATAGTGTGGTCTCATCATGTGAAAGTATGATGATGGAGATCAAAAAACACTCACCAGGCATTCTTCCCACATGAGACATTTACTCTTGGGATTCCTTTGCTGCAGGAAGGAGAAGCCTATGCTCTACAACCTCACTCAGATCAACATATTCATGTCTTACTTCTGCCCCTTCTTGCCTACTAAAAGATGGTGGTGAAGTGTAGGCTGCACATTTTGAAATTCATTGGTAGTAGCACATCTTCAAATGATTAGAAGAATACATACACAAATTTCTTTAACACATGATAATTCATCTATGAATTTTAAGATTGGGAGCAAAGCATGTGATTCAACCAGTTGAATCACATGGGAGCAAAGCATGTGACAATTCATCTATGAATTTTAAGATTGGGAGCAAAGCATGTGATTCAACCAGTTGATGGTTTGTCTAACAGGTGGATTCCAAGTTTATAAATTGAGGCACCCCTAAAGGGTTTTTTACCACAGGTTTCCAACCGGTTGATAACCATATAATAGGTTGTGAGAGTCTACAACAACCCAATGGTTAAAACCAGTTTATAAGTTGACAACCAGTTATGTAAACATCGGTAGTTAACTTAAAAAACTGGTTTAAAACTAGATTATAAATTGGGCTATAATGATTTTTAAGCCTTGTTTTCTAACCCCTTTGAAACTAGTTTATGGGTTGAAAGGATTTATAACCACCACTGGTTAACAACCAGTATATAAATTGAGAGTATGGCAAATGGCAAAACTGGCTACCAACTTGTTGACAAGTGGTTTATCGATTGAGAGTATGACAAATGGCAACTGGTTGAAGACAAGTTTATAAGAGAAGGGGCACTTGAAAGGGTTCTGGACTATTGGTTTGAGTCCGCTGCTGCTGACAATCAGTTTATATGTTTGGAGCATAACAACAATAGGTTTTTAATCACTAGATTGACACCCACTGTAATAGCTTAGAAGCACTGCAAATGGGTTTCAAACGAACTGGCATATAGCAAGTGCTTAAATGTGGCATTAACAAATGCCCAGTAGTGCTAATCAAATAAAACCAGTTAAAGTGTATAGATTGCTACCTTTGTTTTCAATATCCTTACTACCATTTTTTGGCTTCTTCGGGTACGGCTTGGCTACAACCAACTGCAATGCACTTTCCTTTGACACATACATAAGAGTAGCAAAACACATGGTATGCATGCTTGCAAGGTAATATAAACAGACCAACAACAACAAACTGGTCCACTCCAAACCCGAGGCCACACCCTGGGCAACTTTCCGTCACAATCAGCATACTATCCTTATGTAGAAGAATCTTTGGTGGTTGTAGAATGATCATCGTGCTAGAGTTCTCTAACTTCACACCCATCATGAAAGCTGTACTAGCACTTGCTTTCTCCACAGCCTCATTCTTGTGGTCTAAATCACCCTATAAACACAAACAAAGAGGCAATGAACATGGCATGGACTTTCTTCATATACAGAAAACAAATATACATACCTTTGCTTTTTTTAAAGCTTCCTTAGTGACGCAAAGTTTATCTTGAAGCTTCCGCTCTGCTTGTTCTTGTGCATCAGGGGGCATGTTATTTGATGGATGCATCATGGTGTGGTATTCAATTGCACCTTCAATGTGATGCAAGCTACACTTTGCCTCCTCTACGCTCGTTGTCACTGTACGAAGAGCTAGCAATGCAGCTTCTTTGTTGCACTCGATATTCAGTAAAATGTCATTCATCGATGTATGCACCTGACCTAAGACCTCCACCTTTGCCTCATATAGTCCACCCTATGCCAATGGGGTGCATGCGTCCTAAGCTAGTGTTACACCACAGCTCATAGATGACATCGATTGTACACTTGCCTCGTACATCCACTGAGTTCTTTTTTTATGTAATTACCATAGACACTTGTCTTCTTAACAACCTGCTCAACAAATACGGCCCACTTCACAGGATCAGTGCAGACCTGGTAGACGTAGCCTTGGGTAAATTGAAGGCCCACAGAATAGTTTGAGGGTGTAGTTTGGTAAACCTGTTTATACAATGTATGCAAGGGTAGGTAGTGCTCCTACTTTGCCATTCATAACATGTCACATAGGCTGTAATGCCTGTGACCGACGGGCGGCAGACCGGATTTGATTCTTGGAGCCTCTTGGCTTATAAAAGGCTATTTCCATCCTCTTGGTGGGAGGTTAACTCACTTAGGCATCATGGTTCTTTGTATGAGATTATATGTTTAATCTTGTATTAATCCATGGTGACTATTCTATGTCTCAACTTTATGATCAGTCCATTTCAATTGGTATCAGAGCTCTTAGCTTAAATCCTTGTTTAAAGAGTGATTAAAAGATTAATCATTTTTAGATTATTCTTAATCTAATTTTTAGAATGTATTTTCTTGATCATGATTAGTGATAATCATTTTTGAATTACTGTTAATTCAAAAAAAATAGAATGCATTTTTTTATCATGATTAGTATTAATCATAAAAGTTGGACAAAGATTACAAATCTATTGGATTAGTATAAATCTATTCAAATTAATGTAAATCTTGATGTACTACAAGTAAAGACATTAAGAAAAGTGTAAAGAAAACATTGTTTGCAAGGACACATTGTGGATTACAGTATTTTAGCACATTTTTCATCAAGAAAATATATAGCATGTTGTTCTATTGCAAATCTAGGCATCAGTGTCATGCAAAGAGTATGTTGATGAATAATTGATGCAAAAGTATGCAAGCTTAACAAATTCAAGTGTAAAAATTCAAAAAGTTAATTTGCTAACAACTGTGTTTGCAAGTATGGCTTCCAGGAATTGAACCCAGTCCACTAGTGTGAGCCAGTGTGCACCATACACTACAAGGTTCCCTAACCTACAAACACATGATGCAAATGCAGTTCATATGGTACAAGGGCTGTGATTTTCCCAATGCAAGACTTCTGCAAGTCATTTTAGAGTTTCAAGACATTTTTGGGATACTATTCTACCATTGGGCAAAGTGAAATGATGAATGACAAAACATACTAGTGATGTGGCTATTGAGTTCAAGGCCACCATGATGCTTATCAAGAGATCTTCGAGAAGAGCATCTATCGGTAGCTGTTGAGTAACACTTCATCTCTTAGTGTTGATTTACACAGATTTGTGAGCTCAACCAATCTGATCCTGCCAATGTGATTCACAAGCTTGGCTATGAGCAATGGTGGCATTTCTAGCATAGCAATGCTCATGGGAGGCCAAATGGACATACATGAAACATTCCTTAAAAGATCTTGGTGGTTATGGAACCTCCTAAAGTGGACAAAATTAGAGAATAGTTCTTCACAAATCAACACAAAGAGAGGGTAAATCTTCATCAATTTTATCTCTGATGATTTAAAGAAAGCTGCATTTAATCTACACAAAAGGACCATTGCAAAATGGGTTATTGGACAAACTATCAGAGGCCTTTCTTTTGCAACCTTGGGTAGTTCAACAGTGCCATGGTTAATCTCATTAATTTTTCTTGATTTGTGCTTGACTTTCACTAATCTTTCTACAAATCTATTAACCTAGCCCTATTCTCTCTAATTCAAGCCATAAATCAACTATATCCTACTTGATGTTTATCCTACCCTAATCCAATAGCTTTTCTATCTCGATTTTGCTTAAATCTTACTCATCAAGCCTTAATTATGTTGTATCCTATTAAACCAAGCCTTGATCAAGCTATGTTTTCTATTAGTTCAACTGGCTTGGGATAGATTGCAAGCACCTAGCCTTGTTGCATTGTCCACGCCAACTTCAGCTATGCCCCATGACTACTGCTCCAAATGAAAAGTTAAAACTTGAAAGTGAAACGACGCTAGCTGGAGGAAAATACTTTGCCTTTCTATAATCTTTTTTATTCTCTCTATTTTGTTAGGGCTATTTCCATTTCTATGAGCCTTGCAAAATCCTCGCTACTACAAGCCTCACCCTTTCTCTTGCAAATAATGAAAAAACTAGGAGCCATATGAATACATAGACTTAACATACCACCATGCATGAATAATTTTAGTGTTTTTACAAACGTTGTCATACAACATGAGAATGCCAACAAGAACATTGATGTATACATAAAAGCCAAATATGCCATGCTTGTTTGGAATATATTACGCCACTATCTCCTCAAGGATAAGGATTATCGATGGGTGTATGTGTGTCTCAGAAACTCATAGAACCCATCTTCGAATCTATAACCAAATCCATTGTGAGGTAGAAGAGAATCTACACAAATCATTATTCCTAGCATCATCTTCATATGTATTAAATCAATTGTTTCACTCAGTATTTGGAAGTGGTTCTTCAAGTTCAATTAACCATATGGTACCCACCACCACCACATTTAAAGAAAGGTCTCTAATATACTTTATAAAAGAAATTTGGTTGATGAGTGTTGCCATTGAACACAAAGTCTCACTTATGACTCTTTAGTTTTTATTATATTAATCAAGCTTGATTAGCTTTTTAAAATTACTTTTTTTTAAAGCATACCCATAAGCATTTGTTGTGTTGACTTACTAGCTATAAAGGAGCTTTACATGCCATCGTTATCTATAGCATTGATAACTCATTGATTATAAAGGAACTTTATAACTAGTGAGTTATAAAGTTCCTTAACTATCTTATGTTGTACTCCATGTCTTCCACTCTATGAGCCAAATTCTAGCGGTGGGGTGGCGGGGTGGGTGGCAAGGGTCAAGTAGAGGGGGAGGGGGGGTTCTAGAATGCAAATGAGTGGAAAAAAGAAACCATGGAAAATTAGAAATATAGGATCTTGAGTTCTAATAAGGCAAGAGCCATGCAAATTCAAAAGTCATCACAAAGGATGTTAATTGTTTGGAAAAATATGGACCATGATTTTTGAAAAATGTGGACTATGATTTGCCTTAACTGACTACTAATATTGTTTTCACACTTCACATGGCTTAAAATGATAATAAACCCCAATATGTATGATGAGTGTTGAGAAATGGAATCCTTTGTGACATATTTGTGGGCCTTATTATAAGGAAGTGCATGTGAAAATAATAATTAAAATATAATTAAAAGTTTTATATTCTATTAAAACATTAGTAAATGTATATTTTTCATTCATATTTTGGTGAATACAACTTTGATAATCATCAAAGACTATTGTTTTCATTACCATACAAATACATTATTTCCATATATTTGTGTGACTTTAATCAACTACTATTATTATTTAACCAAGCTAGAGGATTAAACTATGGAGCATGCCCCCTATTGTAACACAAAATTGCACCTCCCAAAGACAAAGCAATTAATTCTATCCATTGATTGATTTATGAGACCAACAAACAATGAACACTTGGATTATATATATCCCTAAAACAAAATTTTGATGCTTTTGAAGAAATCATTATGTTATACAATCTAAGATACATGCTATAATTGGGAAAAAATCAATTACAATGACGTCGCAACGCTGACGAGTGCGGATCGCATTTGATTAGGCGAACAAGCTGGGCTCGAGTGGCTTGGAGTGCACTGTTGTTTTAACTTTTCATTGTCATGGACGGTGAGGCACAGTTGAAAGGCACACACTAGCGTGGACAATGCGACGAGACTAGGCGCTTGCAATCTATCCCGAGCCCAGTGTAGCGTGAGCACTACACTACATACGCTATGCCACAGACACGTACGTGGGAACGTGCTAATCACTAATCCACTGTTGGAAGCTCAGACGCACAACTGTAAGGACCATCATCGAGTTTTTTTTCCTACTAGTTGGGAACCCGTGCTTCACACGTTTTTG
The DNA here is from genome assembly GCF_041138505.1 of Cibotium barometz. Classification (NCBI taxonomy): domain Eukaryota; kingdom Viridiplantae; phylum Streptophyta; class Polypodiopsida; order Cyatheales; family Cibotiaceae; genus Cibotium; species Cibotium barometz. Next base: position 37,185,633 of record NC_141089.1, read on the forward strand.
GAGACTTCCAAAATCAAATTCTACCCAAACCTCTTCCAAATTCTTGGCACTTGGCAACTTTGTGAAACTCTTCCTCAAAATAATATATATAGAGAAGAGAAGCGAAGCTAAGCTCTCAGCCTAGAAGTGCTAGCAGCGTAGCCTGGCAGCCACATCACAACACTCCATCAATTACGCTAAGCTCATCGCAAGCGCCTCAACGTACACCATCACAAGCAAACATTTCATCGCAAGGGCCTCAGCGTACACCATCACAAGCAAACAGTTTTGTTCTAGTTTAGGTGATTAGAAAAGACACATCGTAATAAACTACGCTACTGTGAGAAGGCGATTCAGAGTTCAGCGTTTGGCCACCTCTGTGTGCAAAAGAGGAGAGAAAGAGGGAGGAGCCGCCACCATCCTAGAGCTCTTTGAGCCACCTGTGTGAGCAGAAGAGGAGACAAAGAGGGAGGAGCCGCCACCAGCGTAAAGGAGGAAATAAAGAAAGTCTCGAGTTTTTTTTTTTAAAGGCAGCTAGGGTTACGGCCTTTCACTTTTCTTCCAGCCCATTTGGCCACCCAAGGCTTCCACACTCCACCATTTGCTCAAGGCCTTTATCATCATCATTGATTGAACCATCTCATTCTTTTTGCTTCCACACTGTACGTAAGCACATTGTCGCCATGTGTCACACAGTTGGAGATTTTGTGAGTTTGTTTACACACCTTAGGCCTTATTGGTGGTTGTTCACACGTGCCTCACACTTTGGGCATTTTGGATGTTCGTATGGCGCCAAGGTGCAACATTGTGTATGTATGCCTTGTAGGCAACTTATGTGCATATCATGATTATTATATGTTTAGTTTGGATGAGCAGACAACATTATTATACTATTCTGATGAACGTAGGGATATGTACATGTATACATCCTTACAGCTTTTTCTATGAGACCATGAGCTATGCTATCTACTTGGATTTCATTGACCGATTTGAGACCCTTTGCACATACCAGCACTTCTCGGAGGAGTGGTACGAGTGCAAGTATGGGTTTGATCCATATCATTCCGCCAAGGATGATGATGATGATGTTCGTGATGCGGCTCATCCTGTATGAGAGCCAAGAGTCTCTACCAGAAACTCCTCTGAATGAGGGGTGTACTGTCATAAGCCTCCTAGTGAGGCCTAAGAGTGGGTGACTCTTTGGGTCTGTCCAAGCATGAGCAACCAAGCATTACACACAATGTAGATGAAGAAAGGTATGCTCCTCATGGGGTTAGTCACATCAGTCCATTCCCCACTCACAAGGGTCCCAGACATCTGATAAGGCATCCACCATATAGCCATAGGCGCCACGAAGCATGAGTAACTATCACTAGGGGAGGGTCAGTATACCAATGCATCCTAGAGGGACCCACTACTCTCACTAGACAGATCACAGAGAGCCAGGTGCAATTGCCTGTACATCACCTCTCTCCATCCGCCATCCAGACTGAAATGGAATAGAAGGCAACAACCTCTGGCTTCGGGAATCCCGACACCTGAAGGGGCACGCCTGTCCCAGAAAGAACCCCCAACCACCACAAGTGGTGATACTACCTGGTGTAATAGCCACAGGTAAAGTTGTTGGCAGCGTCTTTCTTGCCATTGATGAGCTGCTCACGATGGAACAGCTACCTGTAGGTGCCCGTGCGTACCTAATCAATCACAGTTGGCTCCAGGTCCATAAAGATGGCTCTTGGCACACACTTGTTAGCCCGTCTCGCTGAAGAATGTGGTGAATGCATCGTCCCCTCCTCTTACTGTCTTGCCACTCAGCATCTGACCATCTGGCTGCAAAACCAAAGACAACACAGAACTCACTAACATCATGCATAGAAAGATAAAAATAAAGATATCTGCAATGCAGGTCCTGAACACAAAACATTTCAATTGAAGAAACCAATGATTCATCCATCTTGCATGTCAACTTATGCTGCATACAACATTTTAAATATCGGCATATGTTACCAGAAATGCATGAAAACAGCAAGATACATTAGATCATCCATAGAAAGGCATGAAACAAGCAGGGTGACCAAATGCAGTAGTACAGGAAACACAATAAATCATCACAACGCACAGAGATCAAAGGCAGAACTGCATGAAACAGATGTTGTCTTACTCTGTGTAGGTCAACCTTTATTACAATGGTGAAGGCAAGATGAAGAAGAGCTTGTCCCTGGCGACAGTGAGCAAGCAGATCAAACCTGGTCTGCATAGATATACGCATCAATCATAAGCAAAAATGCACGATGCATTACAATGTATATAGATCGGCTCTTGTTGTAGCGATGGCAGTGTCGACAGACTAGGGAAAGGAGATACCTCATTAGCTGAATGCGGCCATAGAAGAGATTTCGCCAGAAAATAAGCACAGAGATGAAGCAGCTCAAGCCTAATCTCTCTCTGGCAATGGACGCTGTGAGCAGATCAAATGAGATCTTCCTATGGCAAGGGAAGTTCTGTGCAGATCTAACCTGCTCTGGTAATGGTGATAGCAGAATGGTGACAAAAGGTCAAAGAGAGGCCTCATTTGGTCTCTACTAAGAATGCAGCTAGTGGGCCAAAGAGGTTTGGCAAGAAAAACTGCACAGATCTGATGAAGAAGATTTCTTTTTTTAAATGAAATTTTGGAGTTTTTATTAATCTGAGTGTTTCTTAATGGAGCCGCCACATGGACACCTTTAGCTTCCAAGTTTGCTCCACAGGACCTTATGCTGCTTGCCATAGCCAGCTATGGCTGGTTTGATTACTAACTGGAATTAACAATGAATTTTTCAGTTCTTTCTTTATTAGAGACTGAAATAGAAGACTCGACATAATTGAAGCAGATTTGAGCTACGAGAAAACCAAGGTTGCACCATCATTGAATCCACACCAAAAAGTGAGACGGTAAAGGCTGTTATCTGCCACCATCCACACATAAACAATGTCTAGATAAGGAAAGAATCTATGTCACACAATCATTTCAAAATACAATAAAAGTTTGTGTATTAGTGCAGTGACTGTCAAATGCAGGGAGGGAGTTGCCAGCACATGAGCAGAGCCAAACAACCACTCCTGGCACTTGTTCCTCAATCTAGCCAGCCCCTTTATGCCTGCTTGGAGTGTAAATGCTTGCTCTGTGGGCTGCAGCTTCAAATATTTGCACTGCGATCTTGTTGCATTTTTGTTTTTGATTCGCAGTAACAACTGCCAGGTATGTCAAGACAAGCGACATACATGTAAACATTTGCTTTTTAGGTACAAATAGACCTCTGACAAGTGCTTTTGATAGCCATGACCACAGAAAATTATATGCACACAAAAAATAAAATCATACCTCTACTTGGATCATATCTAAAAGCACTCAAATGTGAGCTGTTGATCCCTTCTCATGGTCAAGGTTGACTGTGCACTCTGCACATACTCGTGAAGATGGCTTGTCCTGCACCACCACCAAGGTATATATTATACATACCCATGGAAATTTCAGGTTATTTCCCAAACTTCACAAAATAACCAAAGTGCGATCTGACTCCATGAGAGTCTACTCATAAAGCTTCAAATTATCAACTCCATCATGCATAGCATAGACTACTTGCTATGACATCCCCACACATGCCATCAGCACCCAACTGCAGGTGCAAGTTCATGCATAAAGCTATGTCACCTTAATAGACAAATCTTCATAGATAAACCATCAAACTTAGTTTCTATCACTTCTCAAGACATGAAGGGCAGACTCAGCCATGGTGAAGGCTAGCACTAAAGAGAAAACATGCATGCTCGCACGGGCTAGCTGGTTTGGCAAATTGCACCACTTTGAACAGAAAGGAGGTGCTCATTGCCTCTCTAATCTGAACCTTGAAACAAAAGTAGCAACCATGTAAAGGCTTTCAAAGTGGTACTTTGACACTGTACAAGACTCATGGGTAATGCCTTACCAGATCCAGCGAATGGCCCAAAATTGTTCAAGTAGTTGAGCAATTTGAGTCTGGATACAGAAATATACTTGCCTGCCAGCAAGGGCCTATCCCGGCTGTCCCCTGAGGGATGGACGGCAATCTTGCCAGTCCAGGAGGGTTCCGTATCCAGCCTGAGTATCCTTCTGCAGTATATTGTGCACAATCACATGTCCAACGTACAGAAATATGCTTGCCTGTCAGTGAGGGCAGGGAGACTCGAATAAAGTTCTACCTCTCATCTAGCATTAACTGTTCTGCTGATGGGTAGTCCAAATGTGCCATGGATGAGGGATGGACGGGCAATCTTGCCAGTCCAACTCCCCACCCGTCCCCCATGGTGGGGAGGGTTCCGTATCAAGCCTGAGTGGATATCCTTGTGAAGTATATTGTGCACAATCACATGTCAAACATGCTCCATAGAAGTTACCTCTTGACTACTCTGGCTGTGCGGTAGTTCTTCGTAAGATCATATCCCTCGTCTTCTGGGTGAAAAGTGCAGTAAGACTCAAATAAAGTTCTACCTCTCATCTAGCATTAACAGTTGCACTGATGAGTAGTCCAAATGTGGCATGTATCCTCCTTGTTTTATTTCCATGCCTAATCTCCTCAATTTTGAAAAAAGGTCATCTTTACCTTGGTTACTTTGGCCTCCAATAATGAAAACATGCACCTTGTTATCAATCTCAATAAATGCTTTTGCCGGCTTCTTCCATGCATTAGCAGACTTTCTAAGCTCCTCTAAACTGTTAGCGTCCTTCTGCAAGCCAGCATGGGCATAGGCATATGACATGAGCACAAAGCCAGCATGGGCAGATTTCTTGTCATCCATCGAAACCACATGATTGAAGCATCGTTGACCCTGCTCCAAACTGCCATGACTCTTGCAGTGATTGAGGAGGGACCTCCAGCCCACGATATTCGGTCTACATGGTATGGTTTGGAGTAGGTCTTCTGCATCCTTCAAGCAGCCTGCACTGCCAAGCAGGTTGACCATGCAATTCTGATGGTTGACATGGGCGAGAGATGCACCATTTTCTTCTTTGAGTAGATTAAAACAGTCAAAGCCTTCATCAACTAGACCTACATGACTGCATGCAGAGAGAAGAGAGATATAAGTTACATCATTTGGCTTCAGACCCTGACCTATCATGTCCTCCAGGCATTGGAAGGCCAGCTTGGCTTCACTATGTTGAGCACAACCACCGATCATTGCATTCCAACCAACAATGTCTTGCTTTGGCATCCTACCAAACAGCTCGCCAGCATCAGCAAAACTCCCGCATTTTGCATACATGTCAATGAGGGTGTTTCGGATAAAGGCATCTGATTCGAGCCCACTATGAATGATGTGGCCATGGATCAGCTTGCCTTGCTGTAAGGCTGCAGTACTTGAACATACTTTCAGAATGCTCACAAAGCAGACCCGGTCAGGATCTAAACCCTCCTCTTGCATCTGCTGGTAAAGGCAGAGGGCCTCCTCACCATGCCCCTCCTGATCACATGCTTCCACCATCACATTCCAAGTAACCTTGTCCCTTTTCGGCAGCCTGTCAAACAACCTACAAGCATCATGAAGGCTCCCACATTTCACATACACATTGACAAGAGTGTTGCCAAGTGAAAGGTCTGACTCCAATCCGCACTCGATAATGTCCTTGTGAATCCACTTGCCCTGGTTCAAGACCATGATGATGGAACATGCTTTCAAGACACAGACAAACGTGACCCGGTTTGGAGTTACCCCTTCCTTTCGCATTTGAGCAAAAAGTTCAAAAGCCTCCTCACCCCACCCATGTTGCATATATGCAGCAATGATGGCACCCCATGTTACGGCATCCCGCTCTGGCAATCGTCTGAACAGCGTTTGAGCATCAGGGAGACACTCACATTTTGCATACATGTTGATGAGGCTGTTTGCAACATAAATATGTGATTCGAGACCACTCTGCCTGATGTGAACATGGATTAGCCTGCCCTGTGTTAAGTCACCTGTGTTTGCACATGCTTTAAGGACCACAACAAAGACATGGGCATCGGGTTTTGTACCGCCCGCAGCAGCCACATCTCGCATTCGGTGATACAATGCGATGGCATGATCATCATGTCCCATGTTAACATGGGCTGATATAATGGCAGTCCAAGTGAAAACATTGGGTTTTCTCAGATCGTTAAACACTCGATTTGCTTCAAGCAAGCTCCCACATGTGGAAAACATGCGGATAAGTTGATTTGCTAGAAAAATGTTGTTGAACCCATTTCTCATTATCCACGAAAAGATGTCTCTACCTGCCTGCAAATCTCCGTTATTGGTACAAGCTTGAAGAAGACAGGAGAATACCTTAGTGGAGACCGGAAACCCTAGCTGGTCCATGTGATAAACCAGCAGAAGAGCTTTCTGCAGACTCCCCTTCTCACATAGTCTCTTCAAATCCCGCAAAAACCCATCATTTTGCTCTACCCTGCATGATGCGGTGTTGTAGCCATGCCCATTAGGCAACCTTTGGCAGACTGCCACGATCATGATTCTGTCATGAAGCCATGGCATTAAACGATTTCTCACCCAAATCGTGATCAGAACTCTATTTGTATATATATATACATATATATATATATGTATATATACATATACATACATATATATGTATGTATATATATAGCATACATATCTATCTATATTATATACATATATATGTATGTATATGTATAACATACATATATAGATAGATATATATGTTAGATTTTGTTTCTATCTGTTTTGACTTAGAGAGAGAAAATATTCTAGAGAGAGATTATTCAGATTTTGAATATTTTTGGATCGAAAAATATCTCTTCTTATTAAAATAAGTTTCCTCGAAACAAAAGTTCAAAAAGATTTTCAGAAGGTGCATTAGAAATCAAGTATAATCTGTTCAAGAGGCCTTATCCTAGGAGTCGAAATTTTTTGAAAATTTTAAATTAAGGTTTTGAGGGGCCAATTAGATTCATCCAATTGTGTGGAGAAGATAAATAGAAGAAATAAAAAAATCTCCCCAAAAATGAGAAAATACTCACATAAGATGAAGAGTGGACTAAGGACCAAAGGAAATACGAAAAAAATAGATTTTTGACACCTCACAATGGAAATTCCCCCCTCATGAAGAAGGCACCTATTTCACATGTGTGGTGGAGTTTTAAATTATCAAAAATTGAGATTTTTCATCTCTCCTCTCTCCTAATTCAAGTCTAGTTTCAAAAAGTAAGCTAAACTGACCTAAAAATGGTCAAAAATTGACCAAACTGATCTGAAAAATTCTAAAATCAGTTTGCTTGGTTAGAAGCTCACTTTTTCCTATAAATAGAAGCCTCCCCCTTTGTTGAAGCTTAATAGTGTTTTATGCACTGTTACTCTACTCCTCCCAAGAGCCAAGAACTGTGAATTTCTTAATAATTCACTAGTTTTTGACCATTCCCTCTTCTAAAGATTTGGTGACCACTCTTGTAGCAAACAAGAGTAGATCCCTCAAACCATCAAGCCAAAGGAAAGCTCCCAGAATTCATATAAGTTAGAAATCTTATATTTTTCTTTATTCTTTTAATGGTTTTCTAATTTTTGTTTTGTTTGAAATGATAAATGGATGCTATGCCTTGTTGGAAAGGCTTTCCCCCTCTCTCATTCTTAAAAACAGTCCTTCTCTATCCTAGTTAAGTAATCTAATTGTTGGAATTAAACTTTTCATATTGTTCTCTTTTAAAAGTGAAAATTGATTAGTCTAGAATGCTTTAAACCAATTGGGGTTAATTTTTAAGTAAATTAAAGTAGAAAAATTTGAAAAACGGTCAGTCATACAAAGGAGGTTATGGTAAAATTTTCTAAAATTTTGTGAAATAAGTTTCATCTTTTATTATTCTAAAAGAATAATCCCTATTGTTTGTGTATTCTAAAAGTGTCATTTTCATTCTATGCATAGAAAAATGCATAGTAGAAATATATTTATTCTAAAAGTGTTATTTCCATTAGATTTAAATTCTATGCATAGAAAGATGCATATTGGTTATTTTTTAAATTATAAAAGAGTGATTTTCATTAGATACCAATATGCATAGAAAGATGCATATTGGTTTTTTTTTAAAATTATAAAAGAGTGATTTTCATTAAATATAAATTCTATGCATAGAAAGATGCATATTGGTTAAATTTTTTTTAATTATAAAAGTGTTACTTTTATCAAAATGGATTTTTATGCATAAAATGATGCATAAAAGATTTTTTTAATATTATAAAAGTGTTACTTTCATCAAAATAGATTTTTATGCATAAAATGATGCATAAAAGAATTTTTATTATTATAAAAGTGTTACTTTTATCAAAATGATTTTTTACGCATAAAATAATGCATAAAAGAAATTTTTTATTATAAAAGTGTTACTTTCATCAAAATGGATTTTTATGCATAAAATGATACATAAAAGATTTTTTAAATTATTATAAAAGTGTTACTTTTATCAATATTAATTTTTATGCATAAAATGATGCATAAAAGAATTTTTTTAAATTATAAAAGTGTTACTTTCATCAATATTGATTTTTATGCATAAAAGATTTTTTTTTATAAAAGTGTTACTTTCATCAAAATTGATTTTTTATGCATAAATAGATGCATAAAAGGATTTTCTTTTATATAAAAGTGTTATTTCTTTAGAAGTTGGATTTTATGCATAAATAGCATACAGAATTTTTATATCAAAACAAGAGTTCTCTTTAATCCTTTGTTTAAATCCCATGAATATTGGAAAAATGAATAAGTAAATACTCAGTGAAAGAAAATTATACCGTTTCATATTCTCTAGGATGGTAATGAGAAAATTCAGAAAAACTATCGAAGTCAAAAATTTAGATAAATGATTAATTTATTCCTCATAGGAATTCGTGACTAGATTTGAATTCAGTTAAGCAAAATACTCAATGAATGAAATTCAGTAAAGTAGTAATTGAAATATTACCCTTCGAGAAAGATAGTTCAGGGAGAACCTTTCCAGACTCAAACCTTGAATCAGACTATGACCAAGACGTAACTCCTTCGTCAGTTTCAAGAAAAGACGATATGACCAGTTCAATATTCTTCACTCAAATCACCCACCGAATTTGAAACTAAGTTGAGACCTTTGATTTTGATATGAGGATCAAGATTACAGAATTCGAGAAATTCTGCTTGGGAATCCAGACCTGTGATCTAGAAGTCTTGGAATACGGAATTAAGATATATCCATTGTATTCAAAAGAAAATCAAAACTGAAAACTTGCATAGAAACCCTGTTTTCTTAAAGGTCTGTCTTACGCCAGAATGTTGGAAGGAGCATTTGGTATATGTGTTTTTCTAAGGGAAGTTCCGTTGTAACAGCTGACGGGGGAGTGTTCAAAGGACGGCTCACGCGGCAAAAACTTACCCAGGTCTTGACCAGCCTGGGTATGGTGTAAAATGGTGTGCTTCCGGTATGATGGGCGAGGGCCGATGAAGCGGTCCTTGAGTGAAGTGCCAAGACACCTAAGGAGGATCCTGGAGGATTCTGACCAGGCGATGCACGGGCTCGCGGTGCTTAGGACACCCATGCGTATGTCATGGAAGATGTATATATGAATGATGACGAGAAAATTATTATAATCTGTTACTGGATCTCGTTGCTGACCCGTTGGTCTCAACGGAGAGTCCAGAGTGATACTGTTTTGTGAGAATCAAGGATTGAATGGAAATTTCGAGTTATGACATCTGAAACCAGTAATTGTTTGTTAATGGATTGTTTTTTAAATTAAATTTTAAAGAGGAGTGTATGAGTATCTGTATTTTAAAGAGGAGTGTATGAGTATCTGTATTTTAAAGCAAAAGTTAAGAAAGGCTTTCAATTATGGGTGGGTGAGTACTTGTCTGGTTCTACTATTCCAGTGGTTGGGCAGTGGCTAACCCATGGGCCGGAGGCTGGAATTAGTAGAGTTTTAATAATAATAAAATTGATTAATAAGATTACGCTTAGAACTTGAGTAGTTAATTAAAAGCCTGAAGACTTCTCAAATGAATAGATCAACGGCTGTGCCTGATTCAATTAGGAAAAAAGCGTTGATCCCTTCAAGTTAAGTCTCTAATAGTTTCCCTTCTATCTGGTTTATTCAGATAAAGGTTAGTTCAGTATCTTGACCTCGTTAGAAAAATTCGGTAAGAACATATAAATGGTGGAATCGTCCGCGCTTTTCGAGCGTTGGCTAGCGCACCCTCAGACGGCCTCACCATCTGTTGCTCCACACCATCTTCTTTGGCTGTATGCTCATCTTTTTCTCATGTTGTGTGTCTCATGTTGTGTGTTAGTGAGAGAGAGAGAGAGAGAGAGATGTTGTGGTTGCCTGGTTTGATGCAGGTATTATCGACGCTCCCCCGACACGTCTAGTTGCCATGTTATCGGCCTCCCTCGATACCTGCAAGTGTATGAGGTAAGTCTATCTGTTTTCTTTTACATGCTGTGCGCATAACTCTGTGTGTGTGTGTGTGTGTGTGTGTGTGTGTGTGTGTGTGTGTGTGTGTGTGTGTGTGAGAGAGAGAGAGAGAGAGAGAGAGAGAGAGAGGTGGCATGCAAACCAATGCACAGCAGCCCTGCTTCCTTAGAACACACCCGGTGTTGGGGACACTATAGCAGTGTGCAAGTCATCGATATAAGCTACCAGGTTAGTCATAGGGGTCGCGTTGCTGGACGCTAGAAGACATAACTCTGGTGGGTGGGTGTGTGTGTGTGTGTGTGTGTGTGTGTGTGTGAGAGAGAGAGAGAGAGAGAGAGAGGGGGGAGGAGAGAGATTTAGTTCATATTCATGTTGTGCACAAAAGTGTGTGTGTGTGTGTGTGTGTGTGTGTGTGTGTGTGTGTGAGAGAGAGAGAGAGAGAGAGAGAGACATGGGTCTGACAGCGCTGCACTGTCAGCCTGCCAGGTGGCATAACTTTGTGTGTGTGTGTGTGTGTGTGAGAGAGAGAGAGAGAGAGAGAGAGAGATGGCATGCAAACCAATGCACGGTAGCCCTACTTCCTCAAAACACACCCGGTGTTGGGGATGCTATAGTAACGTGCAAGTTGTTGATATCAGCTCTACTGGGTTAGTCATAGTGGTTATGCTATCCGACGCTAGGTGGCATAACTTTGGTGTGTGTGTGTGTGTGTGTGTGTGTGTGTGTGTGTGTGTGTGTGAGAGAGAGAGAGAGAGAGAGAGAGAGAGAGAGATTGAGAAAGAAAAAGATTGGTTTCATTGTGTGTGTGTGTTTGTGTTTGAGATAGTTTTTTTATTGAAGGTGGAATTTTTTTTAATGTTTTAATAATTTGAATATCAAGCAAGTGGGTTCCGTGTGTGTGTGTGTGTGTGTGTGTGTGTGTGTGAGAGAGAGAGAGAGAGAGAGAGAGAGAGAGAGAGAGTGAGTGAGAGTGAGAGTGAGAGTGAGAGAGAGAGAGAGTGAGAGTGAGAGAGAGAGAGAGAGAGAGAGAGAGAGAAAGATTGGATTCATTGTGTGTGTGTGTGTGTGTGTGTGTGTGTGTGTGTGTATTTGAGAAAGATTGGATTCATTATGTGTGTGTGTGTGTGTGTGTGTGTGTGTGTATTTGAGAAAGATTGGATTCATTGTGTGTGTGTGTGTGTGTGTGTGTATTTGAGAGAGTTTTTTTATTGAAGGTGAAATATTTTTTAAATGTTTTAATAATTTGAATAACAAGCAAGTGGGTTGTGTGCGTGCATGCGTGCGTGTGTGTGTGTGTGTGTGTGTGAGAGAGAGAGAGAGAGAGAGAGAGAGAGAGATTGTTTACATTTTATTGTTTTCTGCTTACTTCTTACTTTTTTAAGTATGATGTTTAATATTATTAGTAAGTGCAGTCTTTTAATTTGTTCTTACTTTGTTTAAATATGATGTTTATGTGCTTTAAGTTTGTGTGTGCAATATTTTTTGGAGTTAATTTAACAAAGGTCAGATTGTGTGTTGAAAAAGACACATGTACAAGGAGTGGAAGAGTGGATTCGTGGTGATTTTACTTCACACACGTAAATGCATGCTACCCGTACATCGACAGGTGGTCGATGAGATGGGCCTTGCATGGCTGATCCAGCTAGTTTATGGCACCAGGGGGATGAGGAGGGCTTGAGTGGATGGGGGATTGGGAGCTTGAGTCTGAGGAGGAGATGAAATGGAAGCTGAATGTTCCAAGAAGAAATGTGTGCCGGATTGGTTGAATGAGAGATTATGCTCGTAAGCAAAATCCAAGGTATGTTTGAAGCTCAGTCAAGATTTTGTTAGAAGCCAGATTGGGTTGTTCTCAATGTGCAACGTCTTCATTTTTTGTCCGGATAAACCTCCGTCGAGGGTGGAACTAGGAAGATGGCATAGTATCCTACATGATAACGTAGTATCCAAGGTTTTCTATTTGGGAAAAGGTTTCTTTAACGTCCTTTTTGTTAAGAGTCAATCTGTCTCTAAGATGTTTGCTAAAGGGGCTCTGTTTTTTGGACAACGTCTAGTGCATGTTTTTCCCTTTGATCTGTTATTCGATGTTAACAAGAGCATGCAGAGTGCATGTCCAGTGTGGGTCGAGGTTGTCGGTCTTCCTCCCTGGCTTAGGCCAGGTAGCCCCGCGGGATATTGCTCGGTCTCTTGACTCATTCAAAGGGAGTTGTTCTCTATTGCAACTAATGACTCAGTTTGGATTAAAGATTGGTCTTGGCTCAATGGTATCAAGCTAAAGGTTGGTAAAACCAGAGAACTTTACTCATTGATGAGACGGGGGGATGCCAATGTGGAATATTGCAATAAAATTTGGAAAGTCAGTTGGAGCCCCTCTTCTTGGAAAAAGAGGTGGAAACTTCTTTGGGATAGTCAGATACCTAAGAAGTTCCAGGTCTTTATGTGGAAGGTTGGTATGTAGGCCTTACCTATTGGTTCTAAACTTCAAAAGAGAAGTATCTCTAGTGGTATCTGCCCCAGGTGTAGATCCTGAGTTGAGGATGGTAAACATGCTTTTTGGGACTGCCCAGCAATCAGAGGAACCTGGTCTGAATGGATTGAGAAGGGCTTGGGCATTCAAACATTCTGGGGGGATTGGATTTTGGGTAAATGGTCTTTCAGTGTGATGAACATGTTGGGTTGCTATTTAACATTATCAAAGCTTGTATTATGTGGGAGATTCGGTCCACCAGGAATGCCATTGTTTTTATGAAGGTATCATGCACTAGTTTTGCAAGAGTCAAACTTGATGCATAAGTGTGTGTGCATGTGCTGGTCTATATGTAATGTGAATAAGCTAAGATGTACTGAGCAGGATGTGCTATTAATGAATCTACAAAGGAACATCATCTGACTCCTGCCTTGGTTTTGGTGAAGCTTCAATCATACTAGGAGTGAACTCCTTAATGTTGATTTGTATATTGTAGGTGAGGTGTTGGGAAGGGAGGAAGAGACTCCCCAGATTCGGCCTGAGAACTCAGAGGTGGTATCATAAAGAAAAGCAAGTTGATCACACTTTTGCTGCCTTTATAGAGAGTCCAATGGGAACCAAACCCACTGTTAAGATACACTCCAAAAAGGGGGGGAACGTGTGAGAAGTAATCCCCTAGAGGTTGAAGTAGTGATGGAGGCCTATATCTTGCTGGGTTATCTTGCTGGGTCATCAGATATCTTGGGAGCATTCTAATTTTTTGATGAGGAGGAGAGATGGGATTTTCTTTGTAAAATTTTAAATGAAGAAAAAAGTGATTTGTAGAGGACTGTAGGGAAGTTTAGGTTTTACTTTGCTGTATTTCAGTATTTTTGGATATCTTTCAAGTTTATATATATAATTCAACCAGTGACCTCAATGTGCATACATACACCCAATGGCAACTGTTTGACCTCCTTGCAGCACACACAATGTTTGCACAACCAATCTGTATTTTCTTCGCAGCGGTACTATACTACACTCAAATTTCACAACCGGTGACCTCATGTGCATACATACACCCAATGGCAACTGTTTGACCTCCTTGCAGCACACACAATGTTTGCACAACCAATCTGTCTTCTTGCAGTTCTTAAAACAGGGTTCTGCATAGAATCGATGACTTACCCCCGCAGTGCTCGAAATCGCCTGCTTTCCGAAAACAGAGGTCCTAACGTGCCCGAAATGCATTTTCAGCCCAAAAAATGTTGTCATCCGATAAGATAGTATAGTTGCCCTATAGCTTTACTCCCACGAAGAAAGCTCCTCAATCAGAGATCGTTTGCCGGTGCCTCCCGTAGAGCTCCCAACAAGGGTATAGTCGCCAACACAAATAGGGAAGAGTAGATGAAGCTCTCACCCTCGTACCGCTTCCTGTGCTTCTCTTGCTTGCAGCTCAGCCCTTAGCATGAACCAGGCTCTGATACCATGAAAAGATGCAGGGGAGAAGAGAGCTTGAGCTCTTGCAAGCACACACATACACTCACAAAACTCTAAAAGAGCACACACACACACTCACAAAACTCTAAAAGAGAACACACATGGTGAGCGGCTAAAAGTCTTCTTCATCTTCACACAACACTCAACACACCATATACAAAGATAAGAGTACACACAATATGAAAACGTACTCAACCAAATACATACTAGGGTTCTCTATAGTGTGAACCCAACTAAATGAGCTAGCGCTATAACTATGCCAGTCTCTAGAATGGCTGTCACACAGCTTGTCATCCCACTGACCGCATATCATACCCATAATCTCACCAACCATGCCAGTGGTATAAGTGTGGGGCCTATCCCCCCCAGGCAGGTCATCAGTGTCCATCGCCTCACTAGATGAGCTCGATATCTCAACACACATCACATCAAAAAGCAAGAAGCTGAAAATGACAACACCCCAAAAAAGGAAGCAAAAAGGAGAAAGCATCATAAAAGAGAACACAAGGAGCCTAAAATACACATTTGCAATCTTCTCTCTTGCGCACATCTCTCGCACCCATCTGTAGCAGCCTCTCTGAAAACGTCACCATGTCGAAGATTAACAAGCCCCGAGGTTAGACAAAAAGCCTGAGAAGAGCCTCTGCATGCCCATGATTGTCCCCGATATGAGGAGAAAGGAGCATCAGGATGTGGGCAAGGAAGTGTGGATTTGATAAACTACTAGAGCACCAGTGGGAAGAGTTGCAGGACCCCGAGGATGGGAAGAAACTAATAAATCATTTTCTAGAGACAAATACAATTCACACAGAGGGAAAGGAGCCTATAAAAGTTTTGGAGCTTGCAGCGCATCACGCACTAGGATTACCAACGGAGGGTGCAATAAACACAAATCTGAAACCAACGGTCGAAGAAGAAATCCCTAAAACTAGGAAGATGCATCAAATAAAGGATGTGGCCGATGAAACTTGACGGGAGAAGTTTATGTTCTTCTTATAGAACATCATGTTTATAGGTAAGAGGGAGGACATGTCAAACAAAAACTACAGACTGCTCAGAGCAGTAGAAGTAGGGGGAAAAATAAACTGGGCTGCCATTTACAAGGAAAATTTGGCAAGCAGGGCATCCACCTGGGCCAAGGAGAAATAGCCCACCGTGGTACATGCGCACTTGCAATCGTTCTCAAGCTACCGATCACCGGGTAGGAGAGGTACATGTCAAACACTAGCACAAGGAGGCCGAAGGATCCTCGAAAACTGTAAAGGTCACCTTCAGCTCATTTGAGGATGACAATGATGATGAAGACGAATGGCAAAAGATTGCTTAGAGAGCCAGCAAGAGATAAGGCCAAGGCAAAGGATTATCAGAAAAGGCTGGAAAGAAGTGCAAAATTTGAACTGGACACCATCAATGAGCTGAACGCGTTGGAATTGGAGCTGCAGCACTGTATGGAAAAGGAGAATCAGCTCCGGGAAGAAGGACCCAGAGAGTGGGAAAGCTACAAGACCACTCTCTCGATTCAAGTAGAGGAGGCAAGGCAGATGGCACAAAAGGTGCAGAAAACAGAGAAGACAAGGCTACAGTGGAAAAGAGAGCTAAAGGAAGCAAAGGAAGAAGTGGCCATACTTCAAGCAAAACTTGCAAAAGTAAAGGCCGATGCTAAACTAGCCACTGCGAATACAACAGTGCTATCACCCAGAGTACCCATAAAAGAAAGAGGGGAGCTAGTGGTGGAGGTCCAAAAATTGACTGATACAAACCAAGCCTTGCACAAAGAGAATGAGCAACTCAAAGATTGGCTGGTCAACAGCTTAGCAGCTCCATAGGCTAGCCTGGACAACCCTTTCTTTGAAGCTTCTCATGTAATGTTCTCGGAGCTATTAAGACACACGATATGAGAACCACCTCGGTATCACATGTGTGAAGGTTGTGAACTGTAACCACCAAGGATCCGTTGCCAAGATTAGGAAGACTAAGTGTAAAAGGGCAACTGGTCACTATGTATGGTGATGAGAGGATAGTGCACTGATAAGCAAAAATAGAGTAGATACTGAGATAGATGAAGAGTGCTATTATTGTATGCTCTCAACTGTAGTTGATAGTTGTGTTATGGAACATGAGAGTGTGATTGTACTCAGGGAATGCTAGCACTTTTGCACAATTGCTTAGTATTGATCTCTTATATTTTTAGAATGGAACTAAGAGCAATCTTGCCATCTCATTGTTGTTTTGAGTGTCTTCTATGTCTAAGTCTGTTGTATCACTGTTGTAAATATGTTGTGTGTTCACGAGAAAATGTGTGAGATGTTTAGTGGAGCATGCAGAGAGTGAGCTGAGGGAGTGAGAGTGAGCTGAGGGAGTGAGAGTGAAGGGTGGCTCTATGGAGTTATGTTCACCATGACCCTGTGACCATATGTGAGTTAGTGTTCGTACCCAAAAACTCTGGTGGGTGACTATGTCTCCCATGGCATTACATGACGGGTATGATACCACAAACTTCTGTCTTGCCTTTCCGTTGTGAAGGAAAACAACGACGAGAAACACTTGGCATGGCTGAAAAACACCCTAATGCAAGTGAAACAACCAAGATCATTGGACCAATTGTTCTTGAAAATATCTATTATGATGATGTTGATGAATTCAAGTGGAACATGTAAATCTGAAGATGTGAATATTTCAAGGGTTCTAGGGATCCATAGAGGAATTTCTATTCAACTAAATCTTGCCTCTCAAATGATGAGAATGAAGTAATGTCATTGTCAACTTGTCCAAGCCTTTCATGCATAAGCACCCTTATACAAGAGGTAAAGAACCTTGTGTCTTAGTTTTTGACTATTGAGACACGTGTGTCTCCCAACAAGAAAGACATATATTCTCAAAGTTGGGTTTCCCTAGAACCATCTATCATTGTCTTGCTCCTGTGAGGCATCTGTTCAGAATTGTTTTGTATAAATTCTCAAATTATTTCCCTTCCTAGTTCAATGTGATCCCATGCCTTTCTTATAATCCCCTTATTTTTGTGCATTAACCTTCATATACCATTCTCAAACTAACCCCTCTATCTGTAAAAGGTTGTAGTTGAAATACCATGCATCTCATACCATACCTTGAACATACTTCCACACCATTGGATGTGAAGCTATACTATCTTTTCTCCACTCCATCCACACAGTGGCATGCCATTTCCATGGAATTATACACATAATCAGTGCGAGATTACAAGCAACTCCCCCAAAAAATCTTTGTGCAGTTCTATCACTGCATCACGAGATCAACAACTTGGCAAGATTTTCTCCTACAATAATCAATTGTTAGCTACATGGGAAATGGCATCTAGTACTGTTAGCTACATGGGAAATGGCATCAACAACTTGGCAAGATTTTCTCCTACAATAATCAATTGTTAGCTACATGGGAAATGGCATCTAGTATTGTCCTCTTAAAATTCCCTATTATGCCCAACACTTTGGGCTGATGTAGTATCTCCTCTTCTTAGTTGGAGCATCAACACATTCATGGATACCATGAGAATCAGAGTGTTGACCATCCTCTAATGTGAGTCTTTTAATAGGCTACCTAATGAGATTAACATCATTATCTAAAGAAGGTACTGATGAATGAACTTGTTGGATAGCTTGATCAACCACCACCACCCCCCCATCATCTCCACCTAAAACTTCAAAACCAATAGCCTCATATGGAAAGACCAACAATATGACCCCTTTCCCAACACATTCTTCTTTTTCCTCTAATCACAAACAACACAAATTTTTCTCTCCAACTCTCATAGACTGAAATTACATTATATGGCACTACTATTGAATCATCACCACTATCCATGGTTGAACCCAAGCTCTCTACAGAATTCTTACACCACTTGATAATGCTATCGTGACTGTATTGACTAATTTGCTTGCATCTAAAGTTGGGAATGGTAGGGCAATGTCATGGTTGAAGCACATTTTACAATGCTCACAGAGACGTGGTCTTTACCAAGTGTTTCTCCATGGCACACCACACCTTCCTCGAGGGTTGCATGTATCTTCCTTATAGCCACCATCACATTATTGATGATCAACTTGACACATTCTTCATGAGAAAACTGAGATGCCATTTTCCCTACTACGAGAAAGCAAAAGACCCACTCATGACATGGAGTAGATAACATGGGTGTAGTCACCAATCTCGGGAGAACAACACCATAGAAGCTTGAGCATAAGAGCTCCAATAAAAGTAAGTCAAATGATCAAAAGGTACAATGCCCATGAGCCCTATGTGTAATATAGCCCAAGGCTCCCAAAAGTACACATGGAAATGACCCTAAGCCCAAGGCTCCCAAAAGTACACATGGAAATGACCCTAAGCCCAAGTGCCTAGGCCCCATCCCCCATGTGCATGTGCAACCAAATCTACTTCATTACAAACCATCCCCTCCTACAATGAATTTGTCCTCGAAATCGAAGGGTGGTCGTGCACAAAAAATATACAAAAGCCAAAAATGTGCTCATGGCCTGGGTGTATCCACGATCAAAAACATGTCCATGGGACACCCGCCCGGATCGAACGGAAAGGATAGGAGGGTTTCCTTGACGGTGAAGCTAATGATAATGATGCCTGGATCGAATGGAAATCCAAGCCATGTGTGACCCATGACCGTATCGATCATGCCTCCTCCTGAATCAAATGGATGGTGTAATGCACCACATCCATCGATGAGATGCATCCAATGTCCCCCTGGATCAAAAGGATAATGCACCCATGCATAGGACCCTGTGGGTACATGATAGTCCATATAGAACCACCCACTCGGATCATACGTGAATACATCATGTCCAAAAGTGAATGCCTGCTAATAGACTATATCTATGTCAATGCATAGGCATCCATAATCATCAAAGGAGAATGTCCCATACTCCATAGCATGCTCCATCAAATGTGAATCCATGTCCTCACTGCATCCATCACCATGCATAGGTCCATAGGCATAATCCACAACACAAGTGACTGCCTAAGGATGATCCATAAGTACCAAGGCATAATCCTTATCACTGTCTGCATAACCCTCGTAGAGGTCACAATCATAGACTCTCCACTCATCTCTCAAGAAAGGGTCATAGACTGGTTTCCCACAGATCCTCCATGAGGTGCCCAATAGCTGCTCATTGTTGCTAAATGCATGAGTAGTCTCATCATTGATGTCATCCATATCATCAATGTCATCCACATCAATGATGTCATCCACATGCTCACTAGCATCATAGGACTTATCCTCATCATATGTAGCATGTGTATGCACACTACCATCATCCACATCAACAGAGATGCTCTCATCATCACTACTAGTAATGATGGTAGATGAGTCATCAACACTACACTTGCATGAGCATGATCATCAAGATGCCTAATGTCACCATGACCAACAATGCATGTGTCTCCACCATGTGTGTAATCCTCATCCTCATGTGTAAGGCCTATGTCAAATGTATCCTTATAGGCATGTACAACATCACATGAGTCATCATCCCTTGTGTCAACAATAATTGCATGCACATCTAAAACATCCTCAATGATCATGTCTTCATGATCTCGTGGAATCGTATCATAAGTTAAAAATGTATCAATTAAAGCACTTATGAAAGTAATCCCAACATTTCCATTTTCAACTTGTGTATTCCCATTGACCACGAACACATTGGTGATGTCTTGTTGAGAAAGAACCGGCATCGAGATCTCCTCATTTACTCGCTGTGTCCAGAAATTACAGCAAGTGTCTCATCCACTTTAACACCCACAATGTGTGTATAAAGACCCACATAGTCATACTCTATGCAATGGCCAAATGTGATAGTGAATGGAAACCCTCATTTTTCCTTAGTAAAGCCAACCTCTTTCAAAATAGAGTGTATAGTATCTCTTCCATCCTTGCTAAAAATAAGAGGTAAACCAAGAGATGGTACCAAGAATTCACATACATTGATCGACCTTATCTTGCCTTCACTAGTAGTGGTTCTACCATAGAACTTAACACATTGCTTTCCTCCAGTCATGGCTTGTGAAGAATAAAGCATTTGACCATTGTTATCCTCAAACTCATCATCAAATCTTCCTCAACATGAGGTCTTGAAGCACTGCCTCGATGAGTATTCCCCTTGAATGGAATAAATGCCCTCAATCCAATCCATGCATATTTTTTTTTAAATTTGGCATGGTCTCCTTGTATAGTGACCAAATCTAAAATTTCCAATTTACTCAATCCATAATCAATGCTCTCTTGGCATTTGGCATAGAATCAAAAGTATATCCTCATTGCATAGAATCAAAAGTATATCCTTATTGCATCATACATTACCAATGGAATATTTCATGTAACCTTTGTGCTGCCGATGAAGATTGAGTGTTGATGGAGAGCGTTGCTTGTTGATGGAGAGCTTTGCTAATCTCCTAGCCAAGCCTTCCCACCCCCTTAGTGAGTATTCTCAAGCCAAGAGTTGGGGCCAAGTATTCACTGCCAATACCTAATCCTCTTTCTTTACTAGTTTGCCAACGGCACTCATGACAAGGAAGATTCAAGAAAACTCTCCCCTTGGCCTCTTCGCCTATATGCCAAGGTACTCCTCTACCACCACAAACTAGATTCTACAATGGAAATAGCTTGCAACAATAGAAGAGTAGAAGTAGAGGTTCACTTACAATTGAGTATAATAACTCATGCCAATATCATAATGTCAATCTCATAATATCCAGTGTCTTCCATAACACCATATAGCTCCAAAAGTATCAATCAAAACACATGTATGACCCTTACATAGGCATGTCAAAAGCATGGGCATTCAACACCTCCATGTACGTGTGTTAGTAAGCATATCATATGCATTCCAAGTATTAATTCATGCCTTCACTACCAATTAATGCATTCCAATTTCACCAAGATGCACCAATGCATCAAAATGCATTCACATAGCACCAATGAGTATCTTGACCGTGCATAAATGCACTCCAAGTTATATGTAGCCTTCAAAGGACATCTAAGATATTTAATGTCAATGGATGAGGTTAAAAAGTTGCATTCTTATGCAAGAATGGAAGAATCCTCAAGATTTCAACATTAGGCATCAAGATTGCAAACATTAGGCATCAAGATTGCAAACTAATCACCCACCACAAATCTCTGTCCAATTGCATGAAATTAGGGTTTTCTAGTGTGAAAGCCCCAAATTGATGAAGACCTTCCATCTTGGCATAATAATGCTCATTTAAAGGCTAACACTATATTGGGGAATATGGGAATTTCCCACAAGTTTGGGACACGTGGTCAAAAGTTTGGATTAACCATAACTTGAACATCACTAATCCAAAATGAGCACTTTATAGCTCTTTAGATTCCATTTTTCAAGCGCTTTTCAACGATAGGTCATATGATAGGGTTTTGAGAAACTTACAAACATGTTATCCATGTCCCCTTTTTTAAGTATTCAAAAATGGGAATTGGGAAATTCGCAAATTCACTAATATGGTGTTGGCTTATGTAGAGACTTAATCAAGGCTTATCCAATGAATAACAATCATGGCATAAGCATCAAGTATGTGTGTCCATTGACATCCCAAACATGTTGGAAGCTTTGAATATCATGAAATCCAATCTCAATGGCATTTGATACATAAGAATGGCATCAAAGAGCCAACAAATACCAAATCCCATAGATCACATGCATTTCACATCTTTATGATCCCTTAATCCAACTTGGTGAAGAAACATCAATAGTTTCCTTACTCTTCAATCCCCTTCACCAATGTATCCAAAAATTCATGTGCTGCAATGGCAATCCCTCAAATTGTTTATTCTTCAAACTCTATGGTTACTATGGCTTGCAAAGCCATAGAGGTGCTTGAAATTGCATTAGGAAATTGACTAAACCCCATTCACTTGAGAAATTAAGGAAGATTGCACAAGCCTTTCAACTCCCTAATGGCTAGGGTATGCAAGAAAATGGACTCAACAAGTTGTGGGGAAGAAAAAAAACAAAAAACAAAGTACCTTATGTGCTTTCCAGCCATAAAACAACAAGATGTGGCTGATTGAGCAAGCAATCACAAGGATGCTCAGTGTCATCGATTGTTCCTGTGCATGCTGTAGGCGCCATGCTTGCGTAGATCACCAGTCTCCAAGGAATGCTCAATGGCCGTCGATTGCTCCTATGCATGCTATAGGGGTTATGCTTGCGCGAATCAGTGCAAGTCCATGCTTGCGCGAATCAGTGCAAGTCCATGCTTGCGCGAATCAGTAGTCTCCACCTGCTTAATGCACAACAATGCTCACATACTCCTAGAAAAGGCAGAGGCTACAAACCCATGCTGCACGCGGTAGTTATCCTCTTTCCCATTTTTTTTTCTCTCCAACTCTCTAAAATTTGATCCCCACCTCAAATTTTTGATCCAAAGTCTCAAAACTCATCAAATCCTTATAGCAAAAATCAAACAAAGTTTGACTCATTCCATCACTCTAACATGAAAAGAAATTGCAGCCATGGATTTGTTAACAGAAATTCATGAAAATTATACAAGAAGATGGATCAAAGATCAAGATCAATTACCATGATCTTCATGTCCACTAACCACAATGTGATTCAAGATTCCCAAGAAAATCATGAAAGATCAAGAACCTCAAGGAAAACAAGAGAACTCAAAAGAAAATACTAGAAATGGATAAAAAGCATGGCTCTGATACCAATGCAAAGATCAAGAACCTCAAGAAAAACAAGAGAACTCAAAAGAAAATACTAGAAATGGATCAAAAGCATGGCTCTGATACCAATGCAAAGATCCACTCATGACATGGAGTAGATAACATGGGTGTAGTCACCAACTTCATCTCTAAGGGAGAAGAACACCATAGAAGCTTGGGCATAAGAGCTCCAAGAAAAGTAAGTCAAATGATCAAAAGGTACAATGTCGGCCCCATCCCCCATATGCATGTGCAACCAAATCTACCCACTCATGACATGGAGTAGATAACATGGGTGTAGTTACCAACTTCATCTCTAAGGGAGAAGAACACCATAGAAGCTTGGGCATAAGAGCTCCAAAAAAAGTAAGCCAAATGATCAGAAGGTACAATGCCCATGAGCCCTATGTGTAATATAGCCCAAGGCCCCCAAAAGTAAACATGTAAATGACCCTAAGCCCGAGTGCCTAGGCCCCATCCCCCATGTGCATGTGCAACCAAGTCTACTTCATTACACCTACACATAGGAAAAGACATTACTTCAGTTCTCCAAATTAAATCAAGTTTCCAAATTTAGTTAGTAAAATACATTACTTCAGTTCTCCAAATTAGATCAAGTGTCCAAATTTAGTTAGTAGAATATATATTATAATCTCATTAATATTATCTTGTTTCACTTACCACTTCAAATAGAATTGGTCAATTGTTCAAATGTAATATGAATATTTTTTAGGTCATTGCCAGGTATCCAAATCCAACTCCACCGAATACATGTACAACTCTTTTTTTGTGAAATTATTACCCAAATATTTGTATACATCCCATTCCCACTTGTAAATGCCACAACTCTCTAAAGAAGTGGTTAGGTGTCCAAATCTATCTCTAGTACAGAATTTTATCATATTCTAATTTATGAACCTCGCTATTTTATATGTACATACACCCACTCAATCTACATTTGGCCAATTATCCAAATCTATATACAATATGAATTGCCTCATAAACATCTCATGTGAACTAGCCATTTCTACATACCCTCTCCTATCCAATGCTATTTCTTTAGTACTTACCTAAGTGTCCAACACATCATGCCCTGCTTTTTAAGACTTAACCATCCATACACACCCCCCGAGCACACTTGACCCAACAACCTGAAAAAAAGCACATAGCTCAACATTATCTTATTTTTATATTGGATCCTTCAATCTACATAGAAAACAACTGAACATTATGTATTTTTCTACCAGCATTAATGCCAGAAAAAGCAAGGCTGATTATGAGGAAGGACACCCTGAGCAACCTACAAAAAAAGCACATAGCCTTACATGTATATCTTATCTTCTCTTCTTCTAATAAAAAATACAGTACTCATGGAGCTTACAGCTCTCACCTCTACAAAAACGTGTAACTTGCCTTTAAAACAAAATGTGCAAAGTAAGTTAGTAGTTAGTTGGTGCAATAAAATCATACAAAACACTCTAGACAAATTCAAATTCTAATGCACTAAAGTGGCTTTAATGTTTTGAATGCTCCGTTCTCCCCAGAAATACCTTAGGTGCCAAGTGGTGATTAAAAAACCCCCCCAAATTTTTAAAACCCTCAAAAATTCTCTTAGCTTCCACGTGGCACACCTTTCGATATAAGAAGATATATAGATATATAGATATATAGACATAGAAGAGATATTTAGATATAGATATATAGATGCGGAAAGGGTTTGGTATAAATGGGTGGTCTAGGAAATGCTTTCATTAGGTGGGTGCAAACAAAGCTTAAAATTAATGAGATTTTGTAATGAACGTGTCTCTTCTTATTTTTCTTTTATGGATCTCTCTCTTCTTGTTCTTCTTTTAGAAAAGCAATTAGAAATTATGAGAAAAATTTTGTTAACACTATTGATTTGACTTTTTAATTAGGCAGGAAATTTAGTGGCCTCCAAATGCTAACATTAAAGGTTGATATACTTCTTTGGTTCAATGGAGCCGAGGTTGTTTGTTATTAATATGATTAATTAAAAAATTATTCAAATTTGTGATTAATATGATTAATTTAGTGGCCCCCAAATATAGAAATACATTTAATGTACACCAATACCAACTTTCTTGCTGCAAACGCACACCCTTACCCCCCCATTCCCTTTTCTCTATTGTGATCAGCAGGAGATTATCTAACGGCGTCCTCTAGCTTTGCTTGTCACACATCTGCTCAAGCTCTCTCTCTCTCTCTCTCTCTCTCTCTCTCTCTCTCTCTCTCTCTCTCTCTCTCTCTCTCTCTCTCTCTATTATGACTTATTAATAACACTCACTACTAGCAACAAGGAAAATGTCTCATTTTACCAAAATTTTAAGACTAGAAGATGTGTCTATGGGGTAAGTAACACATCATATACCCCATAGACACATCTTCTAGTCTTAAAATTTTGGCAAAATCAGACATTTTCCTTGTTGCTAGTAGTTAGTGTTATTAATGTCATAATCAAGAGAGAGAGAGAGAGAGAGAGAGAGAGAGAGAGAGAGAGATTAAGCAATGTTGACATATAAAGGAGGGGTAGCACAATAGCTCCTTGTCAGCACAACATCAGAATGCTTCCACAGCTCAGCTCGAGCTCTATCATTGCCCCCGACTTCTTCAACAATGGATAGTGGCAACATTGCTAGCCAAGTCCACCACAAAAGCTCCCCCCTCCCATGACATCAGACAGTGCATCAAGGAAGTAGAGATAGATTACCATGCTAGGGCATTGATAGGCCAATGTTCTAGACCTAGACCTCCAACAAAAACCCTAAGATAGTGGATTCAGAAGGAGTGGGTCTCAAGGGGGATAGAGGTGGTCACTACTCAGTACTTGCTAAATAACTTCTTTATTTTCCTCTTTAAAGATGAGTTCATGGCTCTTCATACACTTGGTGTAGGCCAATGGCTTCTAAAAAACTCACCCCTTTGCTTGTTTAAATGGTAGTCCTCTTTCTCCCCCATGCACTCCAAGCCTGACCTTTTCCCTATCTAGCCAGAGCTCCCCAACCTCCCCTAATCTTTGTATCCTGTGATGAAAAGGATTGTGGCTCCTTCGGGGAAGATTATGGGCTCCAGACCTACTCTAGAACTCATCCCAAAAAGGTCACTTTATTAGGGATTACCCTATCAAATCGCTCCCATAGCCCCTACCCCCACAACCCTCACTCAAGGGAAGTCTGCTCAAATGACAAGGGCTTTAAAGCCGTTATAAAAAGAGGCAAGCCTCAACCTAAACCCTCGTCCAAGAATGCTAGAAATCTAAGTAGCTTCACTACTCTCCTGGTGGAAGAACAAGACCCCCAACATGCTACTTCAAATAGAGTCTGAATCTGAAGATGCTTCCATAGATTGTGAAGACTGGGTCCCAAAGATTGTGAGCTTAGCCCACCAGCAATTGCAATAAGTGGGTGGCTGTCTCCCTAGGGGGAGACAACCCCTAGGGGGAGACAACCCCTTCACTGTTACTTCCATCTATGTTGTAGGACCAACTTCCTCCAGACCTACCTTATGGGAATCAATCAAGTAACTCCCTAACCCTCTTATCCTAAGAGGTGACTTTTTTTTTCAAGGAACAATAGTAAGTATATATATTAGCTAAGAACCCAAGTACACCATTAAGTCATTTACATTAAAAACTTTCTCAATTCAGTCCTCTACTTCTCACACTTCACTTCATTTAAAAGTTTACAAAGCAATGCCCATCCCTCTTATCCTAACAGGTGACTTTAACCTAGTTGAAAACATTTTTAACAAATTTCAGGGTTTAGGCCTTACTATACAAGGGAAAAAGGCACTTGGGATAACCTTATCTCCTATTGTGACCTCTTTGATCTGGACACATCCCAAGAGTTCACTTGGGGCAACAACAAACAAGGGAATGAACTAAGGAAAGCCAGGCTTGATAAATGCTAGTAGCCATGTCCATCTAGATACATCAAGGTTAAGTCCTCTGTTCTTAAAAATATAGTCCTCTCAAATCATTCCCCCTAGTTGACCACTTTAGATCAACATAACCATAAGGTTAGGGCTTCATGGATCCATACAGACCCCCAGCTCTTCAAACTACCCTCAGTCTAAGAGGAGATTCAAAAAATCAGGTCCTCCCATTTCTCAGGTAGCCTGTACCCCACTAGGCAATGGTCAGTAGAAATTAAAGAAATTGAACACTCTCTCTCCCTCACAAGAAAGAAAGTTACTGAGATTAGGAGAGAGAGGCGAAATCTCAAATACAAAAGGCCATAAGAAGTAGAAGTCCTCATCAATGAGGGCTCCTCCTCCCTTCAGGCTGAGGCCTTAATGCCCAAGGAAAGCTTGAAAAAAGAAGAGGAAATCAATTGTTCCCATCTAATTTAAAAGCTCTTCCTCATCTAATTTAAAACCCCTCCTTCCCCCAAGAGAGAAAAAAACATGTAAGAAGTCTCAGCTGTCAGAAGGAAAGTTGTTTCCCCCTCATTAGCTCTACAACTAGACATAGATAATCAGTCTCTATGAGGTTGAGGATGTTATCGACTGCCTCAAAACTAGGAAAGTCTTGGTATTGATGGCCTACCCTTTGAATTTTTTCAACATTTTAAATAGGTACTCATCATTCTCCTGAATGCAGGTCTAGACTAAAGCATGTCACTTTGGCGCCCTTCCAAAAAACATCAATCTCATTCACAAAAGAGGTGATAAGGACCTAATTTCTAACTAGAGACCTAGCACTATCAGGATCTTTAAGATACTTGGAGAAGAAATTCTAATTCTCAAGTACAAAAATTAAAGCATAAACCTTAATAAAAATTAGAGGATAAACATTAAGATATTCTAAACCTCAAGTACACAAATTAGAGCATAGCATAAACTTGCACAAATTAAAGCATAAACCTTAATTAAAAATTTAAAATAATTAAATTAAATAAAAGATCTAGAGAATAAGAAAGAGATCACCGTCAACATAAGATTAGGATGAATATCCCGCAGATGAGTGTGGCCCAAGCCAAGGAAGTCATCCCCCTTCTTCAATATATAGATGGCTCTAGGGCCTCAAATTAGTACGAAAATGTTAATCTGGTCAACCAACATTTTTTTAATATTTCAGTGCTCCTTCCCCTAAGAGAGAAAAAAATATGTAAAATCTCAGCTGCTGTCAGAAGGAAAGTTGTTTCCCCCTCATTAGCTCTACAACTATACATAGATAATCAATCTCTATGAGGTTGAGGATGCTATTGACTACCTCAAAACTAGGAAAAGTCTTGGTATATTGATGGCCTGCCCTTTGAATTTTTTCAACATTTTAAATAGGTACTCATCATTCTCCTGATGCAGGTCTGGACTAAAGCATGTCACTTTGGCGCCCTTCCAAAAAACATCAATCTCATTCACAAAAGAGGTGATAAGGACCTAATTGCTAACTGGAGACCTAGCACTATCAGGATCTTTAAGATACTTGGAGAAGAAATTCTAATTCTCAAGTACAAAAATTAAAGCATAAACCTTAATAGAAATTAGAGGATAAACATTAAGAAATTCTAAACCTCAAGTACACAAATTAGAGCATAGCATAAACTTGCACAAATTAAAGCATAAACCTTAATTAAAAAATTTAAATAAATAAAAGATCTAGAGAATAAGAAAGAGATCACCGTCAACATAAGATTAGGTTGAATCTCCCCCGAATGAGTGTGGCCTTTGTACCACTCACTCATATTTACATGTATTAGAAAGTTTGTTTTTCAAAAAGGTAACTCCCAAAAACAAAGCATAAGAGCTTTCGAGTTTTTGAGCGTAAAAGCTCTACAAAAAACATAGCAAGCTACAAATGTAAAGTCTTGGGCCTACTACAAGTATAAAATACTAATTGGTATGTACAAAGGTTTGAGGCCTTAGTCTTACATAAATATTAATACTAATTAGTATAAAATACTAATTGGTATGTACAAAGGTTTAGCAAGATACAATTGAAGAATGAACTTCATACTGTGAGGAGAAAAAGAGTATGTCTGTGAATGACTATGCATTGAAGATAAAGGGTATTGTGGAATCCCTTGCATCTATTGGTGTTTCAGTAGATGATGATGATAAGGTGGAAGTCTGTCTACGTGGTCTCGGGCCACAATACAAGGCGTTCAAGACGTCTATTCAGACTTGGGAAAAGCCTTAGCCTTACAAAAATATGAATGCCAAAATATAAAACCATAAAAGGTTTTCACATATCTTTCAAAATATCTCATAGTAGTCCAACACTTTACAAGATCTAACGACATCCCCCATCTCTTCTTCTCATGCCCCTTTAATTCAAAAGCTATTGAATTAATTCAAAAGTTTAGAACCTGTTCTTAAAAGTGATTTATATTGGAAGCAGGTTATTTTGGGTGTATTTAACAACACAAAACCTACCTTTATCATTAGCCTAAGTTTTTCTTTGTTTCGGTAGGCTAGAAGGGAACTGAAGGAACAAAAGAAAGCAGAGAACAGAGAAGTTGAAGAGGACAAGGAAAAAGAGGTTGCTCTACAAGGAAGAGACCAAGCTATTAATGCCCACCTTCTTATATCGTCAACTTCAAAGATGCATTGTAAAAATATATTTTAATAAAACCTTGCTTTGTAGTGGGTTCAGGTCTGTGGCCTTGGCCCCCTTTGGTTTTGTATATCCGATCTATACTCCATTTAGGAGTTCTTCTCATTAATTCCAATCTATGCCTTTTCTTTTTCTTTTTTTTTCTTTTTTTAACAAGAGACTCTCTTGGCCTGCCATGTGGCACACCTCCCTGCCTTGAAAGAAGACGAAGACATATCCAGAGAGAGAGAGATATAGAGAGGATAGGCTACTTGAGTGCAAATAAATAATGGATACGGCTAGCTATGGTTTTACTTCAGCTCTCTCGGAAAGCGTGTGCGATGCGTTAGCTGAAAGCTCCTACAGTAGTGCGGAGCCGTCAAAAACACATCAACAACGAAAGCCAGCCAGCTCCACACGCGTTCGAGTGAAACCCTTCTCCTGCAGCAGCTCTGCACCAGAAGAGAAACGTAGAGAGACCCCAGAAAAAGAAGCCGCCAAAAAGCAGGCACACATTATCGTGAAGGGTCTGAGCGAGAAGAATGATGGCAGAGACAGAGAGCTTGACCGAATGGAGATTGCCTCTCTCTTGCAGCGGGAAGACACTGGCCTCTCAGAGGGTCACCTCATCCATGCTCATCTCATCAACCATGGGCTTGAGCAACACACTTTTCTCGCAAACGTCCTCATTGCCATGTACCGGAGGGTCGGTTCCATGGAGGAAGCAACCCTAGTTTTCAACAAAATGCTCCATCCCAGTGTTGTCTCATGGAATGCCATGATCAGCTTGTTATCAGAGAATGGATTTTCTGAGGCGGCCTTCCGACTCTACTTGGAAATGCGGCATGAAGGCATCGAGCCAAACCAGGTCACCTTGGTCTGTGCGCTGAGTAGCTGCACCGATCTAGCTGAGGGTAAGCTCATTCATGCATACATCCGTGATCATATTGATGAGCCACGTGTCAAATTATTGAACGCCCTCATCAACATGTATGGCAAGTGTGGGGCTGATGAAGATGCACGGGCGGTCTTTGACAGCATGGAGACGCGTGACGTGGTGTCATGGAACACGGTAATTGCTGCATACTCTGCCACGGGAAGAAGTGGCAGAGAGGCCATTGGCCTTTTCTGGCAAATGCAGCAGCAGCAGCAACAAGAGGTTCAGCCAGATGAGGTTACCTTGATAACAGTCATATGTGCATGTGCCCACTTGGCGGCGATCGGAGACGGTATCTCCATCCATGCATACATCATTGCCAATGGTTTTGAATCTAATGTCGTTGTAGGGAACGCCCTGATCAATATGTATGGCAAATGCAGGGCTCTGGAGGATGCGCACATAGTATTTGCCAGGCTACCCCAACATAGTGTGGTGTCTTGGAATGCTTTCATAACTGCATGTTCAGAACAAGCTCAAGCCAACAAGGCTTTTCTAGCTTTCCAGCAAATGGTGCAGCAGGGTGTGGGGCCTAATGAGATTACTTTTCTGGGCTTGCTTGGTGCATGTGCTCTACCCGAAGCATTGGCAGTGGGCAAGGCCATTCATGCAGACATTCTGGACAGCCAGTTCAAGTCTAAAGTATTTATAGGCAATGCTCTAATCAGTATGTATGGCAAATGCGGAGCACTGAAGGATGCACTCTCAGTTTTTGACAACATGAGCCAACAGAACATTATCTCGTGGAGTGCTTTGATTGCTGCCTACAGTGAGAATGGCCAGGGCAAAGAGGCTCTTCAACTCTTTCAAAAAATGAAGCAGGCAAATGTGGAACCCAATGAAGTCACATTTCTCAATCTTTTATCTGCATGCTGTCATGCCGGGATGGTGAAAGAGGCCACTTATTTCTTTGCCTCTATGGTCGATGAGTACGGCATTGCACCTACGCTGAAGCACTATAACTGCATGGTTGACCTTCTTGGCCGAGTTGGGCAGCTAGAGAAGGCAGAAGACATGATCAATCAGATGCCGTCTCAGCCTGATTCCCAAATTTGGATGACATTGCTTGGTGCTTGCAGGATACACAAAGATGCGAAGAGAGCACACCGTGTTGCCAAATGCTTGCTTGACTTGATCCCACAGAACGTGCCCGCATATGTGCAGCTATCAAATATTTACGCTGCAGAAGGGAGCTGGGACGATGTAGACAGGGTTAGAGAAGCCATGGCTCAAAGTGTGTGAGATAGGCATGTATATGGGCGTGGAAATCTATGTCCCAATTGTCTGATCTGAGGATCCTTCAACTACCAAGTGCCTCTTCACAATTCTTGTGTCCACTCGAAGTGAACCAACAGCCTGTATAGTAGCAGTTGGCAATCTTGGCAAATGCAAGTATAAGCCCCTTGTAACACCCCATGAAGATTTGTACTCCTTTGAAGTTCCTAGGTGGAAGAATTCCACTATCACCAGGGTTAGAGAAGCTATGGCTCAAAGTGTGTGAAATAGGCATGTATATGGGCGTGGAAATCTATGTCCCAATTGTCTGATCTCAGGATCCTTCAACTACCAAGTGCCTCTTCACAGTTCTTGTGTCCACTCGAAGTGAACCAACAGCCTGTATAGCAGTTGGAACTTGGCAATCTTGGCAAATGCAAGTATAAGCCTCTTGTAACACCCCATGAAGATTTGTACTCCTTTGAAGTTCCTAGGTCACGGTCATGATGGGTCAGTCCCACAGTTGTGCTCCGCTTTATTTGTAACCCCATAAAATTAAAGATGCTGTACGAAAATGTGATGGAAATTGGTGGCTTGTCATGTGACAATGTGTTTCTCCAGATAATGCTGAGGGAATGCTCGAAGAACACCACCTTTGCAATCGCTGTGTATTAAGACAATTGTATTTGGATTGATAAATATTCCCTACATCAAATTTTTGGGGGGATATTTTATTTAGTTTTATTACATGCCGCCTCTGGCAGGTACGAAGCCCAAGTCATCACCTTTGGAGGTTGAATCCTTCACCACCAAGCTACGCTTGTGGAGTCAATGTTGAGGATCCTTCCACTGTCAAGATATTGCTGTCTATTCTTGAAACATCGATATGACTTTGTACAGTAATGGTGCATCACTTGCGTGCATTGCTTGTGTAGTGAACTCCAAGTATAGAATGATGAGATGTGAGACACACCGCGCCCATTATCCCCAACAGTGGACCGTGAACACGTTACATCCGAAAAACCTGGAACAATGAACTCGGAACAGATCATGTCCATAGTCTCTGCTACACCAAGGTTGACCTTGTCTTGCGAGATTTTTAATGCTTGGAACTCACGGTTCCCATGCACCAAAAAAAGGAGCTGCTTATAGCCCGCTCTCTTGCCCACAAGCCTCCTCTGGTTGGAAGCACATGGGGAAAACTATCTGTAAACTAGAGAAGAATACCATCCTGGTCCTCATGAGCCGGAAGCATCCTGGAATCTAGATGAGTCACTAGAAGTATCTGTATCATTGTCTTGTGTTGTGTCTTTGTCCTTCTTCTGAGATAAAGACTTGCCCTTGGTCTTGTCCTTCTTCTTGGATAAGCAATCCTTAGACAAATGTCCTTACTTTTCACACGAGAAGCACCGACTTCAATTTTTCTTCTGTACGGAAGCAAGTGCTTGATCTGAACTATTAAGAGACACCTTGATCTTACCTTGAGAAACGAGGTCCACTTCTTCCAAGAGAAGGAAGATCAGGTCATCAAAATCTAGCTGAGTGGTTGTGACCTGGCATCTCAAAGTCCAAGAAACCACATCATACTCCAAGGGAAGCTTGGTGAGGATAAGTGCAGCTAACTGAGCAAAGGATAAGGTAGCACCTTGGCCTTCATAAGAAACAACTGCATAGAACGACCATTAGGAAATAATAGACCATAGAGTTGTTCTTGCAAAGTAACTACCCGCATCGATGAATCTCAAGCATAGAAACAACACAATATGAGGATGCCAATGGGCAATAATCTCTACAACATGACAAGTACACATAGAGATCTCGATGGATTGCACAGTTGGTGAGACCACCTTCGTAATGGTCCACACAAGCACTAAGTACGTCTTCGAATCACGATCCTCGTACTCTTGTAATTCCGCGAGGAATTCATCCTCCTAAACTTGGGTCCAATACTTGGAGTTTTGAGGACGCTCGGGCTTCTTCTCATTGCGCTAAACAATCTTCCACAAACCCTTCTAGATGAACCAAATCCGTATATATTCAACTTCCAATGGGCATAGTTGGTTTCATCCAACTTGTCCTCCTTGTTCGTACAAGGGGGAGCCATATCCACAACAACAAAGTACGCCAAACACAAATCTTAGCACTCCAAGACTTCTCTCAAGCACTTTCCAACGAAGCGAAGCACAAGGATCAATCAACCCTCTCTCAAATCTGAGAGAAAGAGGCTGGAGACAGCACCAAAACACACCAAAAAGACCCAATCAGAGGCAAGGGAAGCCAGGGAAGAAGTGCTGCTTGTTGGGTTGCACCACACACGAATAAACCACCTCTAGAAGCTGTCCTAACTGTAAAAACAGCAGCCACTACATCACCAGCCATTTGGACTTGCACCTTGGCACCTTGGCACCTTGCAAGAATTGCATGGAGCAGGAACACCTCCATAAGAGAACTCTGATGTGAAGAGGCAGAAAACGCAGGTTCAAAAGAAAACACAGCCACCATTTGAAGCCAAAAACGCAACCATCTTCCGAAACCAGAAATGTAAGAGAAGAGGGAATCAAAAAGCAGATGAGGGCAACCGGGACCTAGTAACTTGATACCATGTTGGAGTATGCACAAGCAAAAGCATAGACAAGGAGAGAGAGCACTTGTTGACACAATCACCTTTATTATAGCATGAGGTTTTTACAATGGCAATAGCCAGCAAGAGAGCGGTACAATGTGCATGGATTGGATGGAACAAGTGGTTATGAGGAGGCTCCTTATATACAAAGCAAGGGAGCTGGCCAACATGCTCACTACCCATAGATGAAGGGAAAAATACATATACTCAAATAAAGGCACAGTCCTCAAAGCACTGAGATGCACAATATTCTCACATATTGGTCATACTGCTCATGTTTGCCAATAAGAGTGTTGATTGAAAAGTGGGATTGGATTAGCCAACTGCAGTTCAAACCAATCGTTACGCAACGTGATTGCATTAATTTCAAACAATCATTTTTTGTCATGGCAAATGACGCCAAGAGTTCATGAATCAAATTTACCTTTGATCTAGATGCACCTGATAGCAAGAGCTTGAAAGTCTACTACTGGACCCATTCTAATATTGAGAACAAACTATACCTAGATGAGGTGCCATGTGTCACTACTGCCTTCAGATTCAGGTGGCGGAAGCAAGGCAACCTGGGTAGGCTTTGTATCACCAATCTGGTCAGGAGAGGGGCAAACTCCGCTAGCTCACCCAATAGTTGGCTTATTGAACAGTTGTAAAGTCAGTCTAAAAACCCCTTTGGTTTGGCATGTAGCACAGCAAGCCTAGCCCATTCTTCTTCGTAACGAGCAAGAGCCTTCTACCATCCTCCCTTCTCAGCCAACATTGAGTTTGCAGCTCTCAGAGCAGCAAGATCAGCAATTATTTGTGTTTTGTTAATGACATCCATTCAGATGGCCCTTGGTATGGATTTGAAGCACTAGATGCAACAATTGGCTGAAAGAACCTGCCACTCCAACTTCAATTTGGCGGCTTTGGCTTGGGAGCAAGAGCTTGTGGAAAGAGGACCTTGTGCTTAAGGAGTGTGTAACCTTTGTGGTGGCCTTCAGCTGCTCAGAGCTTTTTCGAAATCCAATGAGGCTCCTGATAAGGGCAAGGCTTGGTTTGTGTGGGCGCCTCGCTTAGCATGATTTGGCTTTGATATTGGGACTACCAGTGGACCTTGGCTGTACTTTGGCCTTACCATCATAGCCAAGGTGCTTTTTGGCACCCATTGTTGTGTTGAATAGCCTACATTTGATTGTTGGAGTAGGGATGCCTTAAGAACGAAGATGGTTCAAGACATATTTGCTGCTGGAGGGTTGCTACACTGCAACAGCGCTAACCCATCTGTCCTAATAGAAACTTACAGAGTTTATATCCCCATCCGAAGCACCTGATTTTGTCCTTCACATGGTTACCAAGAGTTTTAAAAATGTGTTTCACAAGTTTCATACGTTTTTTACTAATACGAAACGTTTCTTGGAAGTTTTGTACAAAGAAGGGAGGCTCAAGGTCAATAGGACCCCTAATACATGCGAAAGCAAGCTTCTTACAGTCACAACAATCCATAAAACTGCAGACATTCAACATCTATCGGTGAGCGAGCCAACATTCATCATTCATCCCACATACCAAAACACTAGTTCATAACTGGACCCAAGTGACTCAAATTTTAGGCCTAGATTTGTAGAAAATCTAACGTGGAACATGTTTCAAGCAGTAATATTTTTTAACAGTTTCACCCAGTAGGAATCATAGTCCTAGAGAAGGAGAATATCTTGTCTCGAACACCAAGCAGTGTGTGTCTCGAACACCAAGCAGTGTGTGTGTGTTGCATGGTGGTTTTTCCACGTTAAGCTCCTACTATCAGGTTAAGACCATTCCTCACGCGTTGGTGCTGTCATATGGATCATCTGTGGTCTGCTTTGATATAAAAAAAAGGCACTCTCTCTCTCTCTCTCTCTCTCTCTCTCTCTCTCTCTCTCTCTGCAGTTAAATTTCAGAAGGCTGCCGCCTGCTCCATGAATACGCTGGAGGAATCCCACCCTGTAAGGGTCTGTGGCCATATCATTTACAGGCCAAGGTTACCACCTTACAAACCTGATAGAGCTGCTACTATACTCGAGGATCATAATGGATGGCATGTGTAGAAAATGGACCAGAACAAGGAAAAACCTTCAAAGCATGTATAGAAAATCATATGAATGGACTTTCTTCTCAACCTATTCACAGCTCAATGATGTCATGATAGGCGCCATGCGTGTTTGGCATGCCAAGGCGCATTTTCTTCTTGTCCACTACATTTCCCATGGCTTGATTACATACATAAACAGCGCCTTGGAGTGCATTGATGAAAATTGTCTCACCTAAAGAACATAGGAGATCTCATTATAGAACTTTATTCAACTAAAGTGCCATTGTGACACATAATATATGTTCATGACAATGAGACTCATACAACCATATACATGGCTCTATGCAATAAGAAAATTGTTATAACACATACCATACTTTGAAGCCATGGCAACACATACAATACTGTCCTTGACTGTATGCCACGGTGACACATACCATACTGTCAATGTCTATGCCATGATGGAGCCATTGCGGCACACACTATATGTCCACGACTCTATGCCATCATGGAGCCATCGTGACACATACTATACCATGATGAAGCCACTGTGACACATACTATACTGTCCATGACTCTATGTCATGATGGAGTAATTGTGACACATACCATACTGCCCATGGTTCTATACCCATGCATGTATGGCATGCCAAAAAAACAAAACAAAATACAGTGTAGAACCATAGTATGAAGAAATATACAAGATCAAAGATTTCCCATCCAACATGAATGAAAAATATACATGAGAGAATGTTTTCCTTGCTACAAAAGGTAAAAGGTATGCACGATCGAAGGTGCCCCATCCTACATGACGATGGGTATTAAGGGTTACTTGCTTTTGTTCAAGGCTTCAAAGGTAGCCTTCATGGACGAGGTTTTGGCCTCTTCAATACGAGCTTTGAGAGCTGCCACATCCTCTGGAGATGGGGGCTTCTCGTTGTACTGGATGGATCGGTGTATGTCATAAAAGGTCGCGCTAAGAACCAGAGCCCTAAGAAAAAAACACAGCCATAGAAGAAGGGTTTTGTTTGCATTGAGAGCGCGCCACACACACACACACAAACAGACATGCGGGCATGTGCTTCTTGGTGCTGGAGTTGCTTACCCTGATGCAAAGAGCAGGAGGCCGTTTACCGAAAAGAATTTGTTCATCTCTTCTCCACGATGCAAAAACGGTGGATGTTTTTGAAATTTAATCTGTTATTTGTGAAAATCTCATTTTATTATTGTGTTATATTTTGAAATTTATTTCATTTAATTATTGTCTTACATTATGTTAGTGTATGCGTGTGACATGGGCTCACTTAACATTCCTCAATTGGCAATCCATATTCATAGGGCACCAACATGTTTACAGTTAATCCTTATTGTTACTATGAAGAAACATGGATAATGACTAATTGTGCGGAACAAGAAGAATGCTTCTTACCCCCATTTTGCCCATTCAAGCATGATGCAAGCGCAAAGCTATTTTTAAAGGCTTCTACATGGCTACAAATCAGGTGCCCATCGCATTAAAAGAAAATTGTTACCTCTTTTAAAAAAATAATAATAACTTATAAAGCTTAAATTATATTAAGCTTGAGTAAGCTATTAAAGCTTTATAAAGTGCTCTACTTCGATAGCGCACTTGTGGCCTGAAACCAACCCTCCGCGCGTAGCGCAAATTAGATAGAAATTAATAAGTGAATCCTTCAGCCATTGCCGAATTGGAGGGAGAGGGAGAAGGAATAATTATATATATATATAATTTTTTGGCTTTAATCCTCCATTCTACGCCCCAAATTCAATACTTGAATTTGTCGTGCTCTAATACCACTGTTACAGGACCATGGTACATGGTACATGGAGATTTGAATATTCCACAAATTGAATAATAGAAGAAATAAACCATAAACACCATAGCATAACTCAAGAGCATAAAAATCAAAGAACATAATATTGGGTCCCCCAACGTGTGTGGCTCCACTCCCACACGCAGTATTTAAATCATATTATCATAAATTTAGCCCTTGGAGCCATAAATAGCATAGCTTTTTCCAAAATTGGGCTTTTACAAAATTGAACCATAGTCCAATGCTTTTAAAGTATCTCATAGAAAATAAACCTTGCCCAACATATGTACAGTGGGCCAAACCATACAAAATCAAATATTTAGCACACACATGTGCTTGGCTAATCTCGTCCAATGTCCACCTTGGTTGTTCCAAATTCATGATCTATACTCAGCATAGTCCACAATGGTAGATCACAATTACTTTGGAATCACTCACAAAAATAATTATGATAAATGGAAATCATTTACTACCATGCTTCACACATAAACCATACAACACACATAATTAATTGGATTCACTCTCATGATAAAATATTTTGAAAAATCTCACTCCCGTGATAAAATCATCGAGCTTCACTTTTATAAAGACCACTCACTCCTTCATTCACCTCTTATTGGCCATCTTCTGACATGACATACAAGTATCATCATGGGAAGTGCAAGAACAAAGTCCTTCACAATGTGAAATTCCAAGTTCTTGCCTCTCACAAAGAAATCCCCAGGTGCTTGTACGTAGAGTGCACACCATATTGCCATTGGCCTATAGGAACTCTACAACAAGCACAAAATCCGACTCCACAAGTACCTCCCTAAAAACATTCCATCAAGGAACCACAACCACGTCCTAGTAGAGAGATATATATATATATATAGAGAGAGAGAGAGAGAGAGATTTAAC
Organism: Cibotium barometz; assembly: GCF_041138505.1. Taxonomy (NCBI): domain Eukaryota; kingdom Viridiplantae; phylum Streptophyta; class Polypodiopsida; order Cyatheales; family Cibotiaceae; genus Cibotium; species Cibotium barometz. The sequence continues at coordinate 37,224,833 of NC_141089.1, forward strand.
ATGTCAAGGGAGTTAGAGATCTTACTCTTCATTTGGAATATGTGCTCGAGCGATCTCTGCTAGCTTGGGAATAGTGAATTTGCTAACCTTTTCTCCCCAATCCTGGTATGAGATCACTTTCTTGAAAAACTTTTTTCCACAGTTGGGGTTGGAAATTTGTGGTAGCTCTTGTCCCCTCTTAGTAAATAGTGCCTTCGTCTCCTTTAAGGCATCTCTGTAATTCTTGTTGAAAATTTGTACATTCAAAAGGTATTCTCTACTCCCTCGCTCAGACAAGCCACTAATCTTGGCTTGGTACATGGCATCAAACTCTGACTGCAATGCATTTATGTTTAAAAAACATATTTCGAAATTAAAACATGGCTTTAATGTGGTTTGAGAACAAGGTATGCACATACCTTAAAAACCAATTATGAGAGAGGAGTGCCATGGGAAGCTTCAGCCGTTGTTAGGTCCCCAATGAGTAATACCTTTCTCGACCCATGAACGATCAGCATCATTGAATTTTGACAACAAGGATTGTGGATTGGCAAGGCCCACATGCTGCATCATAAATATATCATGTGGTGCCTTGTGTTCGGCACATAAATGATAGTGACCCTGGCAATTTCGCATGCATACAAAATAAGATAAATGATGACATTTAAGATGTTTGTTCATTTGATACACATGAAAAAAATGTACAATTCACTTACTTGTTTATCATGCGCAACACCAACAAGAACTATGTCTCCTCCTCGTCAAGGAATCAGACCACTTTACAAATCACCTTGGGAACCTTCTCTCTTTCAACTTGATTGGTTTTTGCCCATTCTTGCCATGCTTTGAGTTGATGGTTGCCATCCCAGACAACAAACATCTTCCCAACCATGTGTTGCCATCCTTCTATCTCCTCCAGTATCGTGTCAAACTCAGTTGACAACAATAGGTCGTGACTGACTACACTTCGATGGTCAAATGGAAAGGGATCTTGGCTAGGGAATCCCTTAGAGACAATGAATGCCACCGTTTTTTGCGATTGGCATGTGCTCTCTTCCATGCATTTGATGAACCCCTCGATGAAATCCTCGTTCGTATATGGATTGTCGGGTTTCCAAGGAGGCGACAAAGTGGTACTCTAGGAAGGCGGTTATTGTTATCAAGACCAAGTGGTCCTCCACCCAATTCGTGGTGGAGATGTGTCGATCAACCACTTGGCTGAAACTCTCCTTTACGGACTCCTCTTCTTTGGAAACTGTGCCACTACTGCTGTGGCAACACAATTGTTAGCGTGTGTTGAAGAAGCAACCCCCAAGCCAACTACAATTGAGAGGTGTTGGTTACCTCATTTGATTGTTGGAACCAGGGTTGCAGGAAAGCACACAAAGCTTGGAGAAGAAGAAGCAAGAATGCACACAACACACAATGTATTTTGTGTCAATGTACAAAAGATAAGTTAGCCCTAGAATGATGGGCGTATATACAAGCCGGGGGAAAAAACATCCTAAAGAGGGAAAAAGTGCCCCGACGGTCCTAAGTGTGTTCACACACATATATATATGGCAACAAATCTCCCCTGGGAGTGATGGTGTGAACGAGAGCTGGCACTCATGCATAGGGAAGTGCCATGCCCGAAGTAGATCAGTCCACAAAGGGGAGCAAGCCCAAAGCTTTGCGGAAAGCTTTGAACTTCTCACAAGGAAGCGCCTTTATGAAAAGATCGGCGAGGTTGTCCTGTGTTAGCACATAGGCCAAGCTGATCTCTCCTGCTGAGAGTCTCTCCCTGATATAGTGATAATGCACCTCAATGTGCTTTGTGCGAGCATGAAAAACTGGGTTTCTCGCAACAACTGCCAATGCGCTCTGAACACGCAAGTGACCAATAGAAGGTTTTCTGCCATGCCAAGCTTCGTATGGAGTAACAGACTGTAAGGCCTTAGTGGGACACCTGTTGAGTACATATGCAGCACACATGACAGCCTCAAGCCAAAACGCATGTGGCAAAGCTTGGCTCTTGACCATACATCGTGCCATCTCCATAAGTGACGTGTTTTTTCTCTCAGCAACACCATTTTGCTGAGGGGTATACGGCACTGTACATTGTTGTTTTATCCCACGACTAGCCAAAAATGCATCAAACTCTTTAGACATGTACTCCCCCCCTCGATCAGAACGGAGGGTGCCCACAGTACAATTGGATACATTTTCAACCATAAGTAAAAAAATTGTTTGAAGCACAAAAACACTTCGGACTTTGCCTTCAGTGGATATACCCATGCATGCCTTGAGTAATCATCAATGAAAGTCATGAAGTACAAGTGTTTACCAAAATGACGGAGTTTGCATAGGTCCACATACATCACTATGTACAAGTTGCAATTTGCGATTGGCCCGCACAGAACCAACCATCCTTTGGAAACACAAAACGCTGCATTTTGCCCAAAATACAGCCTTCACAAACATGTTTCAATGGTGCCTCAAGAGGGGGCAATGAAGCAACCATATCAAATTTCTGCAAACGTAGCAAACTAGCAAAGTTCAGATGACCAAAGCAAGCATGCCATAGTTTTGCATCAGAAATTGCATTTGCTGAATCTTCCACACACTTGTCATAAGAATTGAGCCTATACAGCCCACGAAACAAGGTGCAGATACAATAATCGTATCATCAGAAGTCAAATCATGAATAGTACATCTTTCATCCACAAATTTGACTACAAGTCCAAGTCTAGCAAGCACAGAGACAGACAATAGATTCTTCTTTATCCCTGGCACATACAAAGCATCTGAAAGTGTGAAAGCGCTGCCATTTGTAGTAGTAAGCATAATTTTACCAATGCCCTTCACTGGGTAAGAAGCATTATTGGCACATGTGACAGTATTCCCATTAGGGACAGCCTCAAGACAAGTGAACATATCACGATGCGAGGTAATGTGCTTTGTAGCACCACTGTCAAAATACCATACATGAGAGTCAACAGAAACTGCCAAACATGCATCATGTGCAGATGGATCATACTGGCAATACACGCCAACAAATGCCCATTCTGTGTCCTGCACAACATTTGCAGAATCTGCATTTGTAGAAGCATCCGCTATTGTGGCTGCATTTGACTCTTTCTTCTTTGCCTCTTTAGCCTTTAGCTTAGGGCAATTCTTAATGACATGATCAATTGCCTTACAATAATTACACCTCATTTTTTTCTTGCCTTTATCAAGAGCCTTCTCAGACCTATTGTTGCTACTTGTAGAAGGAGAAGAAGTTACAGACCTACTAATAGGAGAAGAAACAGTGGAAGGGGCTGCCTTACCACTTCTTCTCTGCTGGGCAGCAACAAATGCTTGATCAACTGCACGCTGCCTAGCCATGTTTTGCCTAGACTGCGCTTCTTGCAAGAGCTTGTTGACTAAAGTATCATACTTGACAACATCAGGTCTGTCCTCAATAACAAGTCTCCACGTGGAAGCAAAAGTCTGATATGACTTAGGTAAAGCATCAAGAACAGTCTGCACAAGAGAATGATCAGGAATAATCTCACTTGCAGAAATCAACTGTTCCTTGAGATCTTTAATCTTAACAAGAAAAACATTCATGTCATCATCTTCCTGCTGCATAATCTTTGATTCTAGCTCTTTACGCATGTAAGAGATTTTTGCCTCATTTACGACTTGCTACATACAAACCAGCTAGAATATCCCAAGCCTGTTTTGCTGTTTTAGCTGAACGAATATGTGGGGTGATGTTACGTTTGACAGAAAGTGCAATCAACGCATGAGCCTACGCATCTTTACCATCCCAATGAGCTTGTTCAACAGTGGGTAAAACAGCAACAACAGTAGAGCTGCTAGAACCTGCAACATCCTCAACAGATCCTACATCCACAGAACCTGGATGTACATCCATACCCTGCACAATGTTCCACACTCCTTTTGCAACCAAAACATGCTGCATATCATATATGCCCAAAGTGGGTAGTTGATGTCTCCATCCAATTTGTCATCAGCACATGCGAAATACATCATTGCTGTTATCAGCCATGGCCACTGACTGAAACTAATGCAAAAGCTACCTGTAATGAAGCAAAGACTGAACAGAAAACAACTCGTGCTATGTAGCACGGTCCACAATAGAATATGTATGCCTATTTTACAGAAAATTGCACTGTCAAAATTTTTGCACAAAATGACGAAAACACCTGTGCAGAACTTGAAATACAAAAACGGAGCCCGAAACGACCTCAGATGCAATTTCTGAGAACGTGAGTCGGAGGGTGCTAGCAGCATAGCCCTGGGAGCCGATGCTTGCTCTGATACCAATTGTTGGAATTAGGGTTGTAGGAAAGTACACAAAGCTTGGAGAAGAAGAAGCGAGAATGCACACAATACACAATGTATTTTGTGTCAATGTACAAAAGATAAGTTAGCCCTAGAATGATGGGCATATATACAAGCCGGGGGAAAAAACCTCCTAATAAAGAGGGAAAAAGTATCTCGACGGTCCTAAGTGTGTTCACACACATCACTGCCTATATATATGGCAACATTGATGTGGCCACTTGTGACATGCCCACTTCTTGGTGTGCGACACTATGATCTCATATGGATTGCGTTGATGGGGGAGGCACATGAAAGCGTATTCTTTTTTAAAGGGGGGGACGCCTTGACGGAAACTTTGCATTAAAGAAGGGGGGCGGCGTGAGGGCCCGTTGAGGAAGGAGGGGAGGCATGAGGGTGCATTGAGAAGGAGGGGGCGTGTTGAGAAAGAAGGGCTCACAAACGACTATTGTGAGCCCTCTTGTGGTTGTCAACGGCTTTAAAGTAGTTGGACAGCCACCACAGGCCATGCTGCGTGGCGTGTAAATGCTACATGGCACTGCCACGTGTAATGCCCAAGCTCACATTACACGTGGTGCGTACGTGGACTATGCATAGTCCACGTAGGCACCACGTGTAATGCTTGAGCTCGAGCATTACACGTGGTGCCTACGTGGACTACGCATAGTCCACGTAGGCACCATGTGTAATGCCCAAGCTATTGGCATCACATCTAATGTCCAGCCACGTGGTGCATGTTAACAAATGTCCATGGAGAGAGGGAGAGAGGGAGAGAGAGAGAGAGAGAGAGGGAGGGAGGGAGAGAGAAAGAGGAGGGAGAGAGGGACATAGGAGGGAGGGAGAGAGAGAGAGAGGAGGCAGGGAGGGACAGAGGGACATAGGAGAGATAGACAAGAGGGACAAAGAGAGAAGAGGGAGGAGATAAAGGAGAGAGAGGGAGGGAGGGAGGGAGGGAGGGAGAAAGGGGAGAGAGAGAGAGAGAGAGAGAGAGAGAGAGAGGGAAGGAGGAGAGAATAGGGGAAAGAGGAGAGAGAGAGAGAGAGAGAGAGGATGGAGAGAGAGAGAGAGGAGAGAGGGAGAGGAGGGAGGGAGAGAGGAGGGAGGAGGAAGGAAGAGAGAGAGAGAGAGAGAGAGAGAGAGAGAGCGAACATGGTTTTTTAAGTTTCTTTTCTCAAATTGAGCTTATTTTTTAAGGATAATAACTAATACAGTGTTTGGGCCAATGTGGGAGTGGTGATTTTTTGAAGTTTTGTTTCTGAGTGGGTTTCTAGTACACACGCTTTTTTGATCAGTGTGGGAGTGGTGATTTATATATATATGGAACTAACTATGCCTGAGTAAGAGACTTTAATAACATATAGTCATGAAGAGGCAGGCCACTTCTTTAAAGTTTTCATTGCAAGGGCTTGCACCATGTTGTTGTTGAAATATACAAGTGAATAGGGTGTGTGTGGGAACAAGCTCTTGGATAGAGGCTGTAAAAGAGGAGATGTAATTGTGAAAGAACCTGTGAAAAGGTTAGAAGAATCTACTGGGAGAGAATAAAGGGTAGCATGAGAGAATTTAGGAGTGTGGAGATATTCTGGGAGATATTCAGGGAAAAGAGAAGAGGTGGAGAGAATCAGGCAAAAGGTGGAGATATTCTGGGAGTGAATCATGGAGAAATCAATGGGATTAGATGCTTGATGTAAACTCTATAAATTGAGGCATAGCCCTAATGAGAATTTGCTGGTTTTTGAGTATCCATGCCTACATTAATCTATGTGCTAATTATTCACTAATTATGTCTTAATCACTTGCTAATCACTTTGTTAATTATGTTGATTCTAGTGTTTGATCCACCGTAGCTCATCATTTTGCTCAAATTTCAACATGGTATCAGAGCCATGCCTAGAATCAACCAGGTTTATGACCCCATTAGTTGATTAATCATGATTAGTAGGTAATTAGTAAAAAATCAAGTTTTTTAGTGAGTTTTTCATCTTCCCCTTCACCCCCAGCCAGTGGAGGATCTCTAGCACCTTGCACACTCTAAATTAGGGCACAAGCTTCTAGCACAAGCTAGCCAACACCCCTGGCTACCAGCTCATCGAAACGGCGCAGCAAACCGCCAAAGCATTCAGGAGATTTCGCGTTTTTCACCGGCGCCTTTTTTCTCTGCAGTTCTTGACATTGCCACTTCATCAGTTCAAATTAATTCAATTCCTCCTAGCCCAAGGGGTAATCAAGCATGCTCTACAAGCTGGTGAAGACATAAATCAATTTCATCAAGTCTACAGTGAGATCCAAGCTCTTCATCAAATCTGCAGGTGACTTTGGTAAAACAGAGATTAAGCTTTCATTATTTGGTCAAATCTTATGTTTCTTGGCTTAATCCTCTACTAGACTCATTGCTATTGATATCTTTGAAAGCATTTGAGCTCATTTGAAGTGGAAGGCACCAGATCTGGACTCCCCGCATACTCTATTTTTTGCACACAAACCAGAGCATTAATTTGCTAATCAATGATTAATCAGTGCTAATCACTATACTTTGGTGCAATTGAGGGTTCAAATTAACCATTAGGTATCTGATACAGATCCCTAAAGCTTAAGATTGCAAATCGGAGTTGGTTTGGTACTCCAACCATCCCGTACAAATTGGTTACCCTTAATTTAATGTAATTTCTGGTGATTTTATGCTGATAAAATTGTTGTAATCATCTATTAAACACCAGATTGAGTTGTAAAAGGGTAGACACTGCCCTTGAATCTTGAATTTGGATCAAGAGGTAAGACCCCCTTCACATCACCATGAATTCAGCACAGGAAATAGCCAAATTTAATGGGGAACAGTTTTATACATGGCAAACAAAAACCATGTATTTGCTGATGAGGAAAAATCTGTGGGGATTAGTTGAAGGGAGAGATGAATGCCCAGAGAGAGGAGAAAATGAGTGGAAGAGTAGGAATGAAAAAGCATTGGGACTTATTGCACTCAGTTTAAATGATGAAATCATTCATCACATCATAGGGATACAGTGGCAATGGGATGAACTCAATAAATTATTTGGTACACAAGCAAAAAATTCCAAGATAAATCTATTAATGCAATTCTACAAATTGGACATGAAGGAAAGTGAACCTTTAATCACACACTTGAACAAATATAAAAGCATTAAGCAACAGCTGGCAGCTATTGGCAAAAAGGTAGAAGATGATGAAGCATTAGCTGTACTTTTAAAGAGTGTGGACAAAGGAGATTATGAAAACATTGTAGCAACACTAAAGAATGTACCTGAACTGAAGATACACGAGATAGACGCAGCTCTACTAGAGCAAGAGAGCAGAGGCAAAGAGAAGAAAGGGCTCGACTCAACAGGCATTCTTCACCCGAGGAGGATTCTCTCGAGGACGAGGAAAAAGCATTCTTCACCCGAGAAGAAAGGGCTCGACTCAACAGCAGGAGAGGAAAAAGCATTCTTCACCCGAGGAGGATTCTCTCGAGGACGGGGACGAGGAAGAGGCAGAGTAGGAGGGAGGACCTTCACTTGCCACAAATATGGCGAGAGACTGCTACAGCAAACCCACTGAAGAAGGAACGACATCGGCAAACTTCATGGAGGCTCCAAGGGAAGTGGAGTCGGATCATCTTTTCAGAGAGAGAGAGAGAGAGAGAGAGAGAGAGAGAGAGAACCCACAACCCAATGTAACCTGCCCCAACAAAGTAAAACCACCTCTGAGCCACCGATGATGTAGGCCACGTGGTAGATGTATGTGTGAGCACTTTAGTCAAGGTCACGGGCACTTATAGTAGCCTTGGACACATAGAGAGAGAGAGTGTCAAGGACTATGGAGTTTAGGGACTTGAGGCACCGGTCGCGGACTGTCAAGTAAGAAAGAAACTTGATACAGGGTCCAGGTGTGCTGAGATAACTTGAGGGGAGGAGTAGACACTGGTCACGGACTATCAGTAAGGGGAGGCAAACTTGGTATAGGGTCTAGGTGTACTAGGATTATTCACTTGAGGGGAGGTGTTGAAATATACAAGTGAATAGGGTGTGTGTGGGAACAAGCTCTTGGATAGAGGCTGTAAAAGAGGAGATGTAATTGTGAAAGAACCTGTGAAAAGGTTAGAAGAATCTACTGGGAGAGAATAAAGGGTAGCATGAGAGAATTTAGGAGTGTGGAGATATTCTGGGAGATATTCAGGGAAAAGAGAAGAGGTGGAGAGAATCAGGCAAAAGGTGGAGATATTCTAGGAGTGAATCATGGAGAAATCAATGGGATTAGATGCTTGATGTAAACTCTATAAATTGAGGCATAGCCCTAATGAGAATTTGCTGGTTTTTGAGTATCCATGCCTACATTAATCTATGTGCTAATTATTCACTAATTATGTCTTAATCACTTGCTAATCACTTTGTTAATTATGTTGATTCTAGTGTTTGATCCACAATAGCTCATCATTTTGCTCAAATTTCAACAGTTGTCTCACGAATTTGGGAGGGAGGAAGAGAGGAGAGGGAGGGAGAAAGGGGAGAGAGAGAGAGAGAGAGAGAGAGAGAGAGAGAGAGAGAGAGAGAGAGAGAGAGAGAGAGAGAGAATAGAGGAAAGAGAAGGGAGAGAGAGAGAAAGGACGGAGAGAGAGGGAGAGAGGAGAGAGAGGAGAGGAGGGAGGGAGAGAGGAGAGACGGAGGGAGAGAGGGAGGAGAGAGAGAGTAGGAAGCATTGCACAAGGCACTCTGCATGCAAATGCATGAATCTCATTGGTAGATTCACATCATCATGTACTATACTTACATATCCTCCTCTTATATGTGTAGGGTCCTTCTCATTCTATATTTTATAGTTGTGCACATAATATATGTGACCAAGCGTATTTCCATCATGTGTTATACTTACATATCCTCCTCTAGTATATACATGGTTCTTCAACTTCCATCTTTTATAGTTATTCACAATAGTACACGTGTATTTCCAAATAGTTATGCAGTTGAGGGTTTGCTAACCTTGTATGCTTAGCCACATATCATCTTCCATGGATATCAACTCCTCCCAGTCTAGGCGAGGTGCTCGAATTGGATAGGTTATCCACAATTTCTTTTGTGGATTGTTACTGTGAGCTTCACGGTATATCCTTGTTGTTGCTGGGTTGAATGGAGTGATCTCTATCAATGCTTTGCTGATTAATTTGGGCTTGAATAAAGGATTACCTATTTTGATGATGTCTTCATAATCCGTAGTTGGTAGCACTAATTGTTTGGGACTCCTATTGTTAAAACCCTATAGATCTCTCTAGCTAATCACTATGCATAGACACACATAATCCAAGCATATACTCACTATATAATCATCCACCCGACCACCCCGAGCCCAAGGGTGCACACATCGAAGTAATGAACCACATACCTAACCTTGGTGTCCCATACCACCAAGAGGTACGCCTTCAATCTAGCAACACATGGCTCTAATATGAAATGGCAAGAGAGTAGATACTATGCTCTATAAAAGAGAACATCCCTTCAAAGTGCCCCATGCTCCTATTATATAGGAGAGCTCTCAAGTGACTCTTGACTCTCCATTTCCATGTGTGACCCTTGGTTGCCTAACCCTAACCCAACCCAAGGTTAGGTCTAACCCTTGTCCCACTAGAGCATGTTCCCATACTCTCATGCTCACATGCCTAGGGTGCATAGTCTGATGGGTAAACAGAGCGTGTGAATCAGATTTTAGAGGATATTCTTCGTGCGTATATCTTTGGAGAACCATCGAGTTGGGAAAAGTATCTTCCAATGATGGAATTTGTCTATAACAGTTCTAAGCATACAACGATTGGTGTTATAGTCCGTTCATGCTTATGTATGGGTATCAACCCATGGCACCAGTCTTAAGGACATTGAGCTTGATGCATCGAGGGATTTCTTGAGTGATATGTAGGAAATGCTGCCCAAGATTAGGATTCTATTAGGAGTGCTCAAGATAAAGCACGATTTTATGCTAATAGGGGATGCTCACCTCGATCTTTTAAGCCAGGAGCGTTGGTTTATTTAAAAGCTCCTAAAGATTCTCAAAATTTATCAACAAGAAAGTGCTCAAAATTATCTCCTAGATATTGTGATCCATCCCAAGTCATACATTGGATTGGCACGGTTGTGTATAAGCTAAAACTACCCCTAGATGTCAGAGTTCATCTAGTCTTTCATGTCAGCAGACTGAAAGAGAAGCTAGGAGGTGAGGATAACATAGTTACTCCTCACGAACTCATTAAGGTCGATAATTTATCATATGCTCCACATGAACCTGAAAAGGTACTTGAATCTAGGGAAAGGAAACTTCGTAATAATGACTAAATCCATGAGGTGAAATAAGTGGAAAGATAGGGAAATCAAGGATTCGACTTGGGAGTCAGTTGAGAACGTTCGGCGTAGGTTTCCTTCTTTTCATTGCAAGAGTGCAATGTTTTGAGAGAGGGGAAGTATGTTATGTGCGCATCATATTATGTGCATATGCTTGATCAGAGGAACTCATACTCAAAGTAGTTTCCAATTTCTTGAAAACTTCTTGCCAAAAATGAGTCGTGAACTTAGAGTCTCGATCGCTCACAATATTAGAAGGTAGACCATACATTTGAAAGAGTTGCTCGACAAATTGGTAAGCCAATTACGACACTTTGACTGTTGTCTTTGTGGGTAAAAACCTAGCCATCTTTGTCAATCTATCCATAACTACCTAAATGGCATCGTGACCTCTATTGGTATGTGGAAGTTCCGTAATGAAATCCATGGAAATACTTTTTCACTTTCAGGACATAATATCCAAAGGATGTAATGACCCAACAGATTTAGGGCGTTCAGCCTTGTTTATCTGACATTGATGACATCGGACCACATAACTCTAAATAAAATCTTTCATTTTTGGCCAGTAAAATGTCCTTCTAACCAAAGCCAAGGTTCGCTATATGCCAGGATGTCCTGCCGCGATGGTGCATCATAGCACTCAAAGAGAATCCTAAGCCTAATTTCCGGCACGCAAACCTTATCATTTCGGAATAAGAGACCATTCGGAATAAAAAATTGGTTGGCTTTTCCTTGATTCACCAAGTTTTGATCTACCTCAGAGTTGGACCCTGATTTTGACAAATTCTAATACTTTCCAAAGAAAATATATGTATTGCATTTTTCCCTGAGTAAATCTACAAGTTAGAAGTAATTTTTGTGAAGCTAAGTTAATTAACTTCACTAATTTGACTCAACGCATCAGCAATGCGATTCAAGCTACCTTTCTTGTATATTTAATCATGAAATCAAAGTCCTGCATCAACTTAGTCCATTTGGCCTTTCTACCTTTCAAGTCTTATTGATCACAAATGTATTGCAAAGACTGGTGATCGGTCAAGACCATAAACTGAGACCCGTAGAGATACTGTCACCATGCCTTTAAAGCATAAATGATCACATACAACTCTTTCTCCTGAACTGGGTACCTAGTATGTGCATCGTTGAGTTTCTTACTCTCAAAGGCCACAAGTTTCCCATCCTAGAACAAAGCTATGCCTATCGCAAAATCACTAGCATCAGTCTCAACGATGTAAGGGGCCGGCTAGGATCCGACAAGGCTAACACAGGAGCATCTCAAACTTTATTTTTCAAAGTATCAAAAGTTCCCTGTAGCTTCTCATTCCACTCAATCGGAGAATCAGACTTCTTATTTTTACCCTTAAGAAGGTTGGTATAAGAAGGTTGGTAAATGGCATTGTCAACTTTAATAATCCTTAACAGATTTTCAAAGAAACACCACGAAACCTAAGAAATATCTTAACTACTTGACCGTACGTAAAACTGGCCATTCCAAAACCTTTTGGATTCGATCCAAATCTATACTTAAGCCATATCGAGAGATCTTATGACCCAAGTATAATAATTCCTTCTTGAAGAAATCACACTTAGATAATTTACAATACAGTTTCTCCTTTCTGAGCTTTCCTAGAATCTCTTTAAGATGCTTCTCATGCTCAGCCAAAGTTTTACTGTATATCAAAATGTCATCTAAGAAAACCACCACGCATTTTCCTAATAGATCCCAAAATTAACTATTCATCATCTATTGGAAAGTTGCTGGTGTAATTAAAGTGTACAATATACCCCACATTGTATTATTAAATTATACCAATATATCTATAAACATCTAATAGCCATGCACACTTCTTTGGTAATGGTTTTTTCCTAGAGCACATAGAGTATAGATCCACGGGAATGGGCACAGCTAGAATCATTGTTTGGTTCTAAGAAGCCACCACCATCATTTAAAAAAGAGATGAAGGGGGTAATGAGGATGATATGCATCCACTGGCATACCATGTGCAGTACTAGGCTAATATTACCCTTTTCACCCTACTCCTACATCTCCTCCTCCTGTGGCAATGTCACTAACATAAAACATACTAACATTTCTTCTTCTCTTCCACACTTGGACTCTCCCACTAACCCTCTTGACCCTAGCGAGTCACCAGCTCAAGAGCTAGTGCAAAGTTTGATTAATGCGGTGAGTCCAATACATGATAAGCAAGAAAATGTTCATCCAAAAATGGATAGGTGTTATGTGCATATACTAGGAGGCTAACGCACCCTAGGCATGTGAGCATGGGAGCATGGGAGCATGCTCTAGTGGGACAAGGGTTAGACCTAACCTTGGGTTGGGGTTAGGGTCAGGCAACCAAGGGTCACACATGGAAATGGAGAGTCAAGAGTCACTTGAGAGCTCTCCTATATAATAGGGACATGGGGCACTCTCAAGGGATGTTCTCTTCTTGTGTAGAGCATAGTATATACTCTCTTGCCATTTCATACTAGACCTATGTGCTACTGGATTGAAGGCATACTTCTTGGTGGTATGGAACACTAAGGTTAGGTATGTGGTTCTTCATTACTTTGATGTGTGCACCCTTGGGCTTGGGGGTGGTCGCGGGTGGATAAGTATATGCCTAGATTATGTGTGTTTATGCATAGTGATTAGCTAGAGAGATCTATAGGGTTTTAACAGTGATAGCAAAGCGGTCTCTAATTAGTTTTTGGTGTTTTTTCTCCTCTTAATTCTCTCATTATACCAAAATTTTAGCATTTTTAAGTAAATTTTAAAGTTTATTAAGCAAAAATGTTATTTTTTTGGTTTGTTTTGGTATCTTATGCATTGGGAACGTCAATATGGCAGTCGAAACGTGGTGCTTCTTGACTCGATGGATGTATCAACGTTGCGGGGAAATCTTGTGAGTGAAAATGCTATTTTTCTCTATTTTTACGTTAAAATAAGCTTTTTACGAATTTTTTACCAAAATACCACACATGCTATTGCGAGTTTTTTTTGGTAAAAAGGTATGAACATTACAGAACTTCAAGGTAAACTTTCTAAAGTCAATATTACGCATCTTAAAGGAAGCCAATGTCCAGATTGTACTTTCAGTAAAGACATTTTTGGTCCAAACGAATTATTTCATATTTATGGAATAATAAATGGACATCATGTTCATACATTGTTTAATCCTGGTAGTACTCATAATTTTTTTGACAACATTGTGGTATAGAGGATGAAGCTAGAAACCGCTCTGAATGATCACATGTACAAGGTCAAGATGGCTAGAGGACAAGTCCAATTCTGGGACAAAAAGGTATCAAAGCTGCCGCTAGACATCCAGTTGTACTCATCAGAAAGACTTGATTTTCATGTCATGAGCTTGGCTCATGTGGACATCATTTTAGGGACGGAATGGTTTCATTGAAAAAATAAAGTTTTTTTTGTTGATTGGGTCAAACAGTTGATGCCTTTCCGTCACAATGGAAACCTTGTTACTCTTAAGGGAAACATTGTTGTACCTAAGGAAACTTTCATTAATGGGCTTGAGTTAATGGGAAACCTTTTTAACATGAACTTTTCCAATTGGTTATGGATTCAGTGTCTTCATGTGTCCATTTTGATGTCAACACTGTTTCTTTAAATGTTTGGGAAAGTAAAGTTTTAAATTCCATTAAGAGCAAATTTTAGGATGTATTTCTTGATGAGTGACCTCATAGATTACCAAATGAGAGGTGGACCATAAAATTGAGCTAGTACCGGGTGCAGTACCTGTTAGTATTTCTCCGTATATCGACTTAGCTAGATTGAGGAAGACGAAGTAGCCAAGCAACTGCTAAATACTTGAGGATGGTTCAAATTAGACCAAGTAAGTCTCCTTGGGGTGCAATAGTTCTCCTAGTTAAGAAGTCTCATAAACCTCTAGCCACCCATAGGTCTAGAACTATTCCAACATACTGGCCCTAAATGATCTCGAAAAAGGGCAAGGATAGAAGGTAGGTTATCTGGAATAGAGAGTTCCAAAAAAAGTCATCTTTATCATCCAAAATGGTGGAGTTTTGCAATACTCTACACCAAGACTTGAAGTTTTACCACAAGTCAGATAGATAAAGGTGAACATGAACTATATACATTACTATTATGGGGTAGCATATCTATCTGTGTTTTGAGCTATATTGGCCATATCATAGGGTGTTAAGTCTTTGGCAATGTTAATGTTAAATTAAAGTAAAGAGAGGGTTAGTGTAGCAAAGTAGAAAGAGAAGGTTTGAGGCACGGCCCTTGGAGTTACCAATGTGTAGCAAAGTATGAAAAGAAGGTTTGAGGTAGGGCCCTTGGAGTTACCAAAATAAAGCATAGCCAATGTTAAAGATCTATCAATATGCTTGTCCATTTTCTCCATGCTAGCTATTATGGTTGATTTTCTTGAGCCTATTGTTGATGCATTTGAATGATTATGTCATCTTTTGATTTTGGCCATTCTATGTTGCCTTGGCTTCTTGGAGCTTGGCACATATCTGTCCATTTTCTCCATGCTAGCTATTATGGTTGATTTTCTTGAACTACTTGTTGCATTTGAATATGCTTGTCCATTTTCTCCATGCTAGCTATTATGGTTAATTTTCGTGAGCCAATTTCTGTCATGATTGTGAAAAACTAGAATTTCTACATGATAGAGAAAAAAACTTGAGGAAACTATAAGGGATTACGGCCATTCACCTCACAAACGAAACAATGTTTCCTCATGAGATTCATAGTCTTAAGTCGAGATTCAATTGAGGGATGTTGCAAAGAAGTAATCCGTTTAGATGACAACATGATGGAGGATAATTGTGAAATGAAACATTCCTCGTCTAAACCAATGGAGGCAAGGTCTAAAGAGAATTGATCTCTAAAATGTAAAATTCGTAAAATTCTATACCACCCTGCTTGAAAACTTTGGGAAGAAACTCTAAAAAGGGAATGAGCTTAATCAAACACAATCCTTGAAACCTCTTCCATTTGTGTGCTATGTACATTGTTGATGTGTACATTGATAATATACATTGCCATCACTGCCCCCAAGCTCGTGTTGTCCATACCCTAAGCTAATATTTTTGTATTTCACATTGCAAAACTCTTGGATGATGACACAAGTGTTTACATTCATGTGCAACAACTACATAAATGTCATCCGAACTCCAAGGAACCCCATGCACACACCAAGTTCCCTTGCCCCAAATAGAAAAAACCCAAGGAGTAGAAATTGCTAAGGAAGAAGTTGTACATAAATTATATTGCTTCTATTGTTAGGTGGTAGACTGCTGACCTACTTGGAGTACTTCAACACATGCAGCTCCTGATACCTTACAACCTCTATTATTAGGTGGTAGGCTGGCCTACTTGGAGTACAACAAGAAAGGACCCTAATTCTACAGCATTGGGAAATTTCAGAATCCCACATCTTAATTCTACTCTGAAGAAAGAGCTCGTCCCTCTTGCCCAGTCGGAATTTTACTTTTTGCTCCCTTGTGCAAGGAGCCATCTATGATTTCCTTTACTCATAGGTCTCCCCAACAGCTTCTCTTTCTTAGATAGCATGTGCACGTTGAGATACTCATCCATGGGAATGCAATTTTTGAAAACCACTGAGAACTAGACTAAGTCCATGTGCATCATTCCCCTAAATCTTTTGAGGTTACTCGTCGCGTGAAGGATAGCTCTTCCTTGCATCTATTCCAAGATTTCCACATAGATTTAACTAGTGGAGTCTCCACATTGGTTTGATATTCACCGGGCTCAGAGGACTATTAATGGGACATCCTTCCATTTGGGCATTCTACAACTTTGAAGTTGCTAATATGTTTGTTAGTAAAAAGTAGAATGGACTAGTTTTCTCTCTATTTTACGATCCATTATCCACCTCTCCTATATTTAGCATGCCCAATCCTCCTTCATTCTTTGATCTTGTGTAGGTTTTCTATGCCACTTTCGAGATTTTATAAACCTCCATATAAAAGGAAGTTTCCACATGTGGAGTTTAGCACCTCCAGCAGGAGAGGAAGTAGAGTGCACATGGGAAAAGAAATTTCTTAAGAACAACTATCCTTAAGTGAGGCGGCCCTGTTGGTACCCCTTCCATTGATCAAACTTTCTCTAGATTCCATGAACACATTTGGTGAAGAGTGACTCCAAATCCCATTGGGATGCCTATGAGATGAAATATATGACCTTCTTAGATGACCTCACACCCTTGCTCCAATAGCCACCATTAAGGGGGCTCTTGGTTCAGGGTCTTGATTCCTATTTTCTCATGAATGGATCTTAGAGCGAGAGGCTAGGAAAAAGATATATAGACATTCCGAGAAGGTTGATGGATTTCGTGTCATTTTGCACAAGACTATTGTTATCATTTATAAACTACCAGAGGTAGAGCTGACCCTTATCTCCAAGAAGGGTGATCCCTTTTAGAGATCCTTTCTTCATTGCATCTTGGACTAGCCACCCAAGGGTAAAGAGAAGAGGGGCAAGAGGGAATCCCTACCAATTAACCAATCATGATCAAGATATGCTGGCTTCATTTTATTCGCCTTAATTGCTTCTCGTACTTCAGATTGTCGATGGCTCATACAATCTCATGTAAGCATCCACTTGGTGTTGAATCTCCTCTACACTGGTATAGGAAACTGCATGTGAAGTTGCTCTTTTCATTTGATTGCTGGCTCCCCTTCTTTAGCATGTCATTGCTGTAGTTTAGCCATATCATGCTAACCCCACTTCTTTTGCATGTTATGGCTTACGTATATGTGTCAAGATGCGTCCATCCTCTATTATTGACCCACCATCATATACTCTATACCATAGTTGGTCATGTGCTAGAGATCGATGACTGAGAGAAGTGCATGGATGAATCGAGTACCATATGTCAGAGGGCCCTATGTCGAAGTAGTAGGGCATGGAGTACCACCAAGAGAGGAACTCTGGGGTGGAGTGAGCATCTATACCACCACCACCACCACCACCATCACTATGAATGGAGTACCATATGTCAAAGTGCCCTATGTCGCAGTAGGGCATGGAGTGCCACTAAGAGAGGGACTCCAGGGTGGAGTGAGAATCTGTACCACCACCACCACCATCACTATGATGACTAAAGGAAAACCTACCATGTCTCTATCATGAGACATGTGAGGTGACTATGAGGGTGTGAGACCAAATGGCATAGTGAGTCCAAATGGCATGGGTCCAAATGTAATGGGACCAAATGGTGTGGGTCCTGATAGCGTGGGACTAGATGGTGTGAGAGAGGATAATGCTATGCTCCACTATTCAGGAGATAACAAATACGTCCACAATCAAATCTGCTATGGTATAAGTCTATGAGGATCTGTTCATAGCTTTTGAAAACAAAAACACATGTATAAGTGTCATAAGTGCCTTATATGGACTATGTGTCCTCATGTGGGCATAGCTTACTTGGAGCACTTCTTTGCACACTTCACAATGCCTACCACAGCTGAATGTTGGCTACTTTGCTCCACTTGCAGTATCTTCTCATCTTATTGGAAACTCTTGCTACTCTTAATATTTCAACATATAGAAAAGTGGCCAACAAATAGCAAGAGTTTTTAGGAGGATAAGAGACAAAGAGGATCAAAGTGGCCAACAACATCTTATAATTGGTTGTGAAGTGTGCAAAGAAGTGCTCCCAAGTAAGTGATGCCCACATGAGGATGCATAGTCTGCTTAAGATACTTATGACACTTATGCATGTGTTTTTGTTTTCAAAACTATGACATATCCTCATAGAGAAAATTTGATCGTGGATGTCTTTGCTATCTCATGAACATTGAAATATAGCATTATTCTCTCTCACACAATACGGACTCATGCCATATATGAACCCACACCATTAAGTCCCATGCAAGTCACCATGCCATTTGGTCCCACACCCTCATTGTGTCACCCTCGACAAGACTCATGAGATGAAGAAATGGAGGTGGTTCCTGGTGGTGGATGTTATGGTGGTAGTGGTACAAAGGCTCACACTCCACCCCATAGCGGTAATCTATGTCCTACTCCAACACAAGTACTCCAACACAAGGTACTTCCTCTTTCACTCCAAGCACTACTCTGAGTCCTTGTTCTCTAGCACATGATCGATTGTGGTACAGAGTATATGACAATGGGTTGATCATATAGGATACTAAAGGTAGATAGGTCTTGACGCATGTGTCAGCAAGCAACTCAGTGTATAGTTTAGCCACCATGACATGCTTGAAAAGATGCAGGGGAGAAGAGAGCTTGCAAGCACACACACACACTCACAAAACCCTAAAAGAGAACACACAAGGTGAGAGGCTGAAAATCTTCTTCTTCTTCACCCAACACTCAACACACCATATACAAAGATAAGAGTACACACCATATGAAAGGTACTCAACCAAATACATACTAGGGTTCTCTATAGTGTGAACCCAACTAAATGAGCTGGCACTATAACTATGCCAGTCTCTCTAGAATGGCTGTCACATAGCCTGTCATCCCACTGGCCGCATATCACCCATGATCTTACCAACCATGCCAGTGGTGTAAGTGTGGGGCCTATCCCCCAGGCGGGCCATTAGTGTCCACCGCCTCACTAGATGAGCTCGATCGCATAAATTGACTCACCAACCCAACAACATAGCTCAAATCCGGCTTGGTGATCGTCATGTAGATCAAGCTTCCTACTATACGCCTATACATAGTAGGATCCTCCAAAATCTCTCTTGAATCTGCACTCAACTTGCCATTCTGATCCAATGGCACTGAGATAGGCTTACAGCTTGTCATACCATACTTGGACAACATGTCCAAGCCATACTGTCTTTGCAGTAATCCAATACCATGTGGTGACCTAATCACCTCAATGCCCAAGAAATATCTGAGCTCCCCTAGATCTTTCATCTCAAACTTCTGTCTAAGCAAGATCTTTACATCAAAGATCTCTGCATCATGGTCCCCTGTAATGATCAAGTCATTTAGATGACAACAAGCACAACCCCTCTATCACTGTGTCTCACATATAGCGAGAAATCTGCATTGGCTACATGAAAGCCAATAGTGACAAGATATTCAAAAATCTTGTCCGACCATGCTCTTGGTGCTTGTTTTAAGCCATACAAGGCTTTCTTCAACCTGCAAACATGCTCGGGGTGACTCACATCCTCATAACCAGGTGGTTGCAACATGTACACCTCTTCTTGCAAATCCCCATGCAAGAATGCATTCTTTACATCCATCTGATGTAAAGACCATTTCTTTGACGCAGCCACTACTATCACAACTCTGACTGTTGCCATCTTGGCAACTGGGCTAAAAGTTTCCTCATAATCAATGCCATATGTCTGTGCATATCCTTTGGCTACCAATCTAGCCTTGTACCTGCTTATGCTTTGTACACCCACTTGCACCCAATGGCTTTCTTGCCTTCAGGCAATTGCACTAAATCCCAAGTCTCATTTCCATACTGTTATGTTTTACTTTGTACACCCACTTGCACCCAATGGCTTCTTGCCTTCAGGCACTAAATCCCAAGTCTCATTTCCATATAGTGCATCCATCTCCTCATCCATAGCTTTCTCCCAACACACATTTCCAACAGCCTCATCAATGTATGTGGGCTCTACAACTTGCACAACTTTTGCCATGTATGCATAGTGATGTGCCATATAACCATCATAGGTAAACCTCTGCACAGGATTCTTCACTCTCCCAGATCTTCACAGCTTTACATTTATGGCTTCCATAGCCTTCTTTACACCAGGTGTTCTCATAGCTAGTATCCCAAGCTCCTCATCAAGGCTCATCTCTGAGCCACTAGACTCTCCATCAACATGAGAATGCCCTGCAGAAATGTTAGGCATACTAAGGGGCTCAACCACTTTTTCTTTTCCTTTATGTGATGTACTAATCACATTTGCAGGACTGGTATTATGATGCAGCCTGCCACTTCATGGTCTATCAAACTGAACCACTAGATGAGGACTCTCCTGGTCCACTCAAAGACTGTGATTACTGACTTGCATTTTGTGTGCAACCACATTTCCACTCACATCAGCCCCTACAACTTCTTTTTCAGCAGCATACCAACTGCTCATCTCATCAAAGACAACATCCCTGCTTACCCTCAACTCAGGTGTAGCAGGGTTATAACATCTATATCCCTTTTGCTCAAGGGAGTATCCAATAAACACACATTTTTCAGCTTTTGGATCCAGCTTAGTTCTCAGCTCATCTAGCACATGCACATATGCAATGCATCCAAAGACTTTCAAATGAGACAAATCAGGTTTTCTGCCAGTAAACCTCTCCTCTGGAGTTACATATGTATGGCTGCAGTTGGAGTTCTGTTCATGATGCAAACTGCTGTAGAAACAGCCTCAGCCCAATAACTATGCGACATATTCTTCTCTTCCATCAATGCTCGCACAATCTTAGCAATGTGCCTGTTTTTCCGCTTAGCAACTTGCTGCGGAGTGTATCTGCATGTAAACTATCTCCGAATACCATTCTTCTTCAAAAATTCAGAGAACTCATTGGAGAAGTACTCTCTCCCTCCATCTGACCTTAGGCACTTTACATATTTCCCTATTTGCTTTTCAACCATAACTGTGAAATTCTGAAAATGAGTGAACACCTCACCCTTCTCCTTCATGAAGTATACCCACACTTTCCTTGTGTGGTCATCAATAAATGTCACATAGTACCTGCAGCCTCCCATAGACATGGTCTTCGTAGGACCCCATACATCAGAATGCACAACATCTAGTGCATTTCTGCTCACATTTCTGTTACGTGGAAATACATGCTTTGTTTGCTTTCCAAATTGGCATGCTTCACATATTTTCTGCATACCTTCAACTTTAAACGTTGGCAGCCATGTCACAATTCCTTTAGTATGCATAGACTTCATTCTCTGCACATTCACATGTCCAATTCTTTTATGCCAAATGTCTGTGTCTGCAACAAATCCTGAACCATTTGCAAACATCGCAGCACTCACTTGAGGCATGTTTACATTTAATGTAAACATTTTGCCCACTATGTTGCCTTTTGCAACCAACCTGCACTTGTCTTTAAAGTCTTCAACAACATAACAACCATCAGGGTTAAACCAAACCTGCAAACCCTGATCAATCATCTGGCCAACTGAAACCAGATTCTTTGTTATGTTCGGAATATGAAGTCCATCTACAAGGTACTTCACTTTACCATCCTGCATAGATAATGGCACATTTCCAACATGGGCAATTGGATAAGCAGTGTCATCCCGTGTTTCCATAAAACCTGGTCTTTCAAGGTTTTTCATCTCCTTGAACTACTCCCCATGACTTGTCATATGGCTCGAAGCACCTGAATCAACGTACCACACATCATCTTTATGTGCTGCTTTAACATTTTCAGACATGACATTAAACGACATGCTGCATAACAAACAACCTTTCATTATCCTCATTATTTCTGCTCGAGGATGCATAGTTGTTTTGCTGCAATTTTCCATTTTGCATGTCAGCCTGCTTCTTATAACAATCTGCCTGCACATGTCCAGGCTTACCACAATAAAAACATCCACGTGTATCATTATACTATCTTTGCCAATTTTCACGACCTCTTTGACTCCCCCTGCCTCTGAATTGGCTTCTTCCACCTGCGTGTTGTTGTTGTTGTGAATTCTGGGACTATTGTTGTTGCTGCTGCTAGCCATAATTCTGATTAGCTGTCGGCCTTGTTTTGTGAAGACTGTTGGTCTTCACCCAAGCTCTTCTCTTCTATAATCAACATAGACACCAAATCTGTGAAATTGGAAATGTTTTCCCGAGTCTGAATAGACGTTTTGAACGCCTTGTATTGTGGCCCAAGACCACGTAGACAGACTTCCACCTTATCATCATCATCTACTGAAACACCAATAGATGCAAGGGATTCCACAATACCCTTGATCTTCAATGCATAATCATTCACAGACATACTCTTTTTCTCCACAGTATGAAGTTCATTCTTCAACTGTATCTTTCATGCCTTGGTATTTGTTTCATAGAGTTTTACCAAGGTGTCCGACGCCTCCTTGGGGGACTTGGCATCCTGTATGTGCCCAATCATGGTTTCCTGTATACTGATAGAGAGCCAATACATAACTTTTTTGGCTCCTTGGTTCCAATCCTTGAACTCTTTCACATCTACAGCAGTCGGATTGATGTCCGGTATCTCTGGTGCCTCTTCATACTCACCTTCTATATAGTCCCAGTAACCCTTTCCCATCAAGAAATTTGTCAGCCTGAACCTCCAAGCATGGAAGTTGTTCTTATCAAGCTTCTCAGAAATAATCTGGTTTATGCCATCATTTGACATCTTGCCAGACACACAAATTTACCAGAAATAGCACTCTGGTTTGTCCTGCACAAACTGCTGTATTTTTTGCAGCGGTACTGTAGTACACTCAAATGTCACAACCAGTGACCTCAATGTGCATACATACACCCAATTGCAACTGTTGACCTCTTTGCAGCACACACAGTGTCTGTACAGCCAATCTGTCTTCCTGTAGTTCTTAAAATAGAGTTCTACAGAGAATCGATGACTTACCCGTAGTGCTCAAAATCGCTTGCTTTCTAAAAAACGGAGGTCGTAACGCGCCCGAAACGCGTTTTCTGCTGCCCGAAAAAGTTAGTCCAATAGGATGGAATAGTTGCCCTATAGCTTTACTCCCGTGAAGAAAGCTCCTCAATTAGAGATCGTTTGCCGGTGCCTCCCGTAGAGCTCTCGCGCGGCGACAAGGGTGTAGTCGCCACACAAATAGGGAAGAGTAGTTGAAGCTCTTACCCTCGTACTGCTTTCTGTGCTTCTCTTGCTTGCAGCTCAGCTTTTAGCATGAACTACGCTCTGATACCATGAAAAGATGCAGGGGAGAAGAGAGCTTGAGATCTTGCAAGCACACACACACACACACTCATGAAACCCTAAAAGAGCACACACAAGGTGAGAGGCTGAAAATCTTCTTCTTCTTCACCCAACACTCAACACAACACTCAACACACCGTATACAAAGATAAGAGTACACACCATATGAAAGGTACTCAACTAAATACATACTAGGGTTCTCTATAGTGTGAACCCAACTAAATGAGCTGGCGCTATAACTATGCCAGTCTCTCTAGAATGGCTGTCACACAGCTTGTCATCCCACTGGTGGGACCGCATATCACCCATGATCTCACCAACCATGCCAGTGGTGTGTGGGGCCTATCCCCCAGGCGGGTCATCAGTGTCCACCGCCTCACTAGATAGTAATTGAAATTTTCCTTTTCCTCTTCAGCCCATGGTGAGAAGGATTCATGTGAGCCGATAGACGTGTAGCCCAATTGGTAGAGCTATCGGGTTCCACGAACCCTAGGGGGCCCAATTGGTAGAGCCATCGGGTTCCACGATGAGTGCCTAGGGGTTACACGATGGACGACAGCATACATGGTGCACCCTTTCGAAAAAAAAAAAAAGGGGACTTTAGTCCTTGAAGCTATTGCCTTGGTGGCCGGACGTAGAAGTCACCAGAATGAGGACTGTTTGTATATAGGAGTTATGACCTCTTCAAGCATGTCTGTGGATGTGGCCAGGCTCTCCATCTCTACGGCCTGGACCTTGGATACAAGGCTACGCAGAACTAAGGTAGCTTTACCCTCAGCTTCTGCTTCTTATGCTTTAGCAGCAGCTGCATCTGTAGGCCGGTGCGTCTTCGAAGCTTCCTCCTGCCCGGCGGCCAGGTATGTCAGCTTGCTGTGTGCACCTTCCCGCAGAAGGGCTCGCAGGAGTGTCGTGCTGGCCTTCAACTCGGACTTCTACCACATTCCCTACACAGAGGGTATCCCAGTCGGAAGCAAGCTTAAGCTCTTCAACCTGCCTTACAATTGCGACAGAGACGCGCTCATCCAGCACTTTGGCACGTGTGGCGCAGTTGTAGAGAGCCTTGAGGTATGTACGTACTTGCTTTGTTATGCCTAACCTAGCATATGAATTGTTCAAAACATTTTTGAGAGGCACACGGGAAATGATACTAAAACTGAGATGGTCAACCCTCTGACTGGTCAACACCATCACTTGCATCACACGCCATATCAACAAGGCACGCTTGGACATGCTGATGGGTGGCATGTGCATTGGACACATGACAATAACCTTGTAGCAAGCCCTTTTCGACTTCTATTTCAGTGTGCACTTTAGGGTTTTTTGCATAGCTGAATTGCTTATTATACTCATGAGAAGTGAATGTTAGCTCTTTTTCACCATCTATCCACCACCATGCAGTGCACGGATACGTTAAAGTGCAATGGAGAGGACTAATCCATCTCCATGCAGGTTGCAACTAAGAGCTGCAGGTCATGTAGCCTACTGGCATGCAAGAAAATACTTCTTCCTGGAGAGTAGACACAGCAAGCTGATCATTTCATGGGGTTCTCCTGAGGGGCACAACCAGCTGTAAGTGTAGTCCCTGGTGTCGAAATGGAGGGCTAGGATTGGCTGGACATAGATTACTGCCAGGTCTTTGCTTTTACAGTTAGCTGCTCCGTGTTATTTGGGTGACTTGTTGCTGAGGGAGGGAGAAACTTCCACAATGCAATTACTAATGTTGGATTGACGTGGTCACAGTCAGTCATGTTTTTGCTGTGGATGCATCCCACCCTTTCATTGGGCAATGGGGAATTCTGAAAAATTAATTTTATTTACATGCCCATCTTATTCGACACAAGCCATGTTTGCCTGCTCAATATCAACCTCTTTTACGCTCTATGCTATGTCCATTCTCCAATAATGTATGAAAACACAAATAACTGTGGTTGATGGATTATGGATTACTTAAGTAATTTTGTTCTTAATCCTTTTTTGTTCTGAAACATGAATAGCCATATGCATTAGTTCTGTTGTGTGTGATTGAGTCACAAGAGATGGCTGCAATTGATCTTCTTGAGCTGAAGATCTCTTGTTTGTTTGGCTGTGTGTTTTCATGCTTTTTTTGTGTAGATCACAAACAATCCAGAAGAGGAGGGAAATGCCTCTGGGTATGTTGTTCTTGAAGATTTGGACCAAGCTTGTGCAGCAGTTGCACAACTAGATGGAGCGGTCAGTCCTTATCTTTCATATTGCTGCATGGAGAAATGCTTTTACTACTTTGTCACCTTCTGCTATCTGTATTCTTTTGGAGGAGAGTTTTGCAATGCTAATGTGTTTCTACCGTTGACCTAACCTGCCTGCATCTAGGATAACTAATTGACTATAAATTTCAATTAAGTTGTAATGTCTCTGTGGGGCCAAAGACCAAACATAGTACATAATGAATAGTAATACTGTGAATCCTATCAAAGTGCAAATAGAAGCACTAGAATCAGGAGTGTACAATGCAGGGGTATATCATTTACCATCAGATGACAAGAGACTGGTAGGGCTTCATAGTCTTTTTACAATCTCTTGTGGAGATAGAGGTGAAAAGGAGTGCTTTGAACGATTGAGTGTGTGACACTGATTCTGATGCCTAACATGAGTTAGGTGTAATCACTTGCAAGATGTAAATGTTGTTCAGGTCTGTCGGGCACTTATTAGGCATTTTTGTCAGGTGCCTGGTGTCACCATTTGGTCCCGACCGCTTTCTCTTGAACGATGCCTTGTGAGATTGGACATTGAGATGCAAGTACTGAGAACGGGAGATTTCAAAGGTTATATGCATTTGCACCACTCACGTGTGCATGCTTGAATTATAGATTTCGTAGCTGTAGGAGTTGGATTTTTGTGGCGTCTTGCATGACTAACCTTGGCAGGCATGGGATGCCTGTTTGCTAGCCCTTTGTGTATAACCCTGTGTGTTGATGAGCTGTTGCCCTTTTGCAGGGCCACCAAGATGAGCCAGGAAGGATGATGCCAAACACTTGGTTTTGGGACTTAAAAGAATTTTATGAAGTTATCGCATTGTGTTCACACACTTATTATGGCGTGTAAACACAACATGGTGGGCACGGTCATTCTAAGCAATTGGGCACCTCCCCTCTCTCTTTGTCCAAGGTGTCCTTTCCATGGTCATCTGTGGGGTGCCCAAAGAGCAATTAAGGCAAGAGCGGGCTGTTTTATGGGCTGTCGAATCACGTGGCCAAAACCCCTTTGCATGTGGCCACCTAACTTCTACCTACCACCATCTTCCCTTTGCCTACTCCTAGAGTTAGGGTGCCTGATGCACACACCTCGGCTACATCTTTGCGACCCTCCCAAGAGCTCTACAACTTGATCATCTGCACCTCCTTTTGTTGTACGGCCAGTACAAACTTTGTTAACAATCCTAAAATGGGATTGATCATGGTGATAGACACAAGATTAAGTGTAACACGCGGAAGCTCTGGGTAGTCTTCTTTCAGCCCTAAACACTCTTGGAAACCTTCTGATGCAAAAACGCACCATCTGATGCAAAAACGCAGGTAGAGAGAGAGTAGAGAGAGAGAGAAGTGCTGGAAATTCAGTATAATCTATGGTAGAAAAAGGGTACATGTCTGCAGCCATGGACTACCTTCATAAAAAGGTGGTTAACACCAAAATCTGTCCCCTATGGGACCTCTAAGGATCCAAACCCCTAGTGGGATTGAATGAATACAACGTGGAGTACTGGGCCTTTTTATATGGGTCTTGGACCCCTTTTTTATGCTGGCCGACTGCTGGTCGGCCAGTTCCATGTCCATAAACGCTGCCCGACTGGATGATCTACTTGTCCATGATGCGCCTGCTGTGCTGCCCCTATGTACTGGTTCATATGGGCAGCAGACACCTTCTGCAACCAGCCGACTCATCTCTTGTCCTGCTGATGTCAGCCGACAGCCGACTGCTTCTTGCTCCAAGTCGTGCTCCATGTCCACCTCAGATACTACACCTGAAGCTCCTACATTCTGGTTCTACCTATCTTCTACTGGTTCATACTCTTTATCTGGTTGCCTTTTCTGGATCTAGCCCTGAGAATGTCCATGGCATCTGTGATGCACATGACATCCCCCTCTGCTAAACTTGATGACGGGAATCCAACTTGCTCTTGGATGACTATCATAATCCCAATCCTGTCCCGAAGTCCCTCTGTCATCATCCATCCCTGGCAAACCTTTTTCTCTGAAAACCCGGCCTATTCTCCAAACCACTCTGTCTCTGATGAAGATCTATGCATCTGGTCTTCCTCTAGTCCACAATCCATTCCTGCCCTGACTCTGAACACCGTCTTGGTCTTCATTCCTGGAACTGAGTCTGGCACTCTCACATCACCCTTGGAGGATCAACCTCCCTTGGGACCGTTACGTGAGAACCTATCTGGCTCACGGAACTGCCATCCCCATTGTAATATGCGGAAGCTTCGGAGAAGGATCGGTACTTCAAAACTCAGAAATCAGCACTCTTTTCGCGACGGAATTAACGCACAAAACTGAAAGACGATGTGCAGAAAAATAGAGAGAGAAGGGGGAGATGGAGAGGACACCGTATTGGGTCCCAATTACCCTCTGTAGGGCCCCCACCACGGATGGTGTATTTGCTTTATTAGAATGATGTAAATCTGAGAACAAATACAAAGTACTTGACCTTTTCTTGGTTGGAAAACCTGCCCTTGACCTTCAGTCCTTCACCCCTTTGCTTTAGCAAACTCTTGGCTGTCCTGGCCCTTGAATGCTTGATGTACTTGGTGAATTATGAGATGGATTCATGGATTATGGGCTGGAGTATTTATACTCCACATAGCATCCAGTCGGCCAGTTAATAAAAGCTCCACGACTGGGTATTTTCCAATAAAGTGTTTTCACACTATATACCATGCTGTCCAGCCTGCGCATGCTTTCTGGGACAGCTCCTGGCTGCTGGGCATGCTGCGCAGAGGTGTGGGTTGCCCCTACACCTGGCCGACCTGCTGATTAGGGTTTCTGACCCAGTCGGCTGCCTGTCCAGCAGCAGTACAGCTGGCCGACAGCCCCTCCAGCCCATGCCATGGCTGGTGGGCACAATGTGGGCCCTCCTGGCCCCTTGGGGGTGGTTCTATACCTCCCCCATGCCCACACTAAGAGTGCAAATGCAAATTCTCGCACTGGGGTAGCCCTATGGGCTGGCCCCATCTCTACATGCAAACCTACATGCCTACAGAGGTCTGGCATCCAGTTGCAAACCAGATACTCAGCACATCTGACATCATTCCAGAGGGAGACTCACAGCGCGGACTGGCACTGCTTCATGTGCAGGACAATGCACACCTGACCTCGAACGACTGAGATGGATCCCTGGCTGACTTGTCCCGGACTGGGCTCACATGGGACCAGTTCACCATCCCAGGTCCTGCACCTTCTGTACAGAAATGTCTACGTGGCATCCAAGTGCGGGATGCACGTGACATCCCCTTCTGCTTAACTTGACGGAAGCTGCATAGCCTCCAAATAATCCGTCAATAATGCCGGATAGTCTTCGAAAAATTCTTTGTCGAGCCATACCGCTTCATGAGTTCCTTGGTCCTGAAACTTCGTGAGGAACTGTCGTAGTCTTCGGCCTGAGCCATGCTTGAAATGGTGCAGAAGGATCTGTTCTGGAACCATTACTTCTGCTTCATCAATAATGTCTGGTTCCGCTTCGTCTTTGACCTCTGAAGGGGGTGGACCTGCATATGGCTTTAACCAACTGACATGAAATATATCGTGCATAGTCCAACTCGGAGGTAGCTTTAACTGCATAGACACCTCATTAATCTTTTTCCGGATGGGAAATGGTCCGAAGCTCCTGAAAGACAACTTTGGGCATCGCTTGCCCACCTGCTTCAATCTTTGCTTCATAATCCGAAGATACACCCAATCCCCTTCCGAAAACTTCATGTCCCTTCGGTCTTTATTGGCCTGTCGAGTGTAGGCCTCTTGCGCTTTAGCCAATCTGTCTTTAACGGACTCTAGGATCTCCTGGTAAGACTCCGTCACTCTGTTCGCCTCCGGTACTGAAGACGAAGTCTTGGTTAACAACGACTGGAAAGGCCTTCCAAACGCTGCCTCATATGGAGTCCTGCCAATAGCTGAAGAAAAAGAGTCATTCAAAACAGCTTGAACTAAAGGCAAAAACGATTCCCACTTACCTTGCTGATCGTGGACATAACACTTCAGCACATCAAAGGCCAACTGGTTGTATATCTCTGTCTGGCCATCTGTTTGTGGGTGGAATGCACTGGAAAAATTCAACTTAGTACCAAAATTATCAAACAATGCCCTCCAAAAATGACTGGTAAACTTGGCATCTCGGTCTGACACTATGGTCCTAGGAATCCCACCAATCGGGTACCAATGCCGAATGAATAGCTGGGCAACATCCTCGGCGGTCACATTGGCCCTGCAAGGAATAAGCATAACAAATTTGTTGAACCTATCAACAATAGTTAAACACTGTGTATTACGCTTACTCGGACTGGGAGGCAGATTTGTGACAAAGTCCATCGAAATGTCCTGGAAAGGACCCTCAGGAATTGGCAAAGGCTGTAATAACCCTATCTTCTTTCCACGAGGAGCTTTCACCTTTTGACAAATGTCACAGCGTTGTACATATGTAAACACATCACGCCTCATCTTTGGCCAATAGTATTGCCGTTCTAATTTCTCCAGAGTCGAATTCATGTCCCTATGACCACCTGTAATGGCGTCATGGGCATCATGGAGAAGAGCTGCCCGGAACGATTTCATGACACATAGTCGGCCTTTGTAGAAAAGCCAACCATCGCGTATCAGAAAATGGCATGGTCCTGTGGCATCCAATGCCTGTTCCCACTGCGTACCGAATTCCTCGGAATCCGCGTACGTGCTTCATGTCTTCTAGTCCTGTACCAACAAGGTCAAGTCTAGTGGTCTGAATCGCAGATACTTGTCCCTTCCTGCTCAAAGCATCGGCCACTGGATTAGCCTTTCCTGGAAGGTACTCAATCATACCACCGAACTGCTGGAATATCTGACTCCAGCGGTGTTGTCGATCACTCCACTGTGCACTTGGCATCGTCTGAATCCAGCGCAATGCCTGATGGTCAGTGCGAACCTCGAAGTCACGGCCATACAGAAAATGTTTCCAATGTTTCAAGGCCTGTATAACTGCTAGGAGTTCACGATCATAGACTGAGTAGTTCTTTTCGGCGGGCAGTAACTTACGAGACATGTAAGCTACTGGATGACCATTCTGTTGCAATACACCTCCAATTGCGATGTTACTCGCATCGGTGATCACTTGAAATGGTTCGTCCCACGAGGCAAGGACTAAACAAGGCGCTTCTGACAAAGCCACCTTGAGGTTATGAAATGCCTCCAACGCTCGTGGAGTCATTCGAATCTTTTGCCTCCTTGTTTTCACTCCCTTTAGCAGATCGGTGAGGTCTGCCGAGAGATCAGAAAACTTGTCAATGTGGGTGGAATATGCCTGGCATATACCCACAAATGATCTAATGTCATAAGCAGTCTGAGGTACTTTCCAGTTAACAATCTCGGCCACTTTAGCCGGATCAAGTCGAATGCCTTCGGCACTGATTATATATCCCAAGTAATGTACCTGGAACAGATAAAATTCTGACTTCTTTTCATTGACATAGCTCGTTGCTCTCCAGCAACTTAAGGACTTTCTCCACATCAATGTCATGCTGCTCAACTGTAGCTGAAAATATGAGTATGTCGTCCAGAAATATGAACACACACACTCCAATCAACTCTCGGAAAATACGCATCATCATGCGGTTAAATGTAGCTGGGGCGTTCGTCAAACCAAATGGCATGACCACAAATTCATAGTGGGTCCGTTCTGTACGGAAAGCTGTCTCGGGGATGTCCCCCTCAACAATCCGAACCATGTGGTACCCACTCTTTAAATCCAATTTAGAGAACACCTTAGCTCCATTCAGCCTCTCGAGAATATAGTCAATTCGAGGCATCGGGAATCTGCTCTTGATAGTCAGCTTGTTGAGTGCACGATAATCGACACACAACCGAGAAGACCCATCTTTCTTCTTGACAAACAAGATCGGTGCTGCAAATGGCGACACGCTGGGGCGGATGAAGCCAGCTTGCAACAATTCTTGGAGTTGGAGGTCTAACTCCGATTCCATTGCTTTAGACAGGCGATACGGAAACTTGCTCGGGGGTTCCGAGCTTGGGAGGAGGTCAATCTTGTGATCCTCCGGTCTGGACGGGGGGAGCTGGGGAGGGAGACTGTCCCGAAGAAAAATCTTCTGGAACTTTTCATGGAGAACCGAGTACTTCTCGGAAGCACTTGCCACCGTCTGGGCTGTCTGGATGTAAATCATCGCACACTGTGCGCCTTTCCTGACTGCTCGCTTAGCCTGCAAGTGGCTTATGAGCGGAAAGTTTGGAATACCTGGCTCACACTTAATGGTCACCGGGGTGTTTGACACATTCCGATCAATCTGGAACGTGTGCTTGTCCCACTTGACATCAGGAAGAAACTTGTGAAACCATTGGATACCCAAAATTATGTCTGCTCCTACAAGAGGGGCAACCATAAAGTCACGCACAAACTCTATGCCCTGAATCACTAACTTAGCACCTAGAGCTTCATACTTGACGCTCGTTGTCATACCTGTGCTAAAACCCTCAACTTGTTTGTCCACCGGAGTTAGCTCGAAACGGGCACGCCTAGCGGCCTCTTCCGTGATCACATCCTCCGTGCTGCCGCTGTCAAACAAGACAACGACTCTCTGGCCACCTATGTAGCCAAAGGACTTGAGCAATTCGTTGGCTCATACTCCTGGTCATGGGCGCCCTTCTGCTTATCTTCGAGCTCTCGGCTAATAATTGCTCCAACTGAAGCACCGGGGGTTGAAGAACTAGGGGTAGCCGCTGGGGTCTGTGTGGGAGCTGTGCTCACCACGGAAGCTGTGGAGGCGGCGGCGGCCTTTGGAGGCTTCTTCGGACAATCCCGAGAAGTATGTCCTTTTGTGTGACAAAAGTAACATCTACCCTCCTTCCTGTACTGAGAAAGCTCCTCAGCACTCAACTTGCCACCTGTCTTGCCTGCCTCCGCTTTCTGGTCTGGAGTAAGCTTAGACGCATTGTTCGAGTTCTTGGAGCCAGAGGCTCGCGGGCTCTGTCTTGGGGAAGACCCCGTCTGGTTCTGGCTTTTGCCCCCCGAGGCGTTAGCCTTAGGAGAAGCCGGCTGGGAAGTCTTGGGCTTGCCACCATTGTGTTTCATTTCTGCACTCTGCGCAAGCGAGAGTGCGTCCTCAAAGGTGGCTGGTCTAACATACGCACCTCCCATTGGATTTGCGTGTCCAGGCCATACAAAAACTGCCCTTTCTTGTCCGAATCAGATAAGCCTAATTGTAGACACAAGGTCGAAATTTTATTGGCAAACTGAAGGACTGGTTGCGCGTTCTGACGCGCACCCCTGAACTCGTCTTCGAGTCGCTCAAGGTAGTGGGGCGGTAGAAACCGCTGCTTAAGGTCACGGACGAACTCGTCCCACACATAAGCTGCCATACTTGCTTTGGTGTGGGCATGAGCCCACTGAGTCCACCAAGGAATGGCCTCACCTTCCAAATACCAACTAGCTAAGATCACTTTTTGTCAATATTTGATTTCCTAACTGCGGCAAAGTAAGCTTCAAATTGATGTAACCATGAATAAAGAGTAGTGGGATCGAGTTTACCATTATACTTACTGAAATTCATTTTCTCGGGAAAATGATTCGAGGGCGCCGCCGGTGTCAATCTGGCGTCCAAAGCTCTGAGGTAACGCTCGTGTTCCACTCGTCGCATGGCGTCGTCTTCTCGTTGTCGAATCTCCAATGCACGCATCTGCATCTCAAGCAAGGAGCTTGGCTGCGGCTGTGACCCCGCGAGAGGGTCCCTGTGGTGACGAGGATCTGGTATCTGGGATACGGAAGGAGAGGGAGGAGGAGATGGAAAACACGACGCTGGAGAGCGAGAACACTCCTCCAAAGCCAAAATCCGCGCCTTCTGCTCATCCAACTTGGTTGTCTGGTCTGCGATTGCTCGCATCATCTGCTGGAACATGTCTGTTACACTCAAGCCGGGTGCCCTAGCTGGGCTGCTGGTTCTGGTTCTCTCTCGTCGCCAAAGCTCGCCATAGCGGGAAAATGCAATTCCTTTCCGGAACGCAATCTGACCATCCACTATCTGTGTGGGAGACTTCCGGAGGCTTCCGGAGGCTAAAAACCAACCGTCCTTCGAGGGACAGGAGTCACTCCGAAAGGGGTAGTCCACCGGCGTCTAAAAACCAACCACACGAGCGAAAAAAATTTCTGGTTTTCTTTGCTGAATCTTTGTCCTTGAAGTGAGCTCTGATACCACTGTAATATGCGAAAGCTTCGGAGAAGGATCGGTACTTCAAAACTCAGAAATCAGCACTCTTTTCGCGACGGAATTAACGCACAAAACTGAAAGACGATGTGCAGAAAAATAGAGAGAGAAGGGGGAGATGGAGAGGACACAGTATTGGGTCCCAATTACCCTCTGTAGGGCCCCCACCACGGATGGTGTATTTGCTTTATTAGAATGATGTAAATCTGAGAACAAATACAAAGTACTTGACCTTTTCTTGGCTGGAAAACCTGCCCTTGACCTTCAGTCCTTCACCCCTTTGCTTTAGCAAACTCTTGGCTGTCCTGGCCCTTGAATGCTTGATGCACTTGGTGAATTATGAGATGGATTCATGGATTATGGGCTGGAGTATTTATACTCCACATAGCATCCAGTCGGCCAGTTAATAAAAGCTCCACGACTGGGTATTTTCCAATAAAGTGTTTTCACACTATATACCATGCTGTCCAGCCTGCGCATGCTTTCTGGGACAGCTCCTGGCTGCTGGGCATGCTGCGCAGAGGTGTGGGTTGCCCCTACACCTGGCCGACCTGCTGATTAGGGTTTTTGACCCAGTCGGCTGCCTGTCCAGCAGCAGTACAGCTGGCCGACAGCCCCTCCAGCCCATGCCATGGCTGGTGGCCACAATGTGGGCCCTCCTGGCCCCTTGGGGGTGGTTCTATACCTCCCCCATGCCCACACTAAGAGTGCAAATGCAAATCCTCGCACTGGGGTAGCCCTATGGGCTGGCCCCATCTCTACATGCAAACCTACATGCCTACAGAGGTCTGGCATCCAGTTGCAAACCAAATACTCAGCACATCTGACATCATTCCAGAGGGAGACTCACAGCGCGGACTGGCACTGCTTCATGTGCAGGACAATGCACACCTGACCTCGGACGACTGAGATGGATCCCTGGCTGACTCGTCCCGGATTGGGCTCACATGGGACCAGTTCACCATCCCAGGTCCTGCACCTTCTGTACAGAAATGTCTACGTGGCATCCAAGTGTGGGATGCACGTGACACCCATCTGGCACTGTGGAACACCACCAACAAACCTCCTGGGAATTCTTCCCGATCTGTGTTCATGCCTCGGGCTTCGAATCCGTGTACTTTCTTGTACCTTGGACCTGTACACCATCACTGAATGAGTGTTTAGCTTTGCTGATCCTGATGCTCTGATTCCAATGTAACACGCGGAAGCTCTGGGTAGTCTTCTTTCAGCCCTAAACACTCTTGGAAACCTTCTGATGCAAAAACGCACCATTTGATGCAAAAACGCAAGTAGAGAGAGAGAGAGAGAGAGAGAGAGAGAGAGAGAAGTGGTGGAAACTCAGTATAATCTATGGTAGAAAAAGGGTACATGTCTGCAGCCATGGGCTGCCTTCATAAAAAGGTGGTTAACACCAAAATCTGTCCCCTATGGGACCTCTAAGGATCCAAACCCCTAGTGGGATTGAATGAATACAACGTGGAGCATTGGGCCTTTTTACATGGGTCTTGGACCCCTTTTTTATGCTGGCCGACTGCTGGTCAGCCAGTTCCATGTCCATAAACACTGCCCGACTGGATGATCTACTTGTCCATGATGCGCCTGCTGTTGCCTCTATGTACTGGTTCATATGGGCAGCTGACACCTTCTGCAACCAGCCGACTCATCTCTTGTCCTGCTGATGTCAGCCGACAGCCGACTGCTTCTTGCTCCAAGTCGTGCTCCATGTCCACCTCAGATACTACACCTGAAGCTCCTACATTCTGGTTCTACCTATCTTCTACTGGTTCATACTCTTTATCTGGTTGCCTTTTTTGGATCTAGCCCTGAGAATGTCCATGGCATCTGTGATGCACATGACATTAAGCATAAAACAAAGGTGGGTTATACTACACTAAAAACTCCATGAGAGAGAGAGAGAGAGATTGCACACTCAACACTTGATCTCTTTCTTCATTCATAATGAACCATACAATGATATAGGCTTTCTAGCCTTATCCCACTTTACATATCATCATCCATGTGGCAAGTCCTTTTCCACTCTTTTGGTCAACACTCACACACCATACAATATTACATGTGGCATTCGTATCTTGCCACAAAATCTTGCATCTCTAGGGTGCTTTCCCGCATACAAACAACACTACGATTACATCTCTCAACATCCCCTCTTAATCGAGGTGTTTCACAACTCATCATCCATATCAATGTAGCATTGCCAAATGCAACGCATCTCTCAACACTCCTCCTCAATGATACATTGGAGTGTCCATCAACTACGGCTAGACACATCTAGTCCGCTAGCATGTGTCTACATGGGCGTGTGTCGTATCTACCTGACGTAGACACCAAGTTCATTTGAGTGCGCATGCTCAGGCGAAACCACCCTCCTCCTTTTTGAACCATTGTTGTGGTTGAGAAAGGCATCAACCCGTGCACACCACTACCATAATCCATTTTGAGATTCTCGATCTCTGTCATGGTACCCATGTGACTAGCCCAATCGCTTGCACATCCGTCTCGGACACGAATATCTCAAGACACCACACATGCGGAACATTCTCTTTTGAGCTCTCCGCGGCTCGGGTAGGAGTACCCTTATGCTTTGGGTGAAGTACAAAATCCTCATTTTGAGCTTTCATGCTTGGGTATGGTTACCCTTCTCATACATGGGTGATAATCCAATTATACATTTCATTTCAATTTTGTCCCAACCGTGCAGGAGATTCCATGTGTGTAATCATAATTTTAAATGTGTACAAATCCATGAAATTGAGGCGTGTGAAGCTACCCTTATTGACACCGCCTCTATCATCTTCGTCGACAGTCAGAGTGCGATTGTCCTTGCTGGCAACCATATTTTTTCTAACTGTACCAAGCATGTGGGTGTCCATTTTCATTTTACCAGGGAACAGGTTGAGCTTGGTACCATCCGACTCCAGTACATTTCCACGGCAGACAACCATGTAGACATCCTACGAAGTTCGTTAACCGCCCCATCTCGAGCGTTTTCGCAATTGGATCGGCATCGGTTCACCACCATCGTCCTCCACACATTGAGAGGGGGATCTTCCTCCCCCTTCATATTTCTTATCATTTTTGTATCGGGTACATGAGTCAGTGGAAACCCCATGAGGGCACGGCTCATGTGAAAACCCATTGCATTGCGTTTTTTTTCCCATCCTGCATTCCCTTTGCAGAGCATTATGTTTTTTGTGTTTGGGGCGCATGTATGAATGAAAAGCCAAAAATGGGCATTCATGCATGTGAAAACCTCTTGCATTGTGGCATTCTTCCAATACCTCCCAATCCCAGAAGCCTCTACTCCGGTCTCAACTCACATCATAGTTGTTTCTCGTACGCGTAGGAACAGGTTCGTACGTACGAGTCGTACGGTACGATACCGTACGAATTCGTACGATATCGTAAGGTACGAGTTGGTTTTTTTTTCAATTTTTTTTTCCTTTGAAAAAAAATTCCAAATGCTAAAAAAAAATAGAAACCCTGCTTTACGAAGATCCCAAATGCTCGCAATACTTCGCAACTTTCGTGTCCACTCAGTATTCCATATGGGGTTGTGGAGAGACCTAAAAAATCTGGCGAGGTAGACTGGTAGTGTACACATGATTGGTAGGATGAGAGAATCTTGCTACATCACTTGGGGATCCCTGGTATAGGTAGGCTAGACAATTAGATTCTCAAGTTATGCACGAGGGAGAACATTTGGACATGGCCATTTTGATCTAGAGAGGAGTCCCTAAACTTATCACCCTAGATGCACTCCTCGTATTTGTGCAAGGACGGTCCCTTAGTCATAAACGCTACACTGGGAGACCTTTGGTATTGCATTACCCATCCAGGTTCTTTTTTGGAGACAATCGGGAGATCCAACCGGGAGAGACACATATCCATGTACTGGTTTCTCAAGCACTATAGACTCCTCCCCTCCCAACCTTCCCTCACATTCAAGCTTGAAGCTCTATAGCTTGTAAGTGTAAAAAATAAAAACTGTATTTTATCGTACGGTATCCGAAAATTTCATATCGTACCAAAAATTCCCGTACGGTATCGTATTTTCGTACCGTGACAACCATGACTCACATGAATCCTCATCTTTGACAACCAAATCTGTTTTTTTCCCTCATCTTCTCTCATGATCCCTTTTTGGTCTGAGAGGGGGTGTGAAAATATACCCAAAAGGGTATTTAACCCCCAGCCCAAAAGGGCCACCTTTTTCTTTCATATTATTTATGTGCTGGCCGACTGCTTATGCTGGCCGACCAGCACCCTGCCCTCATGTAAATATGAGGCGCCTCCTAAACCTCACCACTAACTGACGATTTCTGCTTGGCTGGTCGTCCACTGCTCATCAGTGTTTTTTTCTCCTACTGCATTGATTGCCCACTTCAGGACAGCCCTTCAGCGTGCTTTTGTACCGCCTGCTGGTGTTGGAACAGGCCGCAGGCCTACAAACAGGTGGAACCCTTCCCTGCTGGTGCTGAACTGGACGTGTTCATCTACAGTGTTTCTTGGTCCATGGTGCATACGTCTGCGTTTTTCACCACCACAGCTCACTTGTGCGTTTTTCCATCAGCAGCCATCAGGACATAAGCGCTTACATCTCAGCCCTACATCAGGGATACATTAGCGCCTACTTCTCAGCCCTACATCAGGCATATATCGGCGCTCACATTAGGCTTACTTCGGGATTGTCATCTGCGTTTTTGGGACAGCAGCCTACTCTGCTTGTTTGGAGTCTCACATAGAGCTCCTATACTGGACTTCATCTTTTATATACATATCACCATTGCATGTTGTGTTTATGCTCTGATCTTTCGTATATTTGGTCCTTTGGTCTCTTTTGCCCTCACAAGGAAACCACTTGGGGCCGAAATGGGCCGACTTGGAATTCTTCATTGCCAAGGAGTATTTAATCTTGTACAAGATTTGGGGGTTTCCTGTTAGCTTAGGGTTTCTCCACATGAGAAACTAAACTAGGATATCCATGGTGTGTGGAGAGAGAGAGAGAGAGAGAGAGAGAGAGAGAGAGAGAGAGAGATAGAGTGACGAACTGCAGAGAGAGTATTGCACGACTCAAAGATAGCTTTATTGATGGAAGTGATGTTCACTCACCAAGTACAATGCTTTTGTAGGCTTGCAGCCTTATCTTTTTGACCCATACAAATAACACTCACTCCTAAGTGCATGCTACATGGCACAACTTATCTTATCCACCCACTATAAGAGTGCAAATTTTTCAACTTGCAGAAGCTCTAATTTTGATGCAGAGGGCTGATTTGTGCAAAAGTCCTAAATTCTGTTGAAATAATAGCTTCAATTAGATGATTTTTACCTCATTTGAGAAGAGCCCCAAAAGCGATTTTTTGATGTGGGGTAGTGTCGACGGCTGCAGATCTGGGGCAAGCCTATAGTAGCTGCACAATGACAGAATTAGTAGGTGAAGGTCAATGTTGGCGGAGGAGCTATTGTGCGGTGGCGGGCTGAGAAGAATTAAATCGGCAGAGGTGGTGGGAGAGTACAGCATGACTCAATGATAGATTTGAATGTTCACTCACCAAGTACAATGCTTTTGTAGGCTTGCAGCCTTATCTTTTAACCCATACAAATAACACACACTATGAGTGCATGGCACATGGCACGCTCATCTTATCCACTCTTAAGAGTGTATTTACACAGAACTGGCTCAATAACCCTTTCTTTTAGGGGCTGTTCTCACACACACACACACACACACACACACACACACACACACGGACACACAAATGTGGTTACACACAACTAGCACAATAACCCTTTCTTTTAGGGGCTGTTCACACACACACAAACATATGGTCACACAAATAGGGGTTCACACACACGAGGTGGACACATAGGAGGCTCTGAATCCCAGCATTTCCCTCTTGGGACAACCAGATCATCCAGATACAATGAACATCAAACGAATCATAAATAAATGGCCTTGAATCCAAAACATGTGTGAAAAACCTTCTTCTGGTGTGGGCATCCAAACACAGACCTTCAATCCATGAAATAAAAACCATTGTTACTGTGTACTTTTTCTCCATTAAATGTTGATGATCTCAATGAGCCCAAGCTATATTGTGGAATTGTGAATTCCTGACTATATTGTTTACTTTGTAGCTCGGATTTAATTGCTTGTGAGGATTATTTAATTGATGTTCATATATCATTCATGTGCTGCACGAGTCATTTGGGTATCGTAGCGATGTCATTTGGTGATGGGCCTGATCTTGAGACATTTGAGTCTCCAAGAATGTGTATTAAATAATACAGCCGACCAGTAGACCGTTGCCCCATTTGTTTCATCAACCCTTACAGCAGTTGAGCAGCTAGAGAGGGCCTATGTGTGCGTTGAAGGGGCAGGATCGCGCAGCAGATAGCCAGCGTTTGGCTAAAGTAGGGCTTGTCCATCAACCTGGGTTACCTCTTCAATTGATCAGCTTTGGGATTAATTTTACAGTAGTTATACCAGCATTCTTTTGTAAATATTCTTCTTGAATACAAGATTAGGGTAGTTGCTAGAGTGTGTGTTTTGTTGTTCAAGACTACTGTTGTTCATTTAACTATATTAATATGTTCACAGCCATAGGACTATGACACGTTTCCTGATTTGGTTTTTGAGTGTTGTTTCATTTTGGTAGGAGTTCTAAAGGTTGCTATAATAGTGTTATTATTGTTCTTCATGCTCTTTACATTCCTGCACTTATCTGAAAGGTCTATTATTTTGTGTATGCTTGCAGAGATTTCAACACAAATGTGTAAGGATGGATTTTGTTGAAAGGCGACCTCATGAGAATAATAACAACAGCAGGCCTCGTCCTAGGTCCAGGCCTGTCAGCAGTGCACCTGCACCAGTTGCGAACAGAGTCTATATAGGCAATTTACCTTGGAGAGTGGATGACACTACCCTTGAACAGCTCTTTAGCGCTCATGGTACTGTGCAGGACGCTCAAGTTATGAGGGACCGCATAAATGGGAGGTCTCGTGGCTTTGGTTTTGTGGTGATGTCAACAGCTTCTGAAATGGAGAAAGCCATTGCTGCGCTTGATGGCTGTGTAGGTGCAGATTTAGAGCATTGTGAAGTTGTGTACTAGCAAATCAGAGGTGTCGTAGTAGGGATTCTTATTGTGCTTTCTTTGGTTACAGGAGGTTCAAGGCCGGTCATTGAAGGTCAATGTGGCCACTTCTCCGGATAACTCAAGGTTTTAGGTTGGCAATTTATCTCCTCATTTATGCTGTGACACATCTGTTTTTGTTTCTAGGATATGACACTGATCAGAGCAGATACTTGTGTCCAAAGGCAACAAGGATGCACTTTTTTTTGCTTACAGTATAAATGTATAATGATCCATGATTGCCTTAGTGCATGTATGTATCAATGGAGTTATCTGAATGTCTTCCTCTTTTTTTTTTTCTTTTTTTTTTTTGTCCCATATGACTTTCCATGGCATTGCAGTGGAATTCTTTAATGTATACTGATTAATGATAAGAAGTGTCCAATTAAATGTCAAGTCTAATCATTATACAATTGCAAAATGGCATTTTGTCCAACCACCAATTTGATGCCTTGCACGAGGACAAAGCACAAATAATGTAACTAACTCAAGAACGTACTCTGTAGAAACCTGAAGCTTCAAATGAATTTTGCACCTAGTGATGCCCAGTGTAGGTGGGAAAAAAAATGGTGAAAGGTTGTCTTTTCATTTTTGCACCTGTAAGGTCCACAATCAGCTGTATGTCACTTTCTCAGAGACATTGCTCTTCTCAGGAATATTCTCTCATTGGTCTTGCGAGAAGCTAGGCCCCTCATTGCATTTTCAATCATATATGACCTTAAAACTGTGGGTGCCCCAAGGAAATAGGGTAGCCTTTCTGTGTAAGAAGATTTAGTAAAGTAGGTGGTCATGAGCCAAGTGGGGTAGTTTATTGTCAATGTTGTGTCATGTAGACTTTTGTTTGCCTTTGAATACAGTCATTTGTTAGAGATTTTATTGTATCAATTTTCAACCCAGTGGACACACTAGCTTGAGTGGTAATGCCTTGGTTTGCAGAGATTCAAGCGTTGGCATCTGCATTTAATTAATCTCAGATGGATTTGCCAATTATGAAGTGATGTAATTCGTGGAATTACATATAAGGCTTGAATTAGTAGAGGTGGTTTAACATTCATATTACACAATACTTAAGACCTATTGCAATCGCCATATTGTTTTCTTAAGCTGTTTATTTATTTTTTACAAAGCACTTTAGGACTTGGACAATTTCCTCTACCTCTTTTGTAGAAGTTCTATTGTTCTAATGGGGTAATACTGGTACTTTTGAGGTTTAGGAGATTCCAACGTGTTCCAACAATTGTATTAGTGAAAATTATTTGCCAAGGGTTCCAACAAAAAATTAATTATAACTCACATTAAAAAATCTTAATGATTCTTGATTCACTATTTTGAATTTGGGGAATTACTAAAGTTCACCATAGGCTTGGTCATTGCTATTTTTCATGGAGAAGGGGCTATTTTGCTCTGTAAAGGGGTAAAGTTTGAGTAAGGGCATTCTCTATTTTAACAAGATCAACGTGACGACCAAGACCTAAGAAATTTCTTTGTTCGCAAGTAGGGTATATATTTCTCTATTTACAAACGATTCAATGCTGCCGTTGGAGTGAGGATAACCCATGTCTTAGGAGGAGGGCACCAACTTAAAGTCATTTTGTAGGTTGTGGATTTCTAGATTGGGGAGCTTTAACAAGCATGATACATTTTCATGTACAATGTACATGGAGCATTACAATTTTATTGTTTGTACATGTGTAGATATAGATAGCTATTTGATGGCTTGTAATGCTTCCTTTTCCTCTAAAAAAAACTGAGCACTTAAGACTCGTGCTGAAAAGTGATCAAATCCATTAAAAAGGTCCTACATATTTTGAGTTTTGAAAAAATATACTTGACACCTTAGAGAAGAAAAAATGCTCTTTCCTGCAAGAGGAAGAGAGAGAGAGAGGGGATGTTTGATTCTGCTATGCTTAACGGGGGGCTGAGAGAGAGAGAGAATTTGCTCTTGCAAGCAAACGAGAAAGAGAGAGAGAGCGAGAGGGATTTGCTCTTGTAGAGACGGTAGAAAGAGAGAGGGGGGCTAGCTGGCAGCTAAAATAAAGATTTGACATGTCGTGTGTTCTGCACTGTATCAAAAAACTATTGAATTGAATAAACGTTTAAAATGTTCGTACCACTCGTGTAAGTTAAATATAATTGTGAAGGATATATAGGGCACCAAAATGTTGTTTTGCGTTTCCATTAAATATATTCTGTGAGTTTTTCAAGAATAAGAGTGTTTTTGGAAGGTTTCATTTTAGTATGTAATGATTAATGCTTGAAAAAGTTAATGAAATGATGACCATCTTTGTCTTTTCTATTTACATGCATTCACCCATATCCTTTCTATTTAAGGTCTCACAATTCTCTATAAAAGGGCTCAAAGGACTCATTCTACAGAGTAGAGGGAGGGAGAGAGAGGAGGGTGGGGAGAAGGGAACTCATGTACTAAGGTTGTATTAATTAAATGCTTTGTCACTGGCATTTAATTAATACACCTATAAAAAGAATATTTAGGGACCATCATAAATTCCAAGATCATTCTATAAACAATTTTCCTTAAAACAATTTTCCCTTGTGCTGTGTAGCATATGTAAGCTAGCAAGGACTCGAGATAAATTATAATGGACGTTTTTTGTCTTTCTCTAAAGCGTAAAAGAAAATAAGACAAGTTTTTGTATTCTAAGAAAGGGCACTTTCTTTAAATGCACATGCAAAAATGCATTGCCACATGCAAGATAAAGCTAAACATGTGTGCTTCTACTTTCAAGCCAAGATAATAAATAAATATTTTTTGAGCCTTCACAAAACCTTATTAAGGGTATCAAACAAGGAGCCATACATATGCCATACAATTTAATTCAAAACGTAAAAAATGACATTCATTTGATTTGTAAATGATTATCCATATATATGCTAATAATAAAGGGAGGGAGAGAGAGAGAAAGTAGCAAGGTGATTTCTTCCTGCATCTTACCATAAGCAAGGTGGTTTTTTAAAGTAGAGAATTATGGTGGTGGGCAAGGGCAGGTTATGCTCGGTAACCTCGTGAAGAGCTTATGTTGCCTCCTGTAACACGCGTTTCTCAGAAACGGTTTTTGATGTTCGGGAATTTTGAATCTCAACCTTATTTTCTTCTTGTTGTAGTTGAAGGAGGAGGTCTCTAATATTCTTTGCCTACTTAGCAGCTAGTTCCTTCTCTAGCCTTTTATTTGTACAGTTTCATTTCTGCCTTGGCTTCCTTGGCCTGTCGATTGCTTCCGTTTGCAGAGTCTTGGACTTTCAGTAACTGTGAGTCACTCTAGTGTCAATCTCTGTTCCTTTTGAACATTTCATTCCCTGCTCTTCAGGATCTCGTCCGGGTAAATTTCATCTTATTGCTCTACGACCTTGCACTCCTCATCTTGCGGGATT
This sequence comes from Cibotium barometz, assembly GCF_041138505.1. Taxonomy (NCBI): domain Eukaryota; kingdom Viridiplantae; phylum Streptophyta; class Polypodiopsida; order Cyatheales; family Cibotiaceae; genus Cibotium; species Cibotium barometz. The sequence continues at coordinate 37,269,377 of NC_141089.1, forward strand.
AAAGATTCTAGTTCTACTTCACTGAGCTCTTCATCCTGCTTTTTTAGCATCTGGTGTAGTTCACTGCTGAAGATTTATCATGAGCAGGTCCTTTGCATCCTCATAAGTTTTTACTTTGCTAGACCATCCACGAACAATGTGCTCCTTTAGCTATCTGATGTCCATGTTTTCGGTGTCATCATTTGTTGTTGGCAAGCTAACGGTCCTCTTCTTTGGTGTCTGTTTGACCACATTGGCCTTCCCTTTGGTCACCATAACTGCTTGCTTCAGCTTCACCTCCTTAAGCTCCCTTTCCGTGTTCTAACACTTAGCCTAGTGCCTTCTGCAGATGGGCCTTCAGCTCGTACTTCTCCTTTTGTTGATGTGTGTCTTACCTTGAAGTACTTCTACTTGGACCTGGCTTCTATCACTGGAGTACTTCTACTTGGACCTGGCTTCTATCCTCATACAGTTGATGTTACTAAATTGAGCATGTAATGTTGCTATTTGGGTTGCATGTGATCAATTGCCTTGGTCTTCGTCATTCAATTTGTCTTGAGGCGATGGAAGTGCTAGTCAGCATGAAAAGGTTATTATATGCCCAAGATTTTCTAAAGCTAGTTGTTCATCGATTCGGGAACACTTGAGCCTTGCGCACAAGGGAGAGAAGAAGATGAAGAATGCAAGGATCTTGTGGCTTACACCTCTAGCCACTCTTGGTAGAGCAACCCCCACTTGTGGAGAGCTAGGGTCCTCAACCTTGCTTTCCTCGTTTTTGTCACCACAAGAAAGCGTTGCAAGTGGGGAGCAAAGAGGGAGAGAGCTATAGAAAGCTCAACCTCTCCTACCTCAATGCCTTGGTGAGTGAGAGCATGGGAGAGAGGGAGAGGAGAGCTAGCATCATCAAACTATCACTCACACACACAATCCTCAAGTAAGCATCATCACACTATCACTCATACACACAATCCTCAAGTAAGCATGCATGAAAGAGAAGACAATACACAAGAAAGCATCAATCACAAGAGTAAGAAAGACTCAAAATCAATTATGAGAATGGGATTATGTGTTTTCTCGTTAATCAAAATGTCTTATATACAATGCCCAATTGCCCAATTAATGTATGAGAATGAGATTATGTGTTTTCTCATTAGTCAAAATGTCTTATATACAAGAATCATATTTACAATACCTAACTTCCCAAGTAATGTCCTCGGGCACAAAAGCTAGCTAATTTCATAGTTAAGTATACACTACCGGCATTACACAAGTATATACAAGTCATAAGCTTGGTTTTGACTATCTTCTGGTAATTACACAAGTAGTAAGCTTGAAGATTTCCCATATACAAGTCACAAGTATATACAAGTCATAAGCTTAGTTTTGACTATCTTCTGGCAATTACACAAGTCGTAAGCTTGAATATTTTCCATAATCATTTACACAAAGCGCTTTGCACGGTATAAAAACTATGGCTCAAAAAGTGTTTCCACATGTTCGGAGTAAAGTTTGCCAATGTGATTAACACACCCCCTCCCTAATCACGGTTCCGTCCTCGCGGAATCAATGGTGAAGCACCATGGGAGTCAGCGGTAGAAGCCGCTGTGGTTCCAGAAGACGGTGGAAGGATTTTCAAGAGGTTCAGAATGCTGTCTTCAACATATCTTCAAAGGTGAGTAGCTGCCAGCCTTGTATCCATTGTACTTTCTTGTAATAGACCTCCATCAAAATATCTTATGGTAGTCTAGAAATTCCACCAGAAGGGTGATGACGAGATAGAAGAAGCGAATAGTGATTACGAGGTCGGGGTTGGGAACTTGGTCGTAATCTTGGATGAATTTTTGCATGGTGCAAAGCATCTATGCCTCATTTTGAGAAGGGTGGGTGGCTAAGGTGGAGGTATCTATGGGAAGTTAAATTGTAATTTTGGATTCTTCTCCATCTCTTTATCAAAGAGATCCTAGGCCCATTGGTGTTCGGGATTGACTCAAAGGTATCCACGGGGAGTATTAATAACAGTACTCCTTCCAAAATTTGAGCTTGAGAAGGTATGGCCACCGTGCTCCCCCATAAGGTCATGCGTGATGGGACCAGCTCTGGATGGTGCCCTTTTTTATCCGATGGCGGTCCCTTTTGTGATGTTTCCTTGACCATTGGTTACATTTTTCCTGTAGATAACCCTTGATTAGGTACAGATCCACGCAATCCATGACCCTATTAAGATCTAGGTTGGGTTTTTGCATGTGATGTAGGATCTAAATTTCTTGGTCGATGTCGAGGGCATCTCTAGTGGGTCCCACCAGTTGAAAGGATGGTCGAGAGGAACATCTATTCACTCTCCTCCTTGATTGGGGGTGCTGGGATCTTGCCTTCTTCCAATACTTGCAAGGATGGGGCTGCAACTTGTAGGTGGAGGCATTTGTGAGTAGTCCATTTAGGACTTCCCCTTTAAGGATGCAATGATTGGGGGTTATTGTGAAGACAAAGGTGGGGATGATGGGGTTGGAGAGGCAAGGGGTGTGACCATTGGAAGAGTGTGTGGCATGTGTTAAAGTAGAGGCGACAGGAGGGGAAATTGAGGGTGATGGTTTAGCTTCTTGAAGTTCTTTGGTTTTTAGCTCAGGATAGAAGCTCCTATAATTGGTGTGTTAGAAGATGGGCTTTTGACGAGGAAGGATCCTGAGGTGATTCGCTTAGGTCATCGACGTCTCAACCTGTAGGGTGTTCCTTTCTTTGCAGTTTTCTCCTGGCCACCTGACGCATCATTGTCATCTTTGTCTTTGGTCACTTAGACTGTGTCGAAGAGGTGTTGCTGGCGATTCTCCATTAGTTAGTGTTCCTTCCATATTATGTGGTGACATTCCAGTATTCCAATGGGTTTGTAGACATTGCTACCCTTCGAGGCTAAATGTCAGTAGTAGTAGGTGCCATCCACCATAGGCCAACCATTATAGCGAATGGCATTGGTGTTGATGGTTGTTGATGAAGGGTAATGATAGTCTAGGTCAGACGAAGAGCTTTAGGAATTCGCCTTCCTCTAGGTGATCAAAGTATCTAAGGATAGGGCACCATGCGTAGAGATTGAGGTTGAAGATGCCTAGAGATTGAGGCGGAAGCTCAATTAGTGACATTGTGTTTTGGAAAAAAAAAAGCATGTGGCGATGGTGAGGGTGCTTTGGAGTGGATGGTGTGGAAAGCAGAGGTGGGGATGTCCTCATCTATGTAAATGTTGTGCTAAAGGAGGTTCACTTGGAGGCTTTGGTGCTGCAGCTCGAGAAGACCCAAGGGCTGTTGTGGGGGATGGCAAGGTTTGCTATGTTGGTGGCTGATTTGCTCTGGCTCTGGCCTAGCTTTGGCTTCTATTATTTGCTACTCTAGCTGTGCGATGGTCATGTCTTTGGCTTCAATAGCCCTCTTGAAATCGATGTGCTGCTTTGAAAGTTTGCTTTGGAACTCATCCATGTAAGATTCCTCCCCAGTCCCTCAAGATGTCCAGTATCTTGCCCTGTAATAACCAATCCCCTCTTCAGAATAATAAAAAATCTTGTTTCTACCTATTTTTGACTTAGAGAGAGAAAATATTCTAGAGAGAGATTAATCAGTTTTTAGATATTTTTGGATGAAAAAATATATCTTCTTATTAAAATAAATTCCCCCGAAGCAGAAGTTCAAAAAGAATTTCAGAAAGTGCATTAGAAATAAATTATAATCTATTCAAAAGGCCTTATCCTAAGGGTCTAAATTTTCTAAAAATTTCAGATTAAGATTCCTATGGACCAATAAGATTAATCCAAATGTAAGGGGAGGAGATAAATTGAAAAATAAAAGAAAAATCTCCCAAAAATGAGTAATGTTCACATAAGATGAAGAGTGGACTAAGGCCCAAGAAAAATAGTTAAAAATTTGATTTTTGACACCTCAGGATAGGGATTCCCCCTCATGAAGTAGGCGCCTTTTTCTTATCATTACTTTTCAATTTTAAACCATTAAAATTGGATATCTCATCTCTCCTCTCTCCTAATTCAAAACTGGATCCAAAAAGTGAACTAAACTGACCCAAAAATGGTCAAAAATTGACCAAACTGATTTGAAAAATTCTAAAATCAGTTTACTTGGTTAGAGGCTCATTTTTTCCTATAAATAGAAGCCTTCCCCTTTGTAGAAGCTTAATAGTGTTTTATGCACTATTACTCTACTCCTTCCCAAAGCCAAAAACATTGAATTCATTGATAATTCACTTGTTTTGACTATTTCCTTTACAAAGAATTGGTGGCCACTCTTGATCCAAGCAAGAGTAGATCCCTCAATCCCTCAAGCCAAAGGAAAGCTCACAAAACTCCATGTAAGTTAGAATTTTTACTTTTTTTTTTAAAATTCTATTCTATAGTTTTCTAATTTCTTGCTTCTTTTAAATTAAAATTGGATGTTATGCCTTGATGGAAAGGCTTCTCCCTTCTCTTCATTGAATTCAGCCCTTCTTTATCCAAGATGTGTAATCAAATAAATAGAGTTAAACTTTTCGTATTGTTTACTCTTATAAAAATGAGAATTGATTAGATTAAGAGTGCTAATTTCATCTTGGGATAAATTCTAAGTAGATTTAGAATGTAAAAATTAAAAAATGGTCAGCCATACAAAGGAGGTTATGAAAAAATTTTCTTAAATTTTGTAGAAATAAGTTTTATCTTTATGTTATTCAAAAAGAATAATCCCCTCCGTTTGTGTATTCTAAAAGTGTTATTTTCATTCTATGCATAGAAAGATGCATATTGGGAATATTTTTTTATTATAAAAATGTTACTTTCATCAATATTGATTTTTATGCATAAAGTGATGCATAAAAGAATTTTTTATTATTATAAAAGTATTACTTTCATCAATATTGATTTTTATGCATAAAGTGATGCATAAAAGAAATTTTTAATTATAAAAGTGTTACTTTCATTAATATTGATTTTTATGCATAAAAGAATTTTTTAATTATAAAAGTGTTACTTTCATCAATATTGATTTTTATGCATAAAAGAATTTTTTTAATTATAAAAATATTACTTTCATCAATATTGATTTTTATGTATAAAGTGATGCATAAAAGATTTTTTTAAATTATAAAAGTATTACTTTCATCAATATTGATTTTTATGCATAATTTTTTTTTTATTATAAAAGTGTTACTTTCATCAATATTGATTTTTATGCATAAAAGATTTTTTATTATTATAAAAGTGTTACTTTCATCAATATTGATTTTATGCATAAAGTGATGCATAAAAGATTTTTTTAAAATTATAAAAGTGTTACTTTCATCAATATTGATTTTTATGCATAAAGTGATGCATAAAAGATTTTTTTAAAATTATAAAAGTGTTACTTTCATCAATATTGATTTTTATGCATAAAGTGAGACATAAAAGAATTTTTTTAATTATAAAAGTGTTACTTTCATCAATATTGATTTTTATGCATAAAGTGATGCATAAAAGAATTTTTTTTAAAATTATAAAAGTGTTACTTTCATCAATATTGATTTTTATGCATAAAGTGATACATAAAAGAATTTTCCTATTATAAAAGTGTTACTTTCATCAATATTAATTTTTATGCATAAAGTGATGCATAAAAGAATTTTTTTTATTATAAAAGTGTTACTTTATCAATATTGATTTTTATGCATCATGATGCATAAAAGAATTTTTTTAATTATAAAAGTGTTACTTTCATCAATATTGATTTTTATGTATAAAGTGATGCATAAAAGAATTTTTTTTAATTATAAAAGTGTTACTTTCATCAATATTGATTTTTATGCATAAAGTGATGTATAAAAGATTTTTTTTAATTATAAAAGTGTTACTTTCATCAATATTGATTTTAATGCATAAAGTGATGCATAAAAGAATTTTTTTATTATAAAAGTGGTACTTTCATCAATATTGATTTTTATGCATAAAGTGCATATTTTTTTTAAATTATAAAAGTGTTACTTTCATCAATATTGATTTTTATGCATATAGTGATGCATAAAAGAATTTTCTTTTAATTATAAAAGTGTTACTTTCATCAATATTGATTTTTATGCATAAAGTGATGCATAAAAGAATTTTTTATTATAAAAGTGTGATTTTCATTAGATTTAAATTCTATGCATAGAAAGATGCATATTGGATATTTTTTTATTATAAAAGTGTTGTTTTCATAATATTTAAATTCTATGCATAGAAAGATGCATATTGGATATTTTTTTAATATAAAAGTGTTATTTCTATTAAAATAAATTTATGCATAAATAGATGCATAAAAGGATTTTCTTTTATATAAAAGTGTCATTTCCATTGAATTTGGATTTTATGCATAAGTAGATGCATAAAAATTTTTTTGTATCAAAATTAGAGTTCTCTTTGCTTCTATGTTTAATTTCCATGAATAATCGATAGATGAATAAGTAAATACACTGTGAGAGAAAATTCTATCGTTTCATATTCACTCGGATAGTAATGAGAAAATTCAAAAAATCTATCGAAGTCAGAAATTTAGATAAATTGATTAAAATTATTCCTCATAGGAATTCGTGATTAGTTTAGAAATCAGTTAAGTGAATATTCAATGAATGAAATTCAGAAAAATAGTAATTGAAATATCACCCCCCTTTTTGAGAAAGGTAGTTCAAGAAGAACCTTACCAGACTCGAACCCAGAATCAGACTTTGACCAAGACCAACCTCTTCGTCAATTTCAAGGAAAGACGATGTGACCAGTTCAGGAAAATACACTCAAATCACCCACCAAATCTGAAACTAAGTTGAGACTCTTTGAATTGATCTGAGGATCAAGGTTACAGAATTCGAGGAATTCTGTTTGGAATTCAGACTTGTGATCTACAAGTCTTGGATACGGATTTAAGAGAAAATCAAAATTGAAAACTTGCATAGAAACCCTATTTTTCTTAAAGGACTGTCTTACGCCAGAATGCTGGAGGGAGCATTTGGTATGTGTGTTTTTCTAAGGGAAGTTCGATTGCAACAGCTCTGCTGTGGCGGGGAGTGTTCAAAGGACGGCTCACGCGGCAAAAACCTGCCCAGGTCTTGACTAGCCTAAAAATGGTGTGCTTCCGGTACGATGGGCGAGGGCCGACGAAGCGTTCCTGAGTGAAGTGCCAGGACACCTAAGGAGAATCCTGGAGGGTTCTGACCAGGCAATGCACAGGCTCGCGGTGCTTAGGACACCCATGCGTATGTCGTGGAAGATATATATGTATGATGACGAAAAAAATATTGTAATCTGTTCCTGGATCTTGTTGCTGACCAATTGGTCTCGAGACGAAGAGTCCAGAGTGATACCTGTTTTTGAGAAACAAGGAACTGGATAAAAATTTTAAGTTATGATATCTGTAAATCAATAATTGTTTGTTCAATGGATCATTTTATAAGTTCAAGTTTTAAAGAGGAGTGTGTGTGTATCTGTTTTCTAAAAACACCATATTAGTGAATTTGGGAATTTCCCAATTCCCATTTTTGAATACATAAAAAGGGGACATGGATAACATGTTTGTAAGTTTCTCAAAACCCTATCATATGACCTATCGTTGGAAAGCGCTTGAAAAATGGAATCTAAAGAGCTATAAAGCGCTCATTTTGGATTAGTGGTGTTCAAGTTATGGTTAATCCAAACTTTTGACCACGTGTCCCAAACTTGTGAAAAATTCCCATATTCCCCAATATGGTGTTTAAAGCTAAAGTTAAGAAAGGCATTCAATTATGGGTGGGTGAGTAATTGTCTGGTTCTACCAATTCTAGTGGTTGGGTGGTGGGGCTAACCCATGGGCCGGATGGGGTTAGGCTGGAATCAGTAGAGTTTTAATAATAAAATTGATTAATAGGAATACGCTTAGAACTCGAGTAGTTAAATAAAAGCCTGAAGACTTCTCAAATGAATAGATCAACGGCTGTGCCTGATTCAATTAGGAAAAAAGTGTTGATTTCTTCAAGTTAAGTCTGTAATAGTTTTCCTTCTATCTGGTTTAATCAGATGAAGGTTAGTTTAGTCTCTTGACCCTGTTAGAAAATTCGTTAGAAAAAAAATGGTGGAATCGTCCCCGTTTTCTGGGCATGGAAAATTTTCCCGGTTTCGATTTTCGGAATGACCATCAGCTTAGTCTCATGCCCGGACATTCGAGGGTGGGGCCCTGAGAGTGGGAAACCCTGCCCCGCGCATGAGGGAGCTGCTACTGTTGCCAGCAAAATCGGGAATCCGCCGGTGCGCGGAGGGGGCAATGGGATCTCACAATCCATGAGCTTGAGCCTTCTTGTACCAAGGTTTTGGCCTCATGCAATGCAAAGGTAGCCCTTGTGAGCTGATTATTCTGGCCCCTTTAACTCTATATGCAAAAGCTCTATTTCTCTAGGCGGTGGATCTTGGAGTCGGCCTCCAAAAATTGTACATGCAGTCATATAGGAACATTTTTCTGTGTCTCTATCTAGCCACCCACTGTTGGCTGTTAAGGAGAACCACTGGTGGGTGAGGGAGCCTAGGGGTGTGTAATGGTAGGGGCTTGCTCAGAGTGGCAGCACCTTGGTAACTGTAGGGTTCTGGGAGCTCTTCTCACCCTGTGGTGTAGTAGATAAATTTTGTGAGTATCATTGTAGCTTCTAATTTGGTTGCAAGGTTGGTGCAGATACTATACTTGGAAATAAAAAATGGGAAGATGCCATGAATGAGGAGATGGCAACATTGGATGCAAATGCAACATGGAAGTTAGTGCCTTTGTATAAGGTCAAGCATAACTCAAATGGATCAATGAAGCAAGTGGGTGAAAGCATGATAAGGTGGACTGAAAACCTGTGTCCTGCAGTGTTTACAATTGATTGTGAAACACTTTTATGCAAAGTTAGAGAATTAAAACATGTTTGTTTAATATTGTTTCACATTTATTATATCTACAAGGAACTAGATAAATTGATAAATACATCTTATGGTGATATTAAATCCACTAATATTGGTTGTCTTCAAGTGTGGTAGCAACTGGTAGAAAGTGTACCACCTTATCATGCTTTCACCCAAGTATAAGGCAAGATTGATTGCCAAAGGTTATGCATAGACCTATCGCATTGACTATGAGGAGAAATTTAGCCCATCTTTATTCTTAGATTGCTAAAAGTAGCCCCATGGGGTTTGCTGTGGCCCTATCAATAAGCTTAACTATTAGTATCAAGTGAAGCTTGCCCCTAGTCCCCACTTTTCCCAACACTGGTTGGTAATAATGCTGACTCTAGCCCCTTTATCTAGGATGGCTATGACTTAACTGTCCTTATATTTTACTAGAAGAACAATATTCATGTTATCACTCTCAAAGTAGTGGCCTAATTTATTCATCGGTACTTTTGGAAAAGATTTTGGTGAATTGCCTCTTCCCTAGCGGATTCATCATCATCAGACTTATCTCAAGAGTCTTGAGGTGGTTGTTCTTCCATGCACATTCTTAGTCTTCCATTCATCCAATCCTTTAGCTCCTTCCATAGACTTGGGCTAGCTTCTTTGCAAAGCAAGGAGCCAACATAAATTTAGAGTTGGGCTAGCTTCTTTGCAAAGCAAGGAGCCAACATAAATTTAGACTTGGGAGGAGAGGAGGGCGGCGAGTCCTGCTATGTCTCATAAGGTGTGCACATTACCACATACATAGCTCTCTCAAGACTAGTATACATGCACTTTCGAGTGTGGAACTCTTCTATCATCTCCTAGGATTTTGGAGGCAATGACTTCAAAACTTTTGTCCACTTTTCTTGCGCCATTTTTCGAGTCTCCTCATGTTGTGGAATGGACTGGTTCTTGTTTCCCCAATCTTTTCTTGAGCAAAGTGAAACTCGCATATCTGCGTTAGCTTTCACTTTGATAGTGGAAACTACTGTCCATTGTGTCCAATTGCACTTGGCATGCTCTTACCAAAATTTGACCTACTTTTCACCTCAATTGGTTGGGATATTTTGCCAACTTTTTAGGTAGGTTGCTAGGGTCCTATGATTAGTTCTTCCTAGTTAATGGCGGGCTAAGGATTCAATTCTGAGACTTCATAGGTTAGTAGGACCTACGATGGTCTCTATGCCCTTTGAGTATGGCGGGGAGCTAAAGATTTTCCAACCTCGTGAGCGGTAGCTCTCCTCCTTTTTTGCATTCTCATCACAACATTGAGAGGAACCAAATGTTGGTCTTTTGCACTACAACTTGGGTATGCAATTTATATAGCAAGATGATGGTATAATCATTAAAGCAATCAAAGTACATTAAGGCACTGCTCAATAGGTTCAATATGAAAAGTTACAAATCAATCTCTACACCAATGCGGGACCTATTGTAAAGCTTGCTTTGCAGGATGCCCGTGACCATTCAACATGACCACTTATGATTAAGCTCTTGGATGCCTAACCTATTTATGCTACTCAAGATCATGCATTAGTAAGGTGTGTGAGAAATTTCAAACTTCATGCATTTCCCAAGTACTAAGCATTGGTAGGTAGTTAAACGTATCTTTTGATATTTACAAGGCACTCAGGATCTTGGATTGTTCTATGCCAAGGGGGGTGATTTAGAACTGTAGGCCTTTAGTGATTCTAACTAGGCAATAGGCTATTTAACGATACACAATAGTCGACATTTGGAAACTGTTTCTTTCTTGGTAATTTATACATATCTTAGCTAAGCAAGAAGTATCCAACTGTGGGTGACATCATTTTGTGAAGCTGAATATAGAGCAACATGACAATTGAATGTGTATGGTTGAGAAGATTAATGAAGCATCTTTATGTCCCTTCTCACACCCCTACTCCTAGTCAAAGCGCAATGGCAGTTGCAAAGACTTTTGTCTTTCATGCTAGGATCAAGCACATTGTAGTGCATTAACACCGTTATGTCAAAGAAAGACTCTATGCAAGAGAGATCAATCTGATCTATCTTGTAGTACATATGATAATGTGGCAAATCTTTTCACTAAAGCCTTATCACATGAAAAGTTTAAGGCAACCCGGATCTAGCATGTTTAGTCGTCTAATAGAGACCTTTAGTAGAGCTACACGCTCTGAACATGCGACAAGTGAAGTAAATGAAGAAGGAGGGGTAGTGGATTCGCCATTCACATCTTATGTAGACCCTACCCTCCCAAAGAGTGTCCATGTGGATATTCTATCCACTTCGTTTAATGAGGGCCCTACTGAGCTACCACCTTCCGATACTCTTCCTAAAGTAGAGGTCCCTAGAAGCCAATCCATAAGAAGTGACCTTGCCTACACTTCAAGAGAACCGTTTGGCACACCAAGTCTAGATGGGATATTTCTCAATGAAAATTGGGAATATGATCTACACACAGAGACTCTAACGGACCTATACACGGGTTACACATACCATGTAGGTTGGTTAGAAGTCCTACGATCTACATCTAGCGCCACTAATCTAGAAGAGCAACAGCAAATGATATGTGAGGCTATTCATAGAATTATCCAAATTGAGAGGCAAAATAGGGGAGTGAACTTAGTTTCCACTGGCCCTATGAGATTTTTGGATACGGGCAAGGCCAAACAACCAACCCTATCACAATTGGAGACTCCCTCGGTGAGTCCCATAGACCCTTCGTATGTTGTTTCGCCTGGAGTCTCAATGCAGGTTGAGCCCACGAGCAGTAACTTTAGCTTTCCAACCTTGGCTCAACTTTCCATTAGGGAATCCACAATGCCTACCCCAATGATGAGCATGACAGAAAGCGCACCTGTTACCACTGTAGTTAGTACGACACCGCTACCTAGTGGAACAATACCTACAACAGTGCGTGCCAGTGCCTATCGACCCTATGTACCTATCGCTACTCATGCTCATGTAGCTCCTACGCCTTATCACAACCCTTATCCAAGAGGAGCTAGGCCTAGCCACATATCATATCCTACGTCATTTGCCAACATACTCAGACCAATGCCAACTCCTATCAGCCAGGCTATCCCAGAAGTGCACCAGCTATGCCTGCTCACCTAGGTGATCTTGCAGCGTTTGCTCAGACGATCGGACGATCTATTGCGGAAAACATGCGGGGCATGCCTGAGAGAGAACCTAGAAGCAAGGCAGTACAAGTGGCTAAGCTCACTCAAAACTTCAGTGGTAACGAGGATGTTAGGAAGCACATTGAAGTCTTTGAAAACGTGTGTGATTCCTTGGAAGAGCACAATGAGTTGCATAAGTGTAAAGCCTTAGGCTTAACCTTGAGTGGAAAGGCCGGAGATTGGTATCGAACCTTAAGGGTTGAAGAGCGCACTCACTACCCCATTCTCAAGAGATGGTTCTTGAAAGAATACATACGTGAGCGTGTGCTTTGGGGAGAAGCATATCAACTCCAAAAAGCTGAACGCGAGGAAGGGGAGTCAGTGAGAGACTTTATAAGTTGATTGAAGCATCTAAATTCTCGCTGCACTCCCGATGAGCGCTTTAATAATAACCAACTGCTCGATAGATTCATCTGAGGATTGCGCCACGAGGACATTTACAATGGCCTAGTCATTAGAGGTCTTACAACGTGGGAAGCAGTTACTGCCAATGCAATCCAGTTAGAAGACAACTTGATGATTGCAGGTAAAAAGGTGTCTTCGGAAACAAAATCCGTTAGTTCGCAAGTGTCTGGGCACGAGCCAATGACAGTAAAACCTATTGCCAAGGAGCCCAAGATATCTGAAATGTCTGTGAGACCGACCTTACTAAGGCTCTCCAAGAATACTTTAGGGGTAATCGAGCTCCTCAAAATAGCCATATGTACCCAAGAAGAGAGCAACAATGGTGTTCGGTTTGCTTAGGACCACATAGCACGAGTGAATGTCCTACATTTAGAGTCAAATTCAATGGGAATTGCAATGCATGTGGTAAGTATGGCCATCAATCTAAAGATTGCCTAGTACTTAAGTGAATGTTGGCAAATCAGGCACCACTGGCCTGGTCAAACACACCTCAAGTACCCGCGCTAATGCCTGCACAACCTGTTGAGCAACCGTCACAACACATAGTTCCAAGGAATCCGAATGTAGTCCAGTCTGTGCCGTTACCACCACCAGTGCTAGGACCACAACCTCCACATCCAAGGATTACCCCAATAAACCAGATGGGTTGTGAGTCACATAGTGCGTGTGGGGATTATGAAGAGGAGATAGACCCCACTGCTCCATACGGGATTGATACGTTTGAAATGACTCCCCAGTACTACATGGAGGATCATTTCGGGCAAGTCAAGCCTGTATATCAAGCGGCTGCTCTTGCCACAAGAGGGCAAAACCTTAATACCTTGGCAAGGAGACCACCTCTTCAATGCTATGAGTGTGGTGGACCGCATCGTGTAGCGGAGTGCCCTAATAGGCTGCAGAAGATCGCTACTCAAATGCAACCAAATCAAGGGAGCACATCGGGAATGCCGGTACTTATATGTAATCGTTGTGGCATAGATCATTTGATTGCTCAATGTCCACATAATCCTAATGCACCCAAGATTACGCCATTGAATTTGGTTGAGGTCACCAACCAAGCACGAGGAACCACACCCGTTGTACCCGCGAATGTAGTTACACGGTCAATGCTTCAAAATCAAAACTACATTCTTGAAGAGAGGGATACTGCATCAATCGCTCAGGCAAAGAAAAATAAAACACGACGGAAGAGATCGCTTAATGCCACGAGCTCCAAGCCTAGTTCAAAGACTAACATAGGGACAGGAGATGACCCCGTGTATATGAATGATCCTGAAGATGATTCCGATTCAATAGAAACCATGGGGACCAAAGCCACTACCTTAAGGGAGGAACCCACTCGGGAGCTCAATGAAGGAGAATCAAGCGAGTACATAAATAAGGGGAAATAGAAGGAAACTTCCTCGACCCCACAACCAAGTCAGTTAATGCCCTCTCGACCACCCAAACTGACTGAGACTCCCCAAGACAAGCCACGTGGGCTAAAAACCTTTAAGAAAAAGATTGGAACTTACCCAAACCCAGTTGAGGAGATTGAACAAGTGCAACACTTAAGAGGTTTGGTGGAAGAAACACAAAGAGAACTGGAGCCAAACCCGAGAAAATTCAAAATTCCAGAGACAGTGTTTCCAACACAAGTACAGCCTCACAGGAACCATAAACCGCTAGCTATTCCTAGTATCATTCGGGAAGAAAGTGAGGATAGGACATCAGGAAGTGGGCAAACACCCTTTTTACTTGAAAGAATGTTTAGTGAGGGAATGCCTGACCCCATCGAAGAGGAAGTGATTCCATCTTCACCAGTCCCTAGTCAAGGGGCGATATCTCGAAAAGTACCGTTGAATGTGTCCAAGCTAATGGATTTCATGTCCTCTGAAATCAGAGCCACGATCATATCCAAATTATACGGAGATCCTGAGCTATTCTTAGCTCTTCAGGCATTTCTCAATGGAGAACTAAAGGCGGGGCTACCACAATTTGCAAATATGGATAGACCCGACACGCTTCAAGATGAGGAGGAACATTGGGATATACAACCCAACCTAGATGAAAACTCAATTGTGGAAATACCTGTTAACAAGTTGGGACAGTACTTTGAAGGGGACGAATCTAATGCCACCCTCCCCATTACTACCAAGGGATTAACTCTAAAGGGAATCCTTGATGGTGGTGCTGGCGTGAGCATTGTGACTAAAAACTGTTGGGAATCTATGGGGAGACCTCACCTCGAAGTCACAAATATAGTGGTTAAGATGGCAAACGGAACTATTGCTAAACCTATTGGAATGTTAAGGGACCTTAAGATCAAGGTTCTGGGATACAAGGTAAGACAGACCTTCATTGTAATGGATTTCTCCAAGCATCCTATGTCATATCAAATGATCCTAGGACGTCCTTTCATGAGGGAAGCACAAATGGTGCATGACTGGTCGAAAAACCATGTCTATCTACAATTCCAAGACTCTGTCATTCGAGTTGATCTTGAGAATGGTCGTGCGCATCCTTTAGGAAGAAGCAAGGTTATCATCGATAATCGATCGGATACCACTGTTCACTCCGCCCCATTAAGGTATTGCTATACATGCAAAAAAGAGACTAATGATGGGAAAGATTCTCCTTATATGGATGTCCTACCGGGTATGACTGAGTTGGATAATGTGGATTGGGTACACCTAGCGGCAACCATAGACACATGGGGAAATAGAGGCACAAGTTGGGTAACACCTGAGGGGCAAGATATGCCACTGTTAGTGCCAATGAACATGATAGGTGTTATGCACTTGACTCGTGATGGCGAGAAAGCGGCACACTCCACTGACACTGAAAGTAGCAAAGACTCGGACCAATGTAACTCTGAGTCGTTTGAATCTCAAGAAGAAACTGACTCTGAGCCTGATGGGGGGGATAAATCAAATATTCACCCAAATGTGGAAGCGAAATGCTCAAGGCCTAGGACAGTGACCTCCTGCAGCTCATCCGAAAGTGAGGGGGACACAAGTGAAGATCGACCAAGTGAGTTCGAATCTGACAGAAACAAAAATCAAAAACTTGGTAAGAAGAAAACGAGACATAAGCGCCAACGCTATCGAGCTAATGTACGCACTGCAATAAACAAGGAGAGATCCACCGCAGAATGGCTCAGTTATGTAGGAGCCATTGATGCTCATCGGAAGTTAGCGGATAATTGGGGACAATACCTCCAAAGTGTCATGTGGTGTATTCCGCAACCTCATGACGTCGCCCAATTAGAAATCGAAGAGAAGCCGAAACTAAGTCGTACTACAAGAAGGCGGCAAAACCAAGAGTTGGCTCAACAACAAAAGGAAGCGGAATTGAAAGAAAAAAGCCTGGCACAACAAGAACCAGTAGACTTACACCCCGCACCCGAGCATTTCAAATCATTTACCACAGGGGAACGTAAAGTGGTCTACACAAACGCCCAACGAACGCCTACCAATGGGAGTAGCGGTGTCTACGATGGCCCTACGGTAGTTAAGGAGATAGACTTAGCAGATCCGGGTGAGGAGTCTAAACCAGTTTTTATTGCTCAAGACCTCACCAAGGTGGAAGAAGCTGCACTTACGAAGCTTCTTAAAGAATTCAAGGACATATTTGCTTGGACATATCATGATATGAAGGGTGTTCCACCCTCGGTGGTGCAAACACACGATTCCAATGATTAGCACTGCTAAACCAGTCCAACAACGTCCCTACCCAATGAATCCTAAGTACGCAAAGATTGTACAAGAGGAAATTGAAAAGCTTGTAAAATGTGGATTCATATACCCTATTGAGCACTCAGAATGGGTTTCTCCGATAGTCATCGTACCAAAGAAGAATGGGAAACTCAGAGTGTGCGTTGATCTCAAAAAGGTTAATGCTGCCACCAGAAGGGATCATTACCCCCCCTTGCCGTATTCGGAACATGTGCTTGAAAGAGTGGCAGGCAAGGAGGCATATAGCTTTTTAGATGGGTACTCGGGTTACAATCAGATCACAATTGTAGTCGAGGACCAAGCTAAAACAGCATTTATCACGGAGTTTGGAGTGTTTGCCTTTCGCGTCATGGCTTTTGGCTTGACCAATGCACCTGCAACATTCCAACGATTGATAAACACGGCCTTTAAGGAATATCTAAGGGACTTCTGTGAAGCTTTCTTAGATGATCTTTGTGTTCATTCCTCTTGGGATGAGCACTTGAGGTGTTTACGAAAAATATTTGAAAGGTGTAGATTATATCGCATCTCATTAAATCCTTTCAAATGCCAATTCTGGGTTAAACACAGAGTTATCTTAGGGCATATAGTGTCCAAAAATGGGATTTCCACTGACGAGAGTAAAATCAAGGTCATTCTGGAATTGCCCCCACCCACCAACTATAAGGGATTCCAACGCTTTATGGGCCACATTGGTTATTATCGAAGGTTTATTCTCTTCTTCGCCGAGATAGCTCGACCATTGTATAAGCTTCTCATCGAGTTTATTTGGACCGAAGAATGTGACTGTGCCTATGAGCTATTAAAGAAGGCCTTAGCGAGTGCTCCAATCTTGCAAATGCCTAACTGGGATTTACTCTTCCATGTGCATATTGATGCATCAAACTTTGCTATTGGGTGTGTGTTAACTCAACCTGGAGAACACAAGCTAGACTACCCCATTAGCTTTGCCAGTCGCCAGTTGAACGATGCGGAGATGAACTACACCACTACGGAGCGAGAAGGGTTGGCAATGATATATGCAGTAAGGAAATTTCGTTATTACCTCCTTGCCACCAAGTTTGTTTTCTATGTGGATCATCAAGCATTGTTGTATCTGGTAAACAAACCATGCTCCACAGGAAGAATCACACGATGGCGATTGATTCTTCTTGAGTTTGATTTCACTGTTCTTGTGAGACCTGGCAAAAAACATGTTATGGCTGATCATTTGTCTCGCATACCTAATGGTGAGGCTCCTACGGGGGTTGATGATGACTTACCGGACACTTCCCTATTCATGGTGGAGACAATGCCTGAATGGAGTGAGAAGATTGTTAACTTTTTGGTTAATGGCTTTCCACCCAAGGAGCTTCGTAAAGATCTAGCTCGAAAGCTAATCAAAGAATGCGAACCCTATTGCCTGATAGCCAGGACTCTTTATAAAAGAGGAAAGGATGACGTTCTTAGGCGTTGTGCCCGAGAGGATGAGTATCTATACATTTTGCAAGAGGCACATATGGGCTTAGCCGGTGGTCACTTCTCAGGAGATTTAACTGCGCGAAAGATCTTACAATCAGGATATTGGTGGCCCACTATGTTCCAAGATGCATCACTCTTTGTGAAGGGTTGCGATGAATGCCAACGATACAAGAAACCCCAACAGAAAGATCAGATGCCCCTACATCCAATCAAAGTAAACCAACCATTTGAAAAGTGGGGTTTAGACTTTGTAGGTCCAATTAGCCCAGCGACCCGAAACACACAATCTCGCTATATTATTGTGGCCACTGACTATATGACCAAATGGGCTGAAGCGAAGGCGACACGTAAGGCAGATGCAAGGACAACAACCAAGTTCCTCTTTGAAAATATAATCACATGCTTCGGTTGGCCTTTTGAACTTGTGAGCGACAATGGTACGCATTTTATAAATGAAGTGATTAAGGAGCTCACAACAAATTTCATGATATCCCATCATAAATCTACTCCTTACTATCTGCAAGCGAATGGCCAAGCCGAGAGTACCAACAAGACCTTAATCTCTGTTTTGACAAAGACAGTTGAAGCTCACCGCACGGATTGGGATCTAAAGCTTACGACAGCTTTATGGGCCTATCGTACTACGTACAAAGTGGCTATTAATTGCACACCATTCAAAATGGTATATGGCCAAGAAGCAGTCATGCCGTGGGAATTTGTCATTCCAAGTCTTCGTGTTGCTACTCAAGAGGGTTGGGATGGTAATCCCTTAGCAGAGCGTCTGTATATCCTTGAGCGGCTAAACGAAGAAAGACAATTGGCTGTGTACAATGCCCTTGTGGAGAAGGATAGAAGGAAAAAATGGTTTGATCGCCACCTAAAGGACAAGGACATCAAGGTTGGGGATAAAGTCCTGATGTATGGAGTGCGAAACGAAAAGAAGAAGCTCAAATATGCTGGTAAGGGACCGTATAGAGTATGTGAAATTACCCCGCAAGGTACCATCAGAGTGGAGACTCTCGACAGAGTCGAAACCATTGGATTCCTTAATGGGAGCCTGAGCCAAGAGGAGTTACATGCAATCCATCAAAAGAAGGCAGCTAAAGAACAAGCTGAGCTTAAAAAGATACAAGCGAGAGTCGAAGCAAAAGAACGTCAACAGCGTGCTAGGCGACAACGAGAAGCCAACTTGGGAATTACGCAAGTATTTTTTGAGGAAGTAGAGGAGGATGCACTGGAATCTGACCCGCCTCTAAGATACCCAATTGAGTTACAGAGTCCTTACGGGGAGGTGCTGTATAATGCATTATTGGATACAGGAGCTCAACACAATTTGTTATCATATGGCATGTGGTGTCAACTTGGAAAACCACCTTTATCCAAGAGCGCTATCCAAGTTCAAGGAATCAACAAGAAGAAAACCCCTATCTCAGGAATTCTGCACACTCCGGTTGCCTATGACAAGGGGACCGTAATTCAAAGCTTTTTGGTTATGCCTGCGAGTACCATGGAAGGGACTGTAAACTTAGGGCTTAAATGGATGATGGCTACCAAGTGCAATATCAATTGGGCAACCAGACGAGTCACAACGCAAGAACCAACACTAGGTCTGACTGCTCAAAATCCCGCACCTAAGTCATCCACTCAAATATTAGATAATGAAAAATCACAAAGTCCAATGGCAAAACCATCTTTGATTGTTTGCCACCCCTCTAACACTTCAACGCCAAGAGTGGAAACATGCAGGGTGGTCTCTAAAGCCCCGCTTACTATGCCAAAAAACAGATACAAATGGGTCCCAAAAGCTTCGTTAATAGCTACTTCCCCTGCTCAATCTCGTTCAGCCACCAAGAAGCCTCGTAAAAGGAAAGTAGCAAAAGGGCAATGTAACATCGCGATGAATCCCTAAAAAATTATTAGTAACCCAAGGGTACTACGAGGGGAATGACCAGATTTGGGTCCCTAAACATAAGCTAAATCCCTCTACATCACCTATAAAACCTTGCAAACCCATTGTTGCCACCCCAATGACAATTCAAGACCGTGGTAAGGGAAAGGTAACAGAGTGCTCCGCACCACTTCTTCCAGAGTTAGTTTGGATTCCTAAACGATATCGATCAATACCACCTAGCTCAGGAAGGGGGGAGTCACATGAAGCTTCGAGCTCTTCATCCCAAACACACATTGATATAGAAGTTTCTTCATGCTCTACACCTACTCTTGTCAACACCCAACAAGAGACCAATGAGTCTATGTCTCCCTTTGTAAAAGTATCACCGGAAACCATTTCCTCCATTCGTCAATGGGAGCGTACACTACCATCTCTGCAATTGGATGTGGCCACAAGGGTCATAAAAAGCTATCTGCCCACATCACAACCTATGACCCGCTAGACAAATTGGTTCCAAGAGGCTGCAACATCATTGCAAATAATATGATCTACCCAAGGAAAGGGGGAGCATGTACTCACGCTCGACATTCTAATGCTTCCTCCTTAACCTTCTTCCCTGACCATGTAATTGCCAAATTCAAGGGGATGTATATATATAGCTTCATACATTTATTTAAAAAAAAACAAAGAAAAGAAAAATAAAAAATAGTAAAAAGATCAAGAGCACAAAAACAAGAGAGATATCCGTATACAATCAAGAACTAGATTGACCTGTCATAAACCTACTGATGCTATATCTGTGTTTGCAGATATGGCAGATGCTCGATCATCATACACTTCATCCACTCCTACCTTTGGTGAGAGGTATCATCTGTACCTTTCTCAGATATTCCACATGTGCTATCCTGTAATTGAAACTGAATGGGATCATATAGATGTACTAGCCAGAGAGGAAAATGTTGAGGAATTAGAATGGCTAATTCGCCTATTGACCATGACTGACCCCTACTCCATAGAGGACATATCCCCGATAGCCCAATGCTTTCCTTTTCCACAAGATGACTATCCTCGCATGGTTACATTCTTGATGAGTTTATGTGGATGGGAAAATGAAAAGGAAATATCTGACAATGATGAATTGTTACTTGATTGTATAGGTTAAAAAGTTTGAGGTGGGTTCGCTTTCAAGTCCTGAGACTGCCGCAACGTTCATCAAAATATATCTACATCAAATTGCAAGCTGTCTCGTCAAATCAAGGAGATCTCCAATTACAGGTGTAATTCTTCCATACCCACTCTCTTTCGTTTTTACTGTTCAATTAATTGCATAAACTATAATGCATGACCACATGGGAATTGTCAATGTACTACTTAGTTTTTGAAGTTGCTTGCATGCTAGTGTAAATCATTAATGAGCTTAACTTTATTGGAAATATTCCTAAGCAGCATGACGTCTTTAGTTAACCTTGGAATACGATTGTCTTAGGTCTAGGGTCAAACCATCTTAATATTTGACACCTGGCCATGTGTGTGTTGACCTCTAGGACATAGCTATTACCCCTTTGTCGAAAGGATGCAAGACAAATTATAGTTCAGGAGCGAAGATCAAAAGAAATAGATTTTAAAAAAAAAAGCCTACAATAAATGGCAATACAAGTCTATGGTGTGCTTTAATGTTGGCCTATCGCCTTATTGATACTTGGTAGGCGAGGAGTATTCTACTCCAGACCGATGCCTTGGTTGGTAGGGGGTAGCCTTGTCTAAGGTGAACTAATAGATTCCTGGATAATGCCTTGTGTTAAACATGGTACCAGGATCGATGTTAGTTTTGCCTTAGGAAGGTCGCCATTGTGTGTAAAAATTGTCATGTGCATTTTTTTTAAAAAAAAGGGCAAAAGGCAAAAGGCTCCTGTAACTCTAATGTTTCTTGTGTCCCTAGACTCGTGGTATTAACTTGTTCTTAGAGTAGACACAGTGTGGTCATCTATTTATTTATTAAGCTTGGTTATTTTCCTTGACTTAGGCTAGTTATAAACCTTGATTAACCTTTGACACCTTGCTAACTCTTGATTTACTTTCAATAATTATTAAACTTCTGTTAATTTGCTACACTAGCTCATTCATGTGACCCCTTAAACTAAGTTCTCATAGCAATATCCATTGTGGTCTAACATGCTTGAATTTATACGCTTTATATCTTTTGAATTCCAGCATACTTTCACTCTACTTCCCTGTTTTGCAGATGGTCTACCACAACAACCCTATCGAGCTTACCATACCATAGCTTTCGAGGACGGAATCTACATCAGGAAAGGGGGCATGTTAACCTATGACGGACATTGAGACGTACTATGTTTTACGTCATTAATTTAAATATTCTGAGTCATAGGCCGGGCTTGTCGGCACCATATGTTAAGGATGAAGGGATTGGGTGATCGCCGATGAGAGGCGCACCTTGAATATCAGTAGGATAAGGGTTAGGGTCGGCCGGCCATGTATGGGCGCCCAAGTGTGAACGGCCAAGTCACCTATAAGAGTCAAATGTAACCCTAAAATCCTCATTCTCATGTGTTGTGAATACAAGAGTGCTCTTGCTTTATCTCTTTGGTTTCCTTCTCCTGCGTGTGTGTGAGAGAGAGAGAGAGAGAGAGAGAGTGAGAGAGCGATCGAGCACTGTGTAGCGGGACGGCGGCGGAGAGGCGGTAGAGCGGCCGACGGCGGCTCCTTCTTCACTGCGACGCGGGAATCCTTCAAGGCGACGGTTGAGCGATGAGTGACACACCCTTTGCATTCTGTTTGAGCTTCCTTCCCTGGTTGTATGCTTGCAGCCATTCGTGGCTCGCATACGGTGTCCGGCAAGTCCCCAGCTACGACCTGTGCGGCAAAAGCGCACAGTAATGCATGATGAAGGGTACTAATCTTAATGGCTACTTTATAAAGGTTAGTAACCTTGTATAATAAGCTTTCCCAAACATCAAGATCGGCACAAATTACCTACTAAGGAAAATAATTTTATTGGGGTTGCAAATCTTCAACTCAATTTTGTCGTTCTAAAAATGTGTATGGGGATCGTATAATTCATGAGGAATGGCATGTAATTTAAGAAAGGAATTGCACGTAATTCTAGGAAATGTGGTCGTGTAATTTGATAGAAATAGCATGTAATTTGATAGGAATAGCACCATAATTCAATGAGAAATGATAATTTTTATAAGGAGGAATGATGCACAATTCATCAAGAATGGCCCTTAATTTAACATCCCGCTTTTCATCTCTCTTGGGAGGAATCTTGGGAGTTATTCTATTCCTCCCATTAATGGGAAATGAAGCATAATTTATGGTCAAGAATAACATGCTATTTGGCATAGAATGATGGCTTATGTGATCTTTTTTATACTTTTTTGCTTTTGTGGTTTTCTAAAGTTTTTAAATGTTTTTTTTGGTATTTTGGATTTTATTCATTTTTTAAGGGATAGAATTCTTATGTGCACATATTTCAAGTAGAATAATGCATAATTATTCATGTCCGCAATTCTTGATGCATTATTTGATGCGGGATAACACATGATTCTTTGAGGAATAATCCGTAAATTTGATCTAGACAAGTCAATGCTAGAGCCGCTTAGACATTTTTAGCATGTTTTTGCTTAGTGTCAGTTTATTCAATGCCTCTTTAAGGTGATTATTCCCTTCGAGGTTAATAAGGACAAGAATTAGTTATGACCTTTAAGAATTACATACCTGGCTTCTATCAATAATTATGAATAATTTGAGTATGAACCAAAACATAAACATTTTGTGGGCAAAACGTATTTCTTGACTGGGAAACATGATTTGACAAATTTTTTATTTAATCTCTTAATTCTTTGCAAATTTTTTTGATTATTTGGTTATGATGCAAAAAGAAAAAATGAAGAGCAATCCCCCTTATGCTTTACAATGAACTACTCCATGCATTCTAATTGTTTATACATAGATTAATGTTTAATTAAGCTCATTAATGCAAAAAAAAAATAAAAATAAAAAATAAAAATAGATAATGAACAAAATCTTCAAAAATTAAAGGAAAAGAAGAATAGCACTTACTGGTAGCTTGATCCATGCCTCTAATGCTCCAATTAGAAAAAAACACAATCTTCAAAAATTAATGGAAAAAAAGAATGGCACTTACGTGTAGCTTGATTCTCAATGCTCCAAGGTTACTCCATGCCTCCAATGCTCTAATCAAAATAAATGAAAAACACTAGTTAGCTTAATTAAATAGATGGATATTTTTGCATATTCCTATTGGGCACAGTAGTGTCAAAACACTAAATGCAATACTATAACAATGAATCCTAAGCTAGGGTGCCTCCTCGATAGTGATGCCAAATATGTTCACCAAAACGGGAACACTTGTGAGGGAGAAGAAGAGATAAATGCAAGGGTCATAGAGCCGATTTGCACCCTTAGCTGTTCAAGATCGAACAACCCACTCTTATGGAGAAGCAAGTGTCCTCAAAACAAAGAGAAAGAGAGCTATGGAAAATCTCTGCCTCAACCTCAATGCCTACATTATTGTAAATAATGGGGGAGAGATAAACATGGAAAACAAGAGGTAGAGGGAGAGGGAGAGGGAGAAGAAGATCGAAAAACCCTCTCTTGTGGAGAAGCAAGAGGAAGAGAGATATGGAAAAGGTCTATCTCAATCTCAATGCCCACATTATTGTAAAGAATAGGGGACAGAAGAGGTAAAGGGACGAGCATAAGAAAACTTTACTCAAAACACTTACATAAAATTCGTAAAGTAAGCAACCAAGCATCAAAAGAAAGCAAACACACACTCAAGCTATCACCACAAGAGCATAAAATACAAGCAAGCTATCACCACAAGAGCATAAAACTAAACTCAATTGTGATAATGGGATATGTGTTTTCCACATTAGCCAAAAATGGCCTAGATACAAGCCTCTTATGTATAATGCCTAGCCATGGAAAGAATGTCCATTGGCATACTAATGTCCTAGGTTATGTATTAAAGCTTGATATAAATTATAAACCATTATTACACAAATCATAATCTCAATGATATCCCAAAATCTATTATATAAATTAGTGCATTGTAAGAGATATAGCAAAAAGGTGATGTCATACACATTAAGAGAAATGTTAAAACCAATGTGGTTAACATTTGACAAGATTGAATTGAGCCTCCCCCCCCCACGAGGATGAAGATTGATGTAGCTCTGGTACTCCTTTTTAAAAAAGACTCCATCCAAGGGAGGCCATAGAGCCACTTCTTAGCCTTCCCCCATAGCCCAACCTAAAGGAAAGAGGCTCTAGTGAAGCAATAGACTCCTCCCCCCAAGTGTTTACACAACAATAATACCCATAATAAATGGATCAAGCAAATAAGGTTCCATGCTGATAGCCTAATCAAGAAGAGGAATCCTTTGGCCAGTCGAGAGATGATTTTTTTCAAGAACATGAGCTATTTGGCTAAGAACTACGAGCCCAAAAAGGTACCTAAAAAGAAACCCAACAAGGAGATCAGGAGGCCACGCCCTCTCCTATGCTATTTGTAATCCACTCTAGACCCATCCCACAAACTATAGCAACTACCCTCTCGAGATGAGTCTCTTCTTCTCCTTGAGAACGTTATACATGGTTATCGTCTGCATCCCTTGTTAGTGCGACAGGTGAACATCAATAGCAATGATGGTTTCCCAAAGCTCATAGGAGGAAAGAATAGCCTTAAACTTGAAGTTCTAGAGAGGATAATTGGTGCTTAAGCTTTCCATCAGCAACACTGAATGGCAGTGGTTGGGTGGGGTCTTGCAGAAGATGCCATTTCTCTAAGGGACTACTAACGACAACAATTAGAAATGAATTTTTGTACTGAGTTGGAGCTCTCTTACCATCTAAGAGAATACAACATCCGATGTATACAAGAGAACACTCACAAGAAGCAAGATATTTCATAGCACAAAACTTTAAAACTTAAATTACACAATAATAAAGATAGAGATGAATACTATATTAGTGAAGTGATGTAATAGATCGTAAATTACCACACCCATGTGATTTTGTGAAGGGAGCTTCAGTGATGTTTGATATGGAACTGCTAAGACAGACGCTATATGAGAGTAGATCTAGGGGGTAAACTCACAATGATGAGACTGATGAGAACCATGTGAAGAAGGGGTTGGTCGGGTATCTATATAGGCCTATATACGCGGGGCAGTCTCATGACATGACCATGGTCAATGCCATGATTAGACTCACTCAACCCATAAAGATATACCAAAAATTTCGTAGCAGTTTTTATATACACGCAGGGCAACCGTGACATGACTGCGGTCTCAATGCCACCATCAAACTCCGCCCAAAAAGGCCACCGTCAAACTCCGCCCAAAAAGATGCCCTAGAAAATTCATAACAATTTTTCCATTAGGGAAAATTTGGACTCAACTTTGGACCCTCCAATAAGTGCCAACTCAGCTTAGAGAGAGATATTCCAAAAAGTCTAAAAAATAAGACGTACTTTCTCTCCTATTCCTAAATGTACATAAAGATATAAAAAATATATAAGGTATATTCCTACTTAAATGTAGATAAACGATGATAGAATACTATCAGTTTTAAAAGTTTTCACTCATGTTTTCTTGTTCATGTAGTACAAATCATGTAGTACAAACTACGTGAAAAGTGAAGTACATTTACGGTATGGCTAGTTTTTGCAGTCTAATGGCTCATATCTCAAAATTTTTACTTGGATGCCGAAATAGCATATTTCTCAAAATTTGAACCAAGCTCATCCAAAAGTAGTTCAGCTTAAGTTCCTATTTTGGCGCCTTTTTATTTCCATTCTGATTTTTGTATCAAGGGGGATTTCTTTATATGCATAGAAAAAATCTCTAGCATATAAGATTGTGGCATTGCCTTAGACCCTAGGACATCGAGGAACGGATCAAGAGGATGGCAGAGGAATCAAGAGCAATACACATTGAGCTTGAACGTGAATATGAATCTCTAAGTAAGAGAAATAAACCCAATACTTTGTCTATTACTTCTAAAGAAATGTTAAGGTTGGAAGGGAAGAAAAACATAGATTTATGGATTGATGGGAGGCTATATCCAAAAGACCCTTTTACAAACTCCCCACCCCCATTTAAGAAAATGACATCTCTACTTAACTATGTTGGAGATGGCTATAATGGGCTCTTAGGATATACACATCATTTGGAAGCAACAAGAAATGTTCTTAAACCATTCTAGGGCTTCAAAAACAAAGGGATGAATTAAGACTTAAGCAGACCTCATTAGGTCTAAGTAGACGATAAAAACAACTTAGGGATATTGAGCAAATGAAGCTAGGGGGTGGTGACATCAAGAAGAGAATACATGTAATCAAGTAAGCCGCCTTTCTATTAATTTATTGTTATTGCAATATTTTTACAAAATTCAATCATTATTGCATATATTGATGTATATTGATTTGTTCATTTCAATTTGACATCAGATCATTGTTGCACCTTGATAAAGAATCGACAACAAAACCTTTTGGTGCACATTTTAGACTTCTTTTAGATCACCAATATGCAATGATGAAGGAAAAGAAATATAAGGTCACCAGAAGATTTTATTAAAAAGAATCAACTCAATCCACAAGACATCCAAGTAATACTTGATGAGGTGAGTATATCACACAAAGGGTACTTAGCCATTTATAAAGAGTTCTAGTATGAAAGGGTTATTATTGCCAAATCCTTTTTCAGTTAAAAAATTTTCATAGACAAGTAAATGAAGAGGTACTATAAGTATTGGGAACCCCATTTCACATTGACGACATATAAACTGCGCCAAAAGGAGATGTGGTATACAATAGATACAATAATATTTTTTAACTTGGAGGCCTTGCAGTATGCTGTCCAATTTTTTGAAGTTACTCTTGAAGAGTGTGATGCTATCCTCAAATTTGTGCTAAAAGGTTGATGAGTGTCAAATTCTGAAGGAAAGAAAGTTAGAAAGGGTTACTATCACATTGATGAAGAGTAGGGAACTTGATCTATCTATTAAAAGGGACTACCTCAAATGGTTTAGTATTCAGTCTAAAAACAATATATTCTCCTTGGGATCCTTTGGGTTAAAATTTATTAGAGATTAGTTTGTGCAAAGCTATAACAAGCAATGCATGCTGCATTCTTATGTTTTTTATGTGTTGCAGGTAGACTCAGAGAATTTTGATATTCTGCATTGGTTTTTCATAATACATCTATACCTAAGATCATCAACAACGAGTTGAAAAATGAAAAAAATTTGGATGTGCAAGGCATGTGCAGGGCATGTGACAATATAAGGTGGAGTGACATATGGCAGATGATCTTTAAACACTGAAAGGTATGTATAATATGTCAAAGGCAACCAATTCAAAAATTTCCTACATATATTGCATGTGTAGTGCAAAGGTGTTTTGATAAGAGGCATTGGAAGGATAGTGTTATGGCTCACCCAAACCCTCGTCTCGAAACACATCTAACGGGAAGATTACTTGGTGAGCTGCAATTCTCGTAGAGATCTTTCCGATGGCCGAGCTCATAATCCTTGAGGTATCCAAGCTCCGCAACTCCTTGAGAAGCAATTCCACCATGCCTCCCACAAGCATTGTCACACCGTCGCGTTGCACTCCATATGTATACTCGTCCCTCCTCTCACCTCACTTCACTCACACACACTCACTAGAATGCATTAGAGAGAGATTAGCAAGAGCCACACACAATTACACAATGGAAGAGTGTTCTTTGTATTATGAGAGATTTTCACTTATATACATGGCCATACGTATTCACACTCACTTAAACTCTGGCCGGTCGAGCACTTTAGGCTCATAAGAGGCCTAATGCTACTACAATGACTACTCTCATAATATATCCATGAATTACATCACTTGGGACTTCATCCTAACTTGCTACCACACGCTCTTGAAGCAGAAATCGCCATAAGTATTCCATCAAACCATTACGGGCGCCAATCCAAGTTGTAGATTTGGATACCGTTGCTTCGTATCTTGAATGTATGACCTTTTGGTGTGTCTACCTTGACTCCTTACTGTAAGATAATGGCAGTAGCTCTTACTAACCCTAGAAATGGGTCTGCGTCCTCGTGATCACGTTGTTGAAGACCTTTGTGTGGGGAGAATTGACCAGCTTTGTTGATGCCTTTTGACGTTGAATGATGTTCAATGGTCCTTGTTCCCCCAGAATGAATGATAAAGACTAGTTAGCAAATGAAAAGGTTAGTCATTAGCGGGAATTCCTAACGGGGTGGGTAATTTTATTAGTGATTGCATTTTTATATTTTTGTGAGCATTTTTTGTGGGTATATTTTTTGCTCACTTTGTTTTTGGCAATTATAAGCATAGTTACATGTTAGTTGTGCTAGTTGGGAAACTAAGAGATGTTAATAATGGGGGAGAAGAGAAGGACGGATCCGGAGGAATGTAAACAAAATCATCAGAACGAGATTGTGATTCTCAGTTCCTCATCTGATTCATTGAAGCGACATTCATCACTTAAAGAATGGACCTTTTTGTGGTAGGATTCTTGTCAAATGTTGTTGAGTAGGACCTGTTATATACTTCTTTCCATGTGCTTTTTATTCTTTTATTTATATTTAAGTGTTCTATGAAATAGATATACATGAAGTACATGAATTGAGTTAAATAGACTCTTACTAAGCTACTGCTTGTTGAAGTAACCACTTATTGGAAGGGCATGAAAGAATTCCGATGACTCGCGTGTTTATCATAGATATCTTCACTAAGGAATAGAGATCAATGTGTTGTGAAGACTCTTATTTTTGTTTGGAGAGGTTTGCAATTTGAAGGAAAATTCCAGGCGATGGGTTGTACCATTGACTAGGCTTTTGCCCACCATGGCTCCCCCATCCCAGAGTTCTACTTGGAAAGTTACCCATGGTGAGGCTCTGGTGCAAATGTCCTCCAGTCCATGAGTATGGATATGTACTCATGGAGTAGTTGCTACATCAACTTAGCCAAAAGAATAACAAGCTATAAGCTTAACAAAAATGTATTGGCTACTGAAGATCGTTGGGAGTTTCTTGTGATATTCTACCATTTTTAGGTAGGCCATTTGTGTGACTCCCTTGTGTTTTTGTCTTTTTCTTTTTTCCTTTTTTTTTTGGTTACCACCTTACAAGCAAAAGGTTCTTGTGGCTATTCTCCTTTTTTAGAGAATAGGTTCTTATGTCTACCGCATAGTTTCTGCACTCATGCTTTTCATCCAAAGGGGTGAAAAGAGCATTGTGAGTTTGTCCTTGATGCACTCATAAGTCTCCATTGAATTTGTGGTAGGGGATCGATTCTTGAATTTGTGGCTCTTGTGTTTTTTCGAGGCGATAGGTACAACTTTTGGTTTGTTGCCATTGGTATTGACTGAACACACAAGCTCTTATGTATGTATTGAATGCACGAGATGGGCTGAGATTGAAATCAAAACTTTTTCAAGGTTAGAGTGATTGGCATACCCTACGGTGATTGCATTCGAACACATAATCATCAAGCACTTGTAGGTCTTCCTCGTTTACAAAGTCCGTTCTTATTTGACGCAGGGAGACGTTTGACCTAATATTGAGTATTGTCAAGAGTTCATGTTCAAACCATACCTCTAATAATGAGATCAATGGATTTTCAATGTCATACTCCAAGTCCTGATCAATTTCTACAAGATTTCCATTGACATAATGCCATCTCATATAATGAAAGGTTAAAATAAAATTCTGAGAGCCAATCATAAATTTACAGACAATAGACTTTCATTGGATTTTGCACAAGTAACCCCATTTAATTCTTTCACATATCCCAATTTTGATCTAAGAAATCTAAACATTTCTCTGATTTACAAATAAACATTGACAATGTTTTTTTGACCTCCTCGTCATAAAAGAAGTCAACAAAAACATGCAATGGCATAAAGACCAATTTTCACCTGGCGATTTGCTACATTTAGTCTCATACATCTTTCGAGGTCTTGGTATATCTTTAATCTAAAGCACTCACTTGTTTTTGTAGAGGGTATTGGCCATTCTGGACTTTCAAACGAAGGCAATGGTAATGCTTTTAAAGATCCATAACTTAGAACACTATGATGTGCCATGTAAAATTTACCATAAAAGAAAACTCCTCTCTTTGCCAAAGACCTATTTGAGCTTTCTTTGTATAGCTACTGACCAATAGAAGCATGAAACGCATTGAAGATTCCCACTATACTATCTGTAGGTTGCCAGTCTACCATGTTTAAAGGATATATATCTGGTACAGAGAAATACAAGATAAGTGTAAGCAAAAAAATGAAACATGTTACATAAACATAATGTAAAGCCCTTCCAAAAAATTATTCACTTATAGTTTGGTCTATGGAGTGGCATGCCATTAGGAAAATGTTGCAAACATACTTCTGAGTGCATGTAGGCATGCTGTATAAAGGCTTCCTTAATGCTCCTACCTGTGTCACATAGCTTGAAATCTTTAACTCTTCCTTTGTAAGTACCGATGAACTCATTCGTTGCATTTTTTCTCTTCCTCATCTGCAAACATAACCCAACTACCAATAGAGATGGTGAAAGAAATACACCTTTGATTATCCAAATCAAATTTGTTGTTTACTGTAATAGCTCTAACAAAGGAGTAGGGGTGCCTAGGACGTGTGGTTGCCATTGCAAACACAAGCACAAATGCAGATGAAAGAAGAGATAACCTTCAAAACGCAAGAAGATAGAAGAAGAGATAACTTTGAAAGTGTGCAAAAATCTTAGAGGGAAAACCATTCATTAAATGAGCTTGGAAACTCAAAGAATTTTTAGAGGGAAAAACCATTCATTAAATGAGCTCGGAAACTCAAAGAATTTTTAGAGGGAAAAACTACCTTTGTTAAATGAGCAAACAACACTCTAGTTTTCATGTGCATTAATGAACTGTCAATATAAAGCATGGTTTAAGTATTTTGCAAATGCAATTCATTTTCTATATTAATAATATATTCATATAAAGAATATCTAAAAAACATCTAATTATCAAAAGTTTCATTACGGAGGATCTCTTCCTATTGGTCCAGACCTTTCTCTCTCTCTAGAGGAAAAAGGCTCGAAATTAAGTCCAATTCTCCCCTAATGCCACTTCCCACTGCAATCTAGGACTCATCTTGGGCCCCATTCTTGGCCTTGCAATGTCAAGAGTAAAGTCTACGTACTCTATGTGTGGACCATTTATGAGAACGGTCGAGTGTAGCATGTATCCTATTTGGCAATGTGCCAAATCTAATCAAACCCATCTAGCCTCATAGGCCACCTTCCCATGTGAATAAGGGATGTCGGTCACCGAAGGTGCATGGCTAATCCTCATAATGGGAGCCATATAAACATGAGCTAGCCACCACAGTGTTTGGATAATATAATATGAGGGTGGAGCATTGATATCCCCAATAAAGCTACTCGTGGCCAAGCAGCCCAACAAGCATCGTTGGCAATAATCAGAACACATCTCTTTTGTAACACTGTTAGGGCTAAATAACCCACATGGTAATCCATGAACCGGTCAGCAACACCACACACAGTGCAAGTGGGAGTACCACCTCCTATAAAGGAGTCCACTTTGGAATCTTCTTCACCACGAAACCAAGTTGTAGTTCATCTCTATTTGAATAAGGAATAGGGAATGTGGGGAAAGGTAAAGAACCACTATAAGATCCCTGTTCTTATACCTTATTTTTAACTAAGATATTATTTATCTAAGGTGTTCTTTCTAGTGATAATTAGGGATTGTACAAGCTCATTGGGATCTTCAACCAAAAAAAAAACTTGTGGGCTTTTGTGGAGGAGAAAGCTTCAATTGTCTGCACACATGGTATCCCTTACAAGCTAATCTTCAAGGTACAATCAGACCCATTAGCAATTGTACAAGCTCATTGGGATCTTCAAAAAGCTCGTGGGATTTTGTGGAGGAGGAAGCTTCAATTGTCTACACACAGGGTATAACACACCTTTCTTATAAGCTAATTTTCAAGGTACAAATAGACCCATTATAATTTCTCTTATTCCCTTGTATTTTAACTATGTACTCCATTCTAAATTAAGCCTAAATTAATATATTCTCAATCTTTGCACAAACCCCTAAGAATAGAGTTCACTAAGGTCTAAAATTAACCTTACAACCTTACGTAAATTTAAATCTATACATAACGTTGTGGAGACCTTATTAGATTATTTTTCAATGCACAGTACTATATTAAATCAAGGATTAGGATAGGTTAACTCAAGTCCTAGGAAAATTTAATATTTAAATAATTTATAAGCAACCTTAGCTTAAATTATTCCTAGAGAAAAAAATTAGCCTAGGTCCTCTAGTTGAGGTGTATCCAAATTTAGGATAAATTTTGGATCAGTATAAGCAAGGTTGAATGTATTTTAGGAAGATTAGATACAAGTTATAAACTGGGGGTAACCCATGTGTAGAGAGAGAAGGTAGTAGTTAAAGGTGTAGAAGAGAGGAAGGTAGTAGAGAGATGGGGCGTCATCCAAGCTTATTAGAAGTATTTAAGGATCATTAGGTTTTAAAATTAGATTTTATTTTTTAGAAAAATTTAAGGGAAGTTGAAAAAGGTAGGTTAGAATTATAGAGAGAGAATATCATAAAAGTGAGAATGCTTGTTTTCATACATTAGATGTGCATGGGTGAATTTGCGGGTAATGCTAGTCAAAAACCATAAATTTAATTATAAATATAGATTCATGGAAAGTAGAAGAAATTTATTCAATGATAATTTATTTGTAATTCTAAAGAGATAATATCATAAAAGTGCTATAGAGAGAGAGAAATCTTGTTTTTATGCATTAGTAGATGTGCATGGGTGAATTTATGGGTAATGCTAGTCAAAAACAATAGGTTTAATTTCAAAGATAGTTTTATGGAAAGTAGGATAAATTTTCAAGGGTAATATATTTTGAGAGAGCAAGTCCTAATTGCTCCATAAATCAAGGGTATTGGAAGCGCCTTAGCTTCCTAGACAGCTACCCAATAAAAGCAAAGCCATATCCTAAATTCTTGGAAGAGAAATTGTTAAAGAAAAGCCAACATGTACATAATTAAATGACCCTTAGAAATAGATTGAAGTCACATGATACAAAAGGAAAATTTCATAAGATTTCTAGTAAAAGAAAGAACCTACATCAAGGTAAAAACTAGATAAGATTATAACCTCCTAATAGAACTCGGGAGTGAACACAAGGAAATTATAAGAGGAATGTCTTTTGGGAGACCTTGCCAAAATGTGATTGCAATGAACTTGCTCAGAGTTTGGACTAAGGGCTGTGATGTCACGTCAAACTAGTCATGGTTTACATTATTTCACATATAAATATATTGCTTAAATCCATGTCTTGGAATTATTGTTTAGACACTTTATTTATGTGATGCATATGTGTTGTTTATGGAAGCCTATGAGCCTGTAAATATACCACACGGATTTATGGATTGTCATGTAGGTGTTATCCACAGGGTTCATCACATGACTCGGCAATCATCCACCCAAGACCTTGAGCCCTCTCGACCAAATGTGGGTGCGCTCTTAACATGATTGGTGTGATGGACAAGGAAGTGACTCTAGAGTAAAACGGGTAGGGTAGTGCCTGGTGGTTAAGCAAACGTGTTGGTACTAGACGTATGTGGCTCTTAACGTTGGTGTTTGGAGTGTGGCAATTTCAATTATGGGTGCATGAGTTCACATCGGCTCCATAAATCTAGTGGAGGCTAGACCCACAAGATTAGACGTGTCTAGGTTGAGCCTATGTATCTTGTTTAAGTAGAGAAAGGATCAAACATTGAAGTGTGTGAAAGGGTGGACCCGAGTTATGGGTACTCTCTAAAATAAGACAACATTTAAATTATAGAATAAAGAACTTGGGATTTAGTAGTTTAGCCCAGCAATCATGTATCAGGATAGAGAAATTTCGTTCATAATCAAGAAGTCATGACATGTTAAGCCAAGGAGCTGCTCGATGTGACCAACTTGTGAGAATGATGAAGGGAAAACAGCTGAAGGAATCATTCACCTTTTCTTACGTAAGGATTGTCCTAGTCAGTGTCTGAGAGGAGATATGATCGAATAACCAAGGTTTAAGACGTTGTGATATGAGGCCCTAAGTGAGCCGCTCTACCCTTCTTGTGATTCAGCTACTATATTATTATATCAATAGAGCGGTAGGAGTCTCACAACTAGTATCAGAGCTAAGCCAAGTTTTAAACATGAGCTTATGTTGTTAGTTTCTCTTTCACATGGAGCAGCAAATGGCGAGGCCTCGTCTATAAGGATTCCCTCGATTACCTATTGTCGGGCCTTTCGGCCACTCAATGGGACTCTTCTCTCATGCCTCATGGAGCCTAGACTTTGAAATCATAGAGTACAATGATCAGAGAAAGATGGCCCTTCCCTAGCTCAAGATAGCTAGTATTGCTTGAAATAACAAGTATTCCATGGACAAACACTTTGAAATCATAGGGTACAATGATCAAAGAAAGATCGCCCTTACTTGGCTCAAGATAACCAGTATTGCCTGAAATAATTTCAAAAATCGTACAACGTCCAACCATCTGAATCAAGATTAATTCAAATAGAAAGATATGAAGACATGTCTCCACCCAACAAAGGTTTTGTCCTCCAAGATTCTAAGATGAAAAGATGAATATTTTTTTGGAATTATCTTAGTTAGGGAAAAACATCAAAAAGTATATCATCGATCCTACGATGGATGATGTGACCCTTCTTCATCGATTTGTTTGAAGATTGCATCCTACTCTAGAGGTTGAAGATTTTGTTAAAACTTTTTGTAATATCCCTCTTATCGTGTAAAATTTTATTAACTAAATTATTTAGCATATAAAAATTAATTATAAGTAGGTACACCAAGATTTTTAAGCCTTTAAAAAGTATATAGGGCCCTGGGGGCCTATGTGCACATGTGCATGCAACCCCAGCAATATTAGGTAATAAATCAAAGATGAGGTAATTGAAAAAATAGAGCACGTGGCAATTACCCTAGAAAAATAATGATAAGGATATTTGCCTCAAAAAATAATTAAAATCACCTAGATTAAGGTATGTGTGCACATAAATAATTAAATGGGGCAAAGGCTAAACGGATTAAGGCTCCAAAAACCATTGTATTGGAAAAGTCAAGGTAGCAAATGGGAAGTGGTAAATGCAAAACCGTGGGTTGGAAACAAGGGTGGTAAGTAGTAAGTTGTTTATCCAAAGATGGGATGTCATGCATACATACTGCATGGGGAACTCATGCAATTGTTAAGACCATCATAGTCAACAATTATCTTGAGTGAACTCCAACCGTGAGGTTGGCCTCCATTTTACTTGAATTAGCCATCAATGAGGTTGGCCTCCATTTTACTTGAGTTAGCCATCAATTACTTAAGTGCATGGTAGGCCATGACATCCACTTATCATGGAGCATATCCATGCACGCAAGAGGGGGTGTGCTAGGCTATAAAATGACCTTATTTCTTCTCATTTTTCCCATGCCTACTTCATGAGGGTATAGATGCAAGTGAATTACCATTAATATCTCTGATAACAATACTATAGCCTCTTACATTGTTATAGTAACCAGGAGTGGTGTCATATTTATCATAGTACTTCATCTTTGGGCATATTTGGACACATGTCCCAAGCTGAAAAACTCATGGATTTCTAGAGCAAGTGGGGATTTCCAACCATCTTCTTTGTTTTGAAGAGAGATTGGATTGAGATAAGAAGTACTTAAGTACCCTATGATCACTTTTCACTTGATGATCATTTTTCACGTAAAACTTGCTTCTATTAGAGATAGTGATGCCACTTCTTGATTGCATGCAAGATAGAAAATCATCTCTTGATCATACACATGCATCTCCATCTCTTTTTCATCAAGTTTTTGACTCTCAAATGCAATCATCCCCCATGGTCTGGATATGACACGGGCACATGCATCTCCATCTCTTTATCATCAAGTTTATGAGTCTCACATGTAATTGCCTCCATTATCTTGATATGACATGACACCAATGCCTTTTCCGCATGCATCCATCTTATAGTAAAAAGTTTGGGCATACCAAAATAGGAGCGGTGGTAAGCTTACTTTTAGCTCATCAAAGCACTATAGAGGTCATAGCATCCCAAAAGAAGACTTCCCTCTTGAGCTTATCCGTCAATGGAGCCACACAATGTGAGCATACTTCTCAATAAACCTCCTATAGAAATATGATAAACCCAAGAAACACCTAAATTGTGTGATATTGATAGGGGTTGGATCAATCTCCTTTACATCTCTCGTACTCTTGTGAAGAAGAAAGATGATACTTTTTATATGTGCATTGTTTATAGTGACTTGAATAATATCTTTGTCAAGAATCGTTATCCCATCCCAAGGATAGATAATCTTTTAGATGAATTGAAAGGTGCAAGATTCTTCACCAAGACTGACTTGAGATCGAGCTACCACCAAATCAGGATGAAGAAAGGTGATGAATACAAGATGACATTTAGGACTGAGAGGGGTCTCTATCACTTTATGGTTATGCTATTTGGGTTATGTAATGCACTCGCCACTTTTCAAGATTTGATGAACAATGTGCTTCAACATTTCCTCTTCAAGTTTGTATTGGTCTTGTTCGACAACATATTGGTGTATAGCAAGAGTGAAGAGGAGCACTTGGTTCATGTACTCATGGTGTTGGATGCATTGAGAGCCAATCAATTGTATCCTAAGGAGAGTAAATGCACATTCCTGGCAAGTGAAGTAGAGTACCTTGGTCAGGATCAAACTCGTCATTGTGCAATGCAGCCTAATCTCCTACCATGGCTACAAAAGAAGCAACAAAACAACCATATTCGTAATTAGTGGAGGCACCATATTCAAAAGAAGCAAAGGGCAAGCAACCAATTGAGGCTACACCATCAGAAAAGGAGAAAAAGAGTCAACAGAAGGGCAAAACAAGAAATTTGCCATTGGGCAAGAACAAAAACAACTACCATTCAAGACGGTTTGGATGAAGACTCATACCTATCTCTACCTTCTTGGAACAATGATGCCTAACCCCATTGTAAACCAGTCTCAACTCCCCAAAAACATCGCAAGAGTATCCTAACGTCATGTTGAAGAAATCTAGAGTTGTAGGAGCCCAAGAGTTGGTCAAAAGAGTCTAAGCTTAGCTAGAACCCATGATGGAGTAAGTGATTCCACCCACAAACAAAACATGAACACATGTTTCTTCCCGAAATTGAAATGAAAACAAATAACCCCTTCAGGCGATGGAAGCCCCTAAACCCCCGAAGGTTCAATTTGCAAAACCAATTGAACAACGCCAAGCCTTCCATCGTTGAGGACTCGTAAACTCAAATAGCAAATGCAATCTATTTGATTAAATGTTCGACGGGCCTGCACAATCGTCGAGCGAAGGCTCAATTTCTGTTCCTTGCACAATGATATGCCACGATCAACGGGGTGACCACCAACCTAACGACATCGCTAGACTTTCCATGTCTCTAAGAATTCCCATAGCTTTAATACTTTGAAGCAGCCAAGGACTAAGGAGGAATCTTTAGGGTTGGATGGAAGGGAAGCTGCAAGCCTGGATAAGCGAACCCAAAGAGGCACTACGAGCCTGATGACACCAATGCTACCTTGCCCTTAAAAGCACAAAAATCAAGAAGTATCGACAAGTTTGGATGAAGACATTAGGGTCAGCATTCTTACCCAGCATTGTTGGGAACAATGGAAAGTGCCACTTACCAAATCTGACATCATGATCAAATTGGCCAATAGAACCACAACCAAACAGTTAGAAATGATGCATGATTTATAAATCAAAGCGGTTGGCTTGACCTTCAAGGACACCTTCATCTCATGGACTTCCGTAGAGGACCAAAAACGTTTTAGTCGTGCATTCATCAGAGAGGCTAAATTGACACATGACTCGAACACCAATCGCTTCTACATTTGAAACCACGATGAAACTGTAAGGATCAACTTAAACACTTGGAAAGCTCAGGTGCTAGGCAAATAGAACTTTACTGAAAGTCTGACAGGATAAAATGAACATATGTCTATTGAGGGATCAATATGATTAAATGGTATTCCCTTGAACCCTCTACACCATCGTAACCATGTCCATTATTATTCTTTGGCCACTTTCACTGAGTAGACTCTTTCCATAATGTTGAAGTTTGGGCTGAGATGAGTACCATTCAGAACTCCCTGAGCAAGATAATGGCAAAACGATTCAACTGGGTGGAGTGAGTCCCATATAAGGTGTAATTCAGGATTTTCACATTTCTTTGATTCCACGTATGTCCCATTTATATACTTTGGACTTTGACCACACTGCACTTCTTCCTTGTAATTGTATAAGCCACCAGCTCCGCAACAAGCTTGGAAAGGATATTTAATTCCTGCAATAAAAACTGTCTTTTACTAGCTTGCAAGCACCACGTGAGAAAGAGCTTTGCATGTGAAGTGAGAATTATATTGCACAATCAACCCAAATGGTATTTTTCTTCAACGATGTTACAAATTACATTCCTTTACTATGTTTGTTTAAAAGAATCTTTATGAAGTAATAATA
Source organism: Cibotium barometz (assembly GCF_041138505.1). Taxonomy (NCBI): domain Eukaryota; kingdom Viridiplantae; phylum Streptophyta; class Polypodiopsida; order Cyatheales; family Cibotiaceae; genus Cibotium; species Cibotium barometz. The sequence goes on from NC_141089.1 coordinate 37,308,565, forward strand.
GGAGTGAGGCAACAAATCAAAGTGATTTTACCCTCCTTGCAGAAACTCTAGCAGTTCCTTTCTTTTAGTGGAGGAGCGTGCAGCAACCCTCAGGGCACTTCCTCGTGGAAAATGCCCCCCAAAAAAACCCGGTTTATAGGTATCTACTTGGAAAGCTGAGAGATTGCCTGAAAGCCTAGGACACCTAGAAAAGAACATGTGTGTCTGAGACATGACTTTTTCTGTGGTGTTACTGAGGAAGCTACTGAGGAGGATCTCTGCACTCTGATACAGAGTGTTAGTGTTGTGGACTTTCCTGAACACATCTGGTACACGCATTGCATGTCTTGGTAGACGAAGATGCTCCCTCACACCTTTGTATGTTGGAGAATAGCCCCTTTAATAGGCTTCAGTGGGATTCAAGGGAGTGGGAGTGGAAGTGGGAATAGCAGTGGCGACACTACTCTAATGGAACTGGAAGAAACCACTTTTTGTTGCTTATCGAAATGTCTAAAGACATGTCATTTTCTTCTTTACTCTGTGTAAGAGGCAGGTTTCAAACAATAATTAAGCATTGACTACAGACACTTTCCACTTTACTGTCAAAGTTTGACTGCTGTCCCCATACCCACTCAACAAGTCCCTCTAGTCTCAAGTCCCAATCCTCATGTGAGACTACTTCATGCCATATGGTTTGTAACCTTGACAACCCCACCCAGCCACTCCACCCCTTCTCGTAGCCAACAGCGGTGCACACCCATGCAGCCCAATGCACCAGAGGCAGGCCAGCCGAAAGCTCCTAAGGTTAGTTCATGCCTCTTTCAGCCCTTTGCCAAGGCTCTATTTGCTCAGGCCCCAGCACAAAATGCAGCCTGACAGTCCTTTACCTTGCTTGTCCTCCCCAATGGGCCGCATTTGGTAGAAATTTCAGTAACAAATTGGCCAGTTTGCCAACATGAGAATAAAAGAGATCAGCATCTATCTTCCTGGATCATGAGACGAAATTATCCAAGAAATTGCTTTTTAACTCAAAGATAGTGGCAAGAGGGTAATTGAATAACCAAGAATGAGCATAGTAGGTAAAAGAGAACCATATTTTGAAGGGTTGTGATATCCATCCAACATTATGCCGTAAGCATCAAAGAGAATCCACTCTGCCATTGGAAACTCCAAACGCAATTCACTCAAGAGCTCAATAACATGCTCGTTATGCATTCTCACAAGATTCAAGTAGTCAACCTTGCAACCATACTCATCCCGATTCTCAGTGCGGCGTGGATTGCTTAGAATGGAAGGAGCACAGCCCAATGGTGTGACGTTCATGACCAGAAAAGTCCTTGCCCCTGAACTATACAATGCCTGCATTGACAGAATGAGCTATCAAGAGCTTGATATCATATTCTTTATATGTAGTGAGATAATGTGGAGCACAGTGCCTACCTGAAATGCTTGTTTCATTGCAGATATTGTCGCTAACATAGTAGCTACAGGGTCAAAATCTTTAGTTTTGAATGCAACACTTAGGTAGTCATTGTGGGCTGTCTCAATGAAATAAATAGAATCTGAAAAGTGCTGCCTCATACGTGATATTTCCAAAGAGCCTGCAAAATTTATTCATGAGAATTAATGTGCGCAAAATTACAATGGTACTACTCAAAATAATCCACAAGCCTAGAACATAACCGAATTAAATGTGTGTAAAAACTGTTGGGTATAAAGTCCCAGTTTCGCCTCCGGACCTTGATCATCGCGTAGCTCTTTTTGAGAGCTTCGCGGCCATATATTTACTTGTACATTTGGCCCCCATTTGGGCCTTGTAACGGCATTCTTTGTATTTGGTCCGCCGGGCGCCCCATAAGTTGGGCGCCCGCCCATACCCTTGTATTACTATAAATACAAGGTCTCCCTTGAGACTCAATAAGACAATCAAGATATTCTTGAGCATTGTGTGAGTTCTCTCTCTCTCTCTCACTCTTCTCTATCTCCTCTGCACTTCCTTGGCTGCAAGCTCTTGTGTTTGAGTCATTCTCTTCCAACAACTGGTATCAGAGCCATGGAGGGAAGCTGTATGCAGAAGCTATGGAGTTAGAGGTGTCTTCCACCAATTGACTACGGGATCGTCTGCGTTTTTTGCGTCAAACACCTCCCTTCTATCATCAATCTGGTGCGTTTTTTTTTAGAGTGCTGCTCTCTTTTTTTTAACGCAGGAGACTGTTTTGCTGTTTTTCTTGCTCTTCCCTCTCCTGCGTTTTCTGCTCCACCCCTGCTGCCCTTCTGCTGCGTTTTTCCTCTCCCTTGCTGCCCCCCTTTGCTGCGTTTCTGCTGCTGCGCTGCTGCAATCAGCAGCGTTTTGCTGCCTTGTTCTCTGCCTTCTGTACGGCTGCCATCAGCAGCAGCGTTGGCTGCTGCCAGCAGCCCCACGACCACCAGCAGCAGCTAGGGCTGCAGCCAGCAGCCCCACGACCACCAGCAGCAGCCAACGCTGCAGCCAGCAGCCCCAAGGCCACCAGCAAGCAGTCCGGGCTGCAGCCAGCAGCCCCACGGCCACTAGCAGCAGCCGACGTCGCCTCCAGCAGCCAGGATCTTCGAGCAACCCTCAAAAGACAGCAACATACTGCCCCTCGGGTCTACATCGACATTCGGTGATACTCTTCCGCCGTCTCCTTCACTTGAAGTTGTTTCATCAATCTACGAGCATCCTACATTCAACCCATATCTGGTACATAACATCTTGCTATTGCTTACTTTCTGAAGTGTCAGTTTGATAAGTCATGGCGTCTACAAGTGATCTTAAGGGTCTACTAGAGATTAAGAAGTTTGCAGGCACTGGGTTTGATCTTTGGAAGGTGAGGATTCAGAATATCCTCTATCTGCGGGAATGTGATACTGCACTTGAGCAGTTCAAACCCGCTGCTATGACAGATGATGAATGGGGAATCCTGAACAGAAAGGCCGTTGCCTATCTCCAGATGGCTGTTGCTGATGAGGTTCTTGTAGACCTCAAAGGGCTGACAACAGCCTATGCAGTTTGGGAGAAGCTGAGAAGCACCTATGAGATCACCACGCCAGTGAACCAGGTACATCTCATCAGGAAACTCATGAATATGCAACTTGATGATTCTAAGAATGCAGTAGAGCATATTACTACTTTCACAGGGGTGCTTAATCAGATGCAGGATTCTGGATTGCCTGCTTTTGATGATAAGTTGAAAGCTATCTTTTTGCTCACTACTTTGCCTGACTCTTGGGAAACACTTGTGGTGTCACTTGGGACAAATCCCAACCTAACTTTTGATGGAGTCAGGGGTGCTATTCTCAATGAAGATATCCGGAGGAAGACCTCAGAGACTAGCGGTTCTGCAAATGTCTCACGAGGGAGGACGACCAAGCGGGGAAATACTACTACCAATTCAAAGGGTAGAAGCAAGAGCAAGGGCCAGCAATCTGATGTTACATGCTACCAGTGTGGTCGTAAAGGCCACAAGAAGCCAGATTGCAAGTTTTACAAGATGGAGCAAGACCGGAAGAAGAAATCCAGTCATTCAAATGACAAAAAGAAGGAAAAAGAGAGTAATTCCAGCAAAGCAGAAGAGTTCGAAAAGGACAAGAGCAAGGCCAATGTGGCCTCTGGTGTTGTCATAGAGGAACTGTCTGACTCAGATGATGTGCTATGTGTTTTTTCTGCTAATGCTCTTGATGTTCATACCTTGCATGTCACAGAACCAGATGTTATTCATGCCTTGATGTATGAATCTGATGTGCTTTCACAGACTTGGATTATTGACACGGGTGCCTCTTTTCATGTAACTCCTATCAAGGAGTGTTTTGCAACTTTCACTGCAGGCTCCCGAGGAAAGGTGTTCTTGGGGAATGATCATGCTTGCAATATTGAAGGTATGGGCACCGTGAATTTGACTTTGCAGGATGGTAGTGAGTTTGTGCTGCCAAATGTGAGGTATGTGCCTGGTTTGAAAACCAGTCTCCTGTCTGTGGGCCAGCTTGATGCCTTGGGATACACGGCCATATTTGGAAATGGCACATGGAAATTGACCAAAGGCACAAGACTGATTTCAAAAGGATGCAAGAAAGGAACATTATATAGCCTTCATGGTCAGGCTTTGTCTGGTAAGTTTATTGCTTTTGCAGAGGTACGCTCCCACATGGAGCTTTGGCATAAGAGACTTGGCCACATGAGCCATAAGGGTCTCTCCATTTTGTCCTCCTTAAACAAATTTGATGCAAAAGGAAGCAAGCTTGATTTTTGTAATGATTGCTTGTATGGGAAACAGAATAGGAGTTCTTACTCCTCTCGTGCCTCTCGCAAGGCTGAAAAGTTGGACTTGGTCCACTCTGACATATGCAGCATGCCCATTAAATCTAAAGGTGGTTCAAAGTACTTTGTGTCTTTTGTGGATGATCACTCACGAAAAGTATGGATCACTTTGTTGAAATCTAAGGATGATGCTTTTGCTGCTTTTCAAAAGTTTTATGCATTTGTTCATACTCAAACTGGAGTGAAGATTAAATGCTTACGCACTGACAATGGGGGTGAGTTTGTTAGTACTAAATTTCAGAAATTTTGTGATGATAATGGCATTAAGAGGGAACTTACACCCCCTTATAGCCCCTCTTCAAATGGTGTGGCTGAAAGGTATAATCGTACACTGTGTGAAAGAATTCAATGCATGCTGTCCACAGCTAATCTCTCTCAGGATTTTTGGGGAGAAGCCTTGAAAACTGCAGTTCATGTTTGCAATCGATCTCCACACACAGCTTTGAAAGGTGGAATCCCTGAGGAGGTTTGGTCTGGCAAACCGTCCTCATATGACCACTTACGCATCTTTGGTTGTGATGCATATGTGCATATCCGCAAGGAAGACCGGAACAAGCTTGATGCTAAGTCCGAGAAGGGCACCTTCGTTGGCTACGGTGATGAAGGTGAGATGGGCTACCGTGTGTGGTTGCCATCAACCAACAAAGTGGTTCGCAGCCGGGATGTTGTATTTTATGAGGCAAAGCTGCTCCGTAATGTTTGTGCCTCTCATGGTGATCAGAAAAAGGTCAAATTTCAGCAAGGGCAGCCACCCATTGATGCTGAAAATGAGCCCCAGGATGCTTCACAAAGGGCTGAACATAATGAGTCCGTGATATTTGAGCCAGAAGAGGTTGGACAGCCGCTTCATGCTCCTGGAGGTGTAGGGCAGCAACCCCTATATGCTGAAAATCAGGCTGTTCGTGAAAACCCGCAGCCTTTTGATGCTGAAATTATGATTCCTCCCGATATTGACCCCCAACCAGCCAATGATCATTGGGTACGGAGGTCTACTCGTTTTCGGAGGGAACCTCAGCGTTTTGATCCCTCTTTACAACATGTTTTGCTTACAGATGAGGGTGAGCCTCTTACTTTCAAAGAGGCTAAGTCTTGTGAACTCCGAAACAAGTGGGAGCATGCTATGCAGGAGGAGATTAAGTCTCTACATGCAAATGACACTTGGAATTTGGTTGAGTTGCCCAAAGGAAGGAAGGCTATTCCTAACAAGTGGGTGTACAAAGTCAAGACAGTTGACGGCCAGCCTAAGTATAAAGCCCGCCTTGTTGCTAAGGGCTATGCTCAGAAGGAAGGGATTGATTTTCAGGAGGTCTTCTCTCCTGTGGTCAAAATGACCACCCTTCGTGTTTTGTTTGCTCTCACTGCTGTTTTGGATTTAGAACTGTATCAGATGGATGTAAAGACAGCTTTCTTACATGGTGATTTAGATGAAGAGCTGTATATGAAGCAGCCTGAAGGCTTTGTCATTCCGGGCAAAGAAAATCTGGTTTGTAAGCTGAAGCGTAGTCTCTATGGGCTGAAACAAGCCCCGAGGCAGTGGTACAAAAAGTTTGATGCTTTCATGCTTAACCAGAAGTTTAATCGTAGCCATGCAGATCATTGTTTGTATACTAAAACTGATGCAGATGGCAGCCCAGTGATACTTGTGCTGTATGTTGATGACATGCTTCTTGCCGGGAAGAATAAGAGCGTTTTGGAAGCTCTTAAGGACCAGCTGAAGTCAGCTTTTGCTATGAAGGACTTGGGTTCAGCTGAACATATTTTGGGTCTTCGGATTAGACGGGACAGAGCACAGAAGTTGCTTTTCCTCTCGCAAGAGAAGTATATCCAGAAAGTCCTTGATAGATTTAACATGGCTGATTCTAAGCCTTTGGGTGCTCCATTGCAGCCCTATGTTAAACTATCCAAGGATGATTGCCCAAAAGATGATGATGCAGCCAGTACTATGCGTGGGATCCCTTATGCTTCTGCTTGTGGATCTCTTATGTATGCTATGGTTGCTACACGGCCTGACATTGCTCATTCAGTGGGAGTAGTCAGTCGTTTTATGTCCAACCCGGGCAAAGCACATTGGGATGCTATAAAGTCTATTTTGAGGTACTTGAAGGGGACACAGAAGAAATGCCTTATGTATGGTAAAGGTCCACTTGAGGTGCAGGGTTATTGTGATTCAGACATGGCAGGTGATTCTGATACCCGCAAGTCTACTAGTGGGTACATCTATACTCTTGCAGGTGGTGCTGTTTCTTGGTGCTCTAGACTCCAGAGGATAGTAGCACTTTCTACTACTGAGGCCGAGTACATCTCCGTCACAGAGGCTTCTAAGGAGGCCATTTGGTTAGCACGCCTTGTCACAGAGTTTGGATTGCCAGAGAGGGCTCCGGTCCTTGGTTGTGATAGCCAGAGTGCCATATACCTGGCTAAGAATGCCATGTTTCATGCTCGTACCAAACACATTGATGTACGGTACCACTTCATCAGACAGGTGCTAGATGATGGTTTGGTCAGTTTGGTCAAGATTGGCACTCATGAGAACCCTGCAGATGCTCTCACCAAAAGTTTGCCAACAGCACAGCTTGATATGTGTCTACAGCGAGTGGGAGTTACATAGCTTGGAGGAGCTTCACTGGCCCTTTAAGTGGGAGGTTGTTGGGTATAAAGTCCCAGTTTCGCCTCCGGACCTTGATCATCGCGTAGCTCTTTTTGAGAGCTTCGCGGCCATATATTTACTTGTACATTTGGCCCCCATTTGGGCCTTGTAACGGCATTCTTTGTATTTGGTCCGCCGGGCGCCCCATAAGTTGGGCGCCCGCCCATACCCTTGTATTACTATAAATACGAGGTCTCCCTTGAGCCTCAATAAGACAATCAAGATATTCTTGAGCATTGTGTGAGTTCTCTCTCTCTCTCTCTCACTCTTCTCTATCTCCTCTGCACTTCCTTGGCTGCAAGCTCTTGTGTTTGAGTCATTCTCTTCCAACAAAAACTATGGTGAAAACAAAAAAAACACGCATATATCACAGCATACACATAAAAAAGCCAGCACTTTATTACGGGGAGGATGATCAAGTAGGCACGCTCAGATCCAACACTGTACCATTGGGGATCCCAGGCACCATAGCGCATATTTGCGGACAGGGTAGGCACATTAGGCTCGTTAAGGTAATAGTGAGAATTGGCCACATGGCAAGCATTGGGCAAGGGGGGAGGTCTAGCATGTGATTAGAAACATCTAAAGAGGAAGAAATTACTAAAGAAAGAAGCTCAAGGATACGCGAAGACAAGGGCATATCAAGCTGGGAGGTGCATTTGCATATGTGTATTCCATGAACTGTTGTGTATTAAATAGAAGTAGCATGCAATCAATGATCGAGGCTCGAGGGCTTTTGTGGGCTGTATACCTGTGTATTAGCAGCTGAGACTTTGTTGCTGTTCAATCAGACACCCTTCCCTTACAGGCTGAGCCTTAACCAGGCTTGCAACAATCTTGGCCTGAAGGTTCACATAAACTTCGCAGGTAGTGCTGCTAGTACATGTATGCTCATCAATCAGGTCATTGGCTGAAGTGAAAGCACCTGTGTGCACTCATATTTCCTCTCTAGCTTTTCTTTTCTTTTTTTAACTTCATGCTCAAAACTATCATTGACAAACTTGATATTGTCACAAACCCCTAATTTCTCGGGACATGCACAGCATGTTAATAAGCATGTGTATGGATCCTGTGGGAGGTCCCCATGTGAAGTCCAAGGGCATGGCACGATATTTTGGAATGCCCGTATGGATAGGAATAATGTAAAGGCTCGGCAATATCCATGGTGTGGCTTCCCAGCCATGTACACATGGTATACTGAGATGGCAGGTAGAATCTTGAAGTACAAGAATGCAGATGGGTGATTTCTCCAAGTTTATATGTGCATATGCATAATTGGTGCATGTGTGGACAGTATTTTTCTTTCAGTGACATTGTTGGAATCCCATGTCACAAGCATACTTCTTCACTTTTAGGTACACATTACAAGGAATCAACTCATGTTTCGATTCCCACAAGGAAGGAATTGGACCGTTACATTCCTCATGGAGACAAAGGCAAAAGAAGAGCCAATATTAGCGAGGAGGATGTGCATCATGCAAAAGGGCCAAACAGTTCAAGGTAGGAGACAAATCTGTAAAATTTGAGCACTACCATGGCGAGTATGACTCTACTAAAGCTTTATCTTTCATCTCCCAGTTTCAGTTTGCTTTTCATGAGGGAGAGTTCAAGGAGAGATCAAAGCTTAGACATGTTGGCATGTACATGAAGGGGACTGCAGCAGATTGGTGGTTGGCCGAGAAGCTTTCCAGCAACACCATTGCTACATGGGCTGAATTCAAAAGCAAATTTTATACTCAGTTTTTGCCTACCAATTTTGCAAAGAACATACACAAAAAGTGGGATTGGTTAGGTCAGTAAGAAGGGGAATCACTTCTCGTGTATCAAATTTTTCGAAGGTACTATTGGAAATGGTTCCCTTTATGAAGATAGATGAAGAGGAAAAGAAGAGGAAGTCTGAGTCGGGGCCCAATCGAGCTCTCCAACAACTCATGAACTCAGCTTTAGCCTTCGAGCAACTAAACGTCAAATGGGTGCAATCAAAGATTGACCTAAGCATGGGAACAGGAAAGGACAGAGCTGGTTTTAGCATGCAAATAGGTGAACAGACACCAAAAAGGGACTTTAAGGATGCCAAAAGTGCTTCAAAAGACGAAAATGTACAAGAGTAGAAGCCTTGGAACAAGAGAAGCACTTATGGGTTATCTCAACAGCAAAGGGCACAATACATGAAAGAGGGCAAATGAATTAAATGTGGTAGTAAAGACCACATATCACGTCGATGTACAAGCAAAGACAAGAAAGCAAATGAGCCTGAAAAGCATGTGAGTATGGTGTCCGATGTGCAAGGCAATACAGGACATGCAAACAAGGATAGAGAGGTATGCAAAGCATGGGGGCAACTTAAAGATCAGCCCACCTTATTCATGTTATCTGATTGCTAACCGACCACTTCATCTCTGTCCAAATGGCTACCGCTTTGGGAATTGAAGTGGGAGACAAGGAACCTGAGATTTATGCTTTTATTGAGAAGCATGTGAAGGTCACTCCTCTCATTGGAAATATGCAAATTCACATCCAAGGTTATCTCGACCATGAGAACTTCATTTCTTGGCAAACCATGGCATGCTCACCTTGAACCCCACAAGAACTACAAGAATAATAAACTCTCTTTTATGTACAAAGGCCGAGAGTATCTTATAGATGCAGACGAATCGGGTGATACTATCTCCGTTGTATCTCATGTACAAATCAATAAAGCAATGAAAAAAAGTGTTTCTTCGTACTTGGTTTTTGTATGTGATGGTGTGGAACATAGCAATGTGCATATAGATTCTCTTACTCGTGATAGGTTGAATTTTCTAAGTGAGTATAAAGATTGTTTCGCTGATGCATTACCAAGTGAAATGCCTCGAGGCTTTACAGCTAGAGGATCACCATATTGAGTTGGTGCCATGTAGTTCACCTCCTAATACACCAGTATATCGTGTGAGTGCTTGCCAACAAGAAAAGATTATGAAGCAAGTTGTTAACTCTTAGAGAAGGGTTTACTACAACCAAGTTCTTCGCCATTTTATTCACCCATTCTTCTTGTGCAGAAGAAGGATGTGTGTGGATTATAGGGCACTTAATAAAATAACCATCAAGAATCAGTTTTCGATGATATCTTAGACAAATTGTATGGTTCATCATGTTTTAGTCGCATTGATCTCAAGTGGTTACCATCAAGTGAGAGTGATGCCTTAGGATGTATACAAGACAACCTTTTGCACATGTTTTGGTCTCTATGAGTATTTAGTTATGCCATTTAGTCTCACAAATGCTCCAGCTATCTTTAACTGAATGATGGATTGAATTTTCAAAAAATCATAGAGCATTTACAAGCCTCTTTTTCGATGTCATTTTAGTGTTTTCAAAGAATGAGCAACAGCATAAGACACACTTGAAAGTGGTCTTTGATAAATTGAGAATGTGTGGGAGAAGGAAGAATTAGGGTTAGGTTAGAGTATTCATGTGGGAGACATACACAAAGAAACAACAAGGGAGAGAGAGAGAGAGAGAGTTGTGGGGATAAGTCAACTCATGAGGCATGTGAGTGTGTGACTCCCCTATCACACATGTATATTGCACTAGTACACAGTGCACTTAGTACATTAAAAGTACTAAGTGTACTATGTACTATAACTTATGGGCTTGTACACACTATAAGGGTGAGCATTATGCCTTTACCCCAACAACCTCCCACTTAAAGGCAAAGTACCCTTAAGTAAAGGAAAAGAAAAAACAGCATGTACATGATAATATACAAGGCCATATCAAGGCTGAAACTGGCCTCATCCAATGCCCATCAAGTGTTTGCAATGAGCAAACCGCTCCGGAGGCAAACTCTTTGTCAACAGATCAGCCGGGTTGTCATCCGTATGAATCTTAACAAGCTGAATTTGCTTGTTCTCTATCACCTCTCTGATGAAGTGATACTTCACATTCACATGCTTCGTCTTTGCATGAAAGACAGGGTTCTTTGCCAACTGGATGGCACTCTGACTGTCACAATGCAACAATGGAATATCCCCTGTATAGCCCAAATCAACCACTAACCGAGATAGCCATAATGCCTCCTTGCAAGCCTCTGTGGCTGCAATATACTCGGCCTCTGTAGTAGATAAGGCAGTGCACTTCTGCATCCTGGATATCCATGACACAGCACCTCCTGTGAATGTAAACACATAACCGGTAGTAGACTTCCGGTTATCTGGATGACCGGCATAATCCGAATCTGTGTAACCATGCACTAAACATATGCACATATCCTGTGTGCCCTTCAGGTATCTCATGACACCTTTCACTGCTTCCCAATGCTTCTTACCAGGGTTGGCCATGTATCTAGAAACCACTCCCACTGCAAATGCAATGTCCGGCCTAGTAGCAACCATGGCATACATGAGACTGCCACAAGCTGAAGCATACGGAATCTTGGCCATATCAGCCCTGCCACTATCTGACTGTGGGCTGTCCATAGCACTGAGTTTCACATATGGAGGCAAAGGAGTACTAGTCTTCTTCCCCCCGTCCATATTGAACCTCTGCAAAACTTTGCCAATGTATTCCTTTTGAGACAAATACAACACATGCTGATTTCTGTCCCGAAGTATCCGCATACCTAAAATGTGATTTGCATCACCCAAATCCTTCATATCAAAGGTTTGATGCAGCCTCTGCTTCAAGGCATCCATCTCCTTACGAGATTTCCCGGCAATCAACATATCATCAACATACAAGATAAGGATCAATAGACTGCCATCCAAAGCTTTCTTGGTGTACAAGCAGTGATCTATGTCACTTCTCCTGAATTTCTGAGATTTCATGAATGTATCAAATTTATGATACCATTCTCTTGGTGCCTGTTTGAGCCCATAAAGACTCTTTTTCAGCTTGCATACAAGCTTCTCCTTTCCACTTACTGCATAACCCTCTGGCTGTTGCATATATATCTCCTCATGGAGATCACCGTGAAGAAAAGCAGTCTTCACATCCATCTGAATCAAGTCCAGATCATCATGCGCAACCAAAGCCAACATAGCTCTAAGTGTGGTCATTTTGACCACTGGAGAGAAGATCTCATCAAAGTCCACACCATATTCCTGCTTGAAGCCCTTAGACACTAACCTGGCTTTGTATCTTGGCTTTGCATCTGGTGCAACTTTGAGCCTGTATACCCACTTGCATGGCAAAACCTTCTTGCCTGCAGGCAAAGGCACCAACTTCCATGTTCCATTTTTATGCAGAGAATCCATCTCTGACTTCATGGCACGCTCCCTAGAGCCTTGTCTGCCCTCTGTAAAGCCTCCTTATAACATGAGGGCTCCCCACAGTCAGTGAGCATCAAGTAGTCAACCCCTGGAACAAACCTCTCAGGGGCTCTGGAGGGTCTTGTGGACCTCTGTACCCAATGACCATCATTTGCAGGTTGCTGTCCAGCCTGCATATCGCCCATTGGTGGCTCCTGTTCCATGCCATAAGGCTGAAATATCATGCCCGGTATTTCTTCTAACTGTGGTATATCCATAGGGATATCTTCTGCCATCTCTGGCTGTCCATTTGGACCATTTTCAGCACCATTTAAGGGCTGGTTTTCCTGCTGTAATGGCTGATTTACAGCCCTTTGTTGTTGTCCATGATGTCCATCATCATCAAAGATGACTCTGCTAGGCTCCTGTTGCATTGCAGGCTCCTTATACATGCATGTTTCATCAAAAATGACATCATTGCTGCGTATAATCTTTCTATTCACGGGATCCCAAAGTCTATACCCCATTTCACCTCTGTCACCATATCCTAGGAATATGCATTTGTGAGACTTAGGATCAAGTTTGGTGCGCATTTCCCTGCGTATGTGCACGTACGCAACGCAACCAAACACTCTCAAGTGCTTGTATGACGGAGGCTTCCCTGTCCATACTTCCTCTGGCACTTTCCCACCAAGCCTCGTGTTAGGTGACCTGTTTATAAGGTGAACGGCTGTCATAACAGCTTCAGCCCAAAAACCATGAGGTAACGCAGCATGTGACAACATAGAACGGACCTTTTCCTGTATGGTCCTGTTCATCCTCTCTGTTGTCCCGTTTTGTGGAGGATCATAAGGAGTAGAGAGCTCCCTCTTGATGCCTTTAGCATCACAAAAGTCCTGAAACTGTTTGGACATGTACTCTCCACCATTGTCGGAACGCAAAGCCTTCAGTGTTTTGCCAGTTTGATTCTCAACATGAGCAACAAACTTCTGAAACACTGAGAATGTATCACTCTTCAAGCGAAGAGGATAAACCCACACCTTGCGTGTGGCATCATCAATAAAAGACACAAAGTATTTTGCCCCTCCCAAAGAAAGCTGAGGCATCTCACATACATCTGTATGCACAAGCTCTAACTGAGCATCTTTCTGTCCAAGAGCTTTCTTGTGGGGGCACTGTAGTTGCCTACCATATATACAATGCTCACAAAACTGAAAACTTGAAAACTTTAGAGAAGGCAAGTAACCCAAACGAGACAATTGCTCCATTCCCTTGACACTCATGTGTCCCAACCGGCTATGCCACATAGAGATTTCCGGCAGCTCGGTTGCATTTACATTAGCATGGTGACAAACACCTGCATGCATAAAGTAAAGAGTGTCCACCTTAGAGCCTCTGGCAACAACCAGTGAGCCCTTACTAATCTTCCACTTTCCACGACCAAATGTGGTAACATAATCAGCATCATCAAGCTGTCCAGTAGAAAGCAGGTTCTTCTTGATCTCAGGCACATGCCTGACATCATGGAGCATAAGCTGTGAGCCATCTGAAAACACAAGCCTCACATCACCTCTGCCAAGAATGTTGCATGCATGGTTATCACCCAAATAAACCACTCCTTCATTGCCAGCAGTGTACCTGACAAACAAGTCTCTGCAACCTGTGACATGAAAGGAGGCACCTGAATCAATGATCCATGAGTGCATACCATGACCACCTGTAAGAAGTGAATGGGCATCAAGTGAAGACGTAAATAGGACCTCATCCTCACTGCCACCTGCATGTGACACATTGATTTCTTCAATCTTGACTCCACTTTTGCCCTTTGGCTTTACATCTTTGGCTTCATCTTTCTCTTTGTCTTTGCCTTTTCCCTTTTCCTTTTGATCATTTTTCCATTTATAGCATTGCTTTTTAATGTGTCCCTTCTTGCCACAATAATGGCATTCCAAATCCTTTTTGGAGCGAGACTTGCTCCTTCCCCGTTCTTGGCTTTTTTCCCTTTGTTGGGATCTCCCACGTGCATTCATTGCATTGGATTTTCCAACAGAGTTGTTTTTCCTGTTCATCTCTTCTTGAAGAAGAGCACCCTCAACATCTGCATATGACAGCATAGCATGCGAATTGCTAGTGGCTGTCCTGAATGTGTCCCAACTCTCTGGCAAAGTGCATAACAGAAAAGTGGCTTTGAACTCATCGTCCATTGCCAATTTTTGATTAATGACCTGGCTGACAATACCATTAAACTCATTTAGATGGGCTATCATAGACGCCCCTTCCTTCATCTGAAGACCTATGAGTTTCTTCAACCAATACACTTTGCTTGAGGCACTTTGTTGGGCATACAAGTCCTGCAATCTCTGCCACATTCCCCAAGCTGTCTTCTCTTCACGCTGAAAAGTAATGAGTCTGACACAGACAACATGATAGTAGATCTTGCCAGCTCATCCATATCTTCCCACTCTTCAGCAGTAAGAGAAGCGGGCATTACACCCCTTTCTTTGATAGGCTTGTGCTGCTTCTTCTGGAGCAACACATTGTAGCACTGGGTTTGCCAAATATCATAGTTATGCGAGCCTTCAAGCTTCTTGATGTGAAGCAATGAAGAGCTCTCACCTGTGGTTGCCATAGCAATATGCAACCTGTCAATGCCTGACTCCCTGCAAAATGTGCAAACACTGCACCAAAAGCACACAAAGTGCTCACAGTTGTTCTCCCAAGCTTTATCTCCCACTGCGGAAGCACAAATGCAACTTTTCTCCCACTTTATGTGATGAAATCACCAAAATCTGGTTGCTGCAGATTTTGGACAGCACCTTAAATGTGCTCTGTTGCCCTTCCAAAGTACTGTACAACAGTACCAATTGCTCATAAATGATGTACCAAACCTGTACCGACAAGTACAGCAGCTGAAATTGAACCTTTTGGTCACTCAAAACAGTGTATAGCCATGCCAAAACTTGCACAGAGCTGTGCCAAATCTGTACCAGCAGATACAGTAGCAATAAATGCTCTCCTGGCTGTCCAAATGAGTGAAAATCGGACTTTTACAGTCCCGAACACTGCATACAACAGTTTCGAACAAAAATTGGGCAAAAGCCCCTTGACTGCAAGCTGATTTTTGAGGATTCAAGGCATAAATGTCTTGCCTGCTGCTTTGCCAAGCTCAACAAGCATAAAATCTTGAAAAGCCCCTTGATTTGAGATCAATTTCTGATCATACATGGTACATTGACGCACATGAAGGCATCCAGAGTGTTCACGATGCTTCCCCTTGGCCACATATACATCAAATACATGAAAGCCCCTTGATTTATAGGCACATTGAGTGCTTGTAAGGCATCAACACATTATCCACAGCATCAAATGCGATTGCCTGCATGCAAATCAACCAAATCGGCACAAAAGCCCCTTGATTTGCACTGCGATTTGCTGCGATTTTGCCCAAATGTGCGATTTCGCACATCATACAGCATGTATGAGTGCTTAATTGCACAATTACATCAAAAGCCCCAAATTTCGACATCCAATTTCCTGCAAATTGATCCTGATTGTGACCAATGTCCTGCAAATTGATCCTGATTGTGACCAATGTCACCCAATTTTGCCAATTTTGCTCAAAATTGAGCAATTCGACACCTGTACCTGCTCAATTGTTGATTGCACAATTACATCAAAAGCCCCAAATTTCGACATCCAATTTCCTGCAAATTGATCCTGATTGTGACCAATGTCCTGCAAATTGATCCTGATTGTGACCAATGTCACCCAATTTTGCCAATTTTGCTCAAAATTGAGCAATTCGACACCTGTACCTGCTCAATTGTTGATTGTACTTGCTCAATTGCAAATCCCAAAAAAAATTTGAGGCAAATACCTTGTAATTTTTTGATTTTTCTTCAATTTGCTGGCTGAATTTCTGTTGATGCTGTTGCAGAAAAGGAGGCGTCGATTTTTGCTGTTGATGCTGCTGTAGCTGTAGCTGATGTACGGATGGCTGCTTTTGTTGATGGAGAAGCGCCTGCTGTGCTGCAGTTTGACGTAGATACCAGGCAATCGTGAAGAGCCTTTGTGCCTTCTAGTCGCCTGTGCGCCTGTGCGCCTCTTACGCCTTGCCTGCTGTGCGCTTCGCTCGCCTAGCGCCAGTATACATGACGGGCTGTTGGCTACCTATAGCCTATGTATGGGCGTGTCGAGCTTGCCTTCGCTCCACGTCACCTAATTTTGAGCGCCTTTAACGCTGCCTTACACTATTAGCGCTGTTGACGCCCGCCAGCCTGTCCGCCCAACGCTTCGCCTAGTGCTCGCTTTGATGCCTTCGCCGTGTAGAGCTATACGCGTTGCTCACGCTTAGCAGCCAGCTACCCAACGCTTCTTCGCTCACTTCAGTGGCTCGCTTGTGGCCTCTTCTCACACAAGCTAATGGGAGAGTCGAGCTGCTGCCTGCCTGCGTCAGAGATTCGAAGGGCACCGGCTCTGATACCAGTTGTGTGGGAGAAGGAAGAATTAGGGTTAGGTTAGAGTATTCATGTGGGAGACATACACAGAGAAACAACAAGGGAGAGAGAGAGAGAGAGAGTTGTGGGGATAAGTCAACTCATGAGGCATGTGAGTGTGACTCCCCTATCACACATGTATATTGCACTAGTACACATAGTGCACTTAGTACATTAAAAGTACTAAGTGTACTATGTACTATAACTTATGGGCTTGTACACACTATAAGGGTGGGCATTATGCCTTTACCCCAACAGAGAAAACACAAGCTTATGATTAATGGCCAAAAGAGTGAATTTTTCCTCTCGGAGATTCACTATCTTGGACACAATGTCAAAAGATGTGGTACGAATGGATCCTACAAAGATCCAAGCCATTAAGGATTGGCCCAAACTTAAATCCATACATGAAGTTCGTAGTTTCCTTGGATTATGCTCATATTATAGGAGGTTCATATCTCATTTTGCAAGATTACCTCGCCATTGCATGAACTTACCAAAAAAAAGAACTATGTTTAAATGGTCAAAATCTAAAATTGATGCCTTTCTGAAGCTCAAGAGCACCATTACATTGGGACCAATTTTGGTGATTCCTGATTTACAAACGCTATTCAGTGTTGAATGTGATGCATGTGGTAGTTCCATAGGAGCTGTCCTAAATCAAGAAGGACATGCCAGCGAAGAGTATAAAGGCTGATCAAATCAATAAAGCAATGAAAAAGAGTGTTGCTTCGTACTTGGTTTTTGTGCGTGATGATGTGGAACATAGCAATGTGCATGTAGATTCTCCTACTCGTGATAGGATGAATTTTCTAAGTGAGTATAAAGATTGTTTCACCGATGCATTATCGAGTGAAATGCCTCCCTTTACGACTAGATAATCACCGTATTGATTTGGTGCCAAGTAGTTCAACCTCCTAATGGATCCTCGAAAGATCCAAGCCATTCAGGATTGGCCGAAACTTAAATCCATACATGAAGTTCGTAGTTTCCTTGGTTTATGCTCATATTATAGGAGGTTCATATCTCATTTTGCAATGATTGCTTTGCCATTGCATGACCTTACCAAAAAAACAGGGCTATGTGTCACGTGTCCGCCCGTGCCATGGCTAATCTTCGGCATGAACATTCTTAATCCCTGATTAGTCAATAGTTAAGTACCATCAGATAAGCATCCTCATCAACTTCATTAGCATCAAAAGCAACATCATCATCATCTTCATCAGCAACATAGGATGAGCATCGTTATCATCATCATCAACAGCAACACCCATGGGGAGGTACAGGCCGACAGTAGCAACATGTCGATTAGCAATGGGTCGTGGTACAGCAAGTGGCCAAGTGCCCAAGCATGGCAACAAGGCACGACCGGCAGGCATATGAAGCGCAATAGTTATTCAACATTTATTCATGGCACGCCGACAGCCTCCAATGGCTGGCCAATTGCATCCCAATCATCATATAAAAGAAGAAGTCATAAATCAACATAAACATTCAGTCTTTCATTCATTCATTAGTCTTAGACATCAACAGAAGTTATGTAGGGCCAGAGGTCAACCCCTTTGGGGCTGCCCAAGGACCCAAACCATGTATAAGCATTTATCAACCTCTTTGTACCATATAAGAAAACCTTGACACCAAATCTCTCTCTTCTTCTCTCTCCTCTATCTTGATCATGTTTATTTAGAATCAATGTTCTTAGAACTGTGGATCAGCATAGCAAGGATTCCGTGCATGCACCATTGGTATCAGAGCATTCAGGCTCAGCCCACTAAGCAATGTATTGGCATATATGCTCACATATGCTATGAGTAGTGCCACATGTGAACATGGACTAACCAAGGGCACTTTTCTCCCTATGGGTTTTCCCCCTTGGATATTAGGTGTGAAAGGACACCACATATTTTGTATTTTGACTCACTCCACACATTGTATCTCATCATCTTTCTTTGAGCATCAATCACCATATCTCTCACTCTCTTGAGAGAGCTTGCTGCTGTGTACTTCTCTGTGTGTCTCTCTATTTTCTGTGCAACCCTAATCCAACAGTGGTATTAGAGCCAAGTTGCAACCCGAAATCCCAACGCCCTTCTAGCCACCAATCCGGGCAGCACTAGTGGGGAGGGCTCCACCACCACCCAGCCTATAGGCGGTGCTCTCACCTCAGTGGGCGGCACCTGGCTGAGCTCCGCCCCACTCGAGGCTTACATGGCGATTAACGGATTTGTGAGTTTTTTGAGATCTTCCTTCCGTCGGCGTGCCCATTCGTTTGGAGATTTCACCGTCGCTTCCGACCGACAGCCAAATCTTCATCGCCGTCCAAGTCCGTCGCACGTTGCCTTCCACGCTTCGGCTCCCACCCGTCACCTGCCTTCTATACTCCCGCCGTCAAAACCCCGCTCCCATTTCGTCTACAGCTATCGGGTCAACACCGCCGGCTCCAAGGTGTAGTCGTCCTACCCATCTGCACGCTACTGGCTCTCCCACACCGCCTATTCCTTATCAGCTCCCGCGTGCACAGCTGAAGGTTCCCTCACTGCTGCCCGTGCATCTCCCACAGGTTCCGCCGATATGCCTCATGTAGAGCTGCCACCAAAACATGTATGTGAAGGGTGCATATTGGGTAAGATGCACATAAATGCATTCCCAAAAGATGGATCAACAAGGGCTGTCCGGAAATTAAAGCTTGTGCACAATGATGTGTGTGGTCCTATGCGGACACCATCTTTTGAAAAGCATCTATACTTTGTAACCTTTATCAATGACTACGCCAGATTTGCTTGGGTGTATCCCTTGAAGGCTAAATCTAATGTATTTTCATGTTTTCGGCATATTGTGGCACACGCTGAAAATCAAACAGGTTGTAAAGTGCAAACCCTCCGTTCAGATCGAGGGGGGGAATACATGTCCATTGCTTTCAAAGCATTTATGCAGAAAAAGGCATAAAGCATCAATGCACGATGCCATACTCTCCTCAGCAAAATGGTGTGGCTGAGAGAAAGAACAGGCAATAATGTGTGCTAACGAGAGGAAACCTAAAGTTGATCACTTTAGAGTTTTTGGATGCATAGCATATGCACGTGTACCTCAACAGTTGAGAGGTAAGCTTGATGACAAAGCAGCTTAAGTGCATATTTGTGGGTTATGGCAATGGCAGTAAAGGCTACCGTCTCTTTAATCCTTCCACACAAAGGATTTTGGACGGCAAAGATGTTGTATTTGCTGAAAATTCAGACCAACTATTGGCTGAATTTACAGCCACCTTCGGGCCCACGTAACATGTTTGAAGGACTTCTCCCATTGGGAATTGATGGCTAAACAGATCAGCCATCAACTTTGCCTAATGGACAACATTTGAGTGCTCAAAATCAGCCCATGAATGAGCTCAATACACCTCAAAATGTGGAGGAAGCAGTGGAGCAAGAGCAGACAGCAACGGAAGAGGCTAGAGTTGTGCCTCGTTGGCTGCTCCGTACTTTATAGGAAAGCAAACTTTTAGCTCCACTTGGTAGCAGGACTTGGACTGGTTCACATAATGCAAGAGAAAACACAGATGTTGCTTGCATGAGTACACTTTGTGATGCAGATGAGCCAGATTCATTTGGAGGCTCATGAGAATGAGCATTGGATGCAAGCCATGCAAAATGAGATGGATTCTATCCATAAAAACAGCACTTGGGATTTGGTAGACTTGCCTGCTGGCAAGAAGCCCATTGGCACAAAGTGGGTTTACAAGTTAAAAAGAAAGTCTGATGGTACCATTGACAAGTACAAGGCCAGGCTAGTGGCCAAAGGATATGCCCAGCACAAAGGCATTGATTATGATGAGACTTTCGCACCTACTTCTCGTATGGCCACAGTTAGATGTGTTGTTGCAATGGCTGCCCATCATGGATGGAAAGTGCATCAGTTGGACATAAAATCAGCTTTTCTCAATGGGGATTTGCAAGAAGAAGTGTATGTAAATCAGCCCATTGGTTTTATGATGCATGGTCATGAAAACAAAGTATGCAAGCTTCGAAAAGCACTTTATAGTCTCAAACAAGCTCCTCGAGCTTGGTATAAGAAGATACATAATTATTTGACCACGCAGGGATTTCGCAATAGTCCGATGGAGAGGACCCTCTATGTGAAAGAGGATCATGGCACTTTGATTATGCACATTCTTTATGTGGATGACATGTTGCTAACTGAGAATGACATAGATAAAATTTCAGCATTCAAAGCTGAATTGCAAACGTCATTTGAGATGACAGATTTGGGATTGCTGCATTATTATTTGGGCAACAATTTGTGCAGCCAGATGTGGGGATTTATGTACACCAATCAAAGTACAGTCAAAAGCTGTTGCACAAATTTGGCTTCCAAGATTGTAAGCCCATCTCTACTCCGATGGAGACAGGGCTGAAATTGAGTATATATGATGTTGGAGAGCCTTTTGATATGAGTGTTTACAGCCAAGCAATGGACTGCCTCATATACTTATGCAACACACGCCCGGATATTCAGTTTGGGATTTCCTAGTGTAGCAAATTTATGCACAACCCAAGAACAAAGCATTGGCAAGCAGTGAAGCGGATCTTCCGCTATCTTTAGGGCTCCCTGGACCTTGCATTGGTATATCCCAGGGGAGACAGCTTGCAATTACATGCTTACAGTGATTCCAACTGGGCTGGTGACTATGATACATGGTAATCCACCAGTGGGAATTGTTTCTTTTTGGGACATTCATCCATATCATGGCTGAGTAAAAAGCAGCCCACTGTTGCCACATCTACTTGTGAGGCTGAGTACAACCCAGCCTTTATAGCCACAGTAGATTGTGTATGGCTGAGGAGATTGATGACTGATCTTCGTGAGTGTCAGCAGACACCCACCACCATACTCACTCACAGTCAGAGTGCTATAGCCGTGGCACGAAACCAAGTGTTTCATGCACGTACTAAGCACATAGAGATTCATTATCACTATGTCAATAAGAGAATTCATGCAAGGGAGATCTCATTATCTTACTACTCTACATAGGAAAATGTTGCAGATCTATTTACGAAGGCGTTGCCTCGAGAGAAGTTTGAAGCTTTCCGCAAAGCTTTAGGCTTACTCTCCTACAAAGAGTGATTTGCTACCGACCTTATACAGGTTCACATTGCCACTACATGAGGGATTTATTGGCATATATGCTCACATATGCTATGAGTAGTGCCACATGTGAACATGGGCTAACCAAAGGCACTTTTCTCTCTTTGGGTTTTTCCCCTTGGATATCAGGTGTGAAAGGATACCACATATTTTGTATTTTGATATTGTGGAGTCAACTCACTCACTCCACACATTGTATCTCATCATCTTTCTTTGAGCATCAATCACCATATCTCACTCTCTTGAGAGAGCTTGCTGCTTGTACTTCTCTATGTGTCTCTGTTTTTTGTGCAACCCTAATCCAACACAATGTCCCAAGGAAGGTGCACAGTTTCCAACAAGAATGCAATAGGGTAGCAAATGGAGTCTACAAACAAGCAAAGCTAGAGGAAGCATTCTCTGAGGGTATGTACGCATAACCAGTACATCATTAAGCTCTCAGATCAATCCAAAGGCCTAGCAACAGGCATGATCAGTTCCGGTAGGTGACCCGACTCTGTGTTAGAGGTAAGGAAAAGCAAGCATGGGGACAGTAGTTGAACAGATGCTCAGTTCTTTAGCAAGACTTGGAAGTGGAGATCAAGAGTGAAGGTGTTCAGACAAAAAACATCGATCAGTAAAGTAGAAGTCAATAGCAGTAAGTCAAAGTCAGTAGAAGTCTAGGGAGAAAGGATGACAAAGGGTCCACCCCGTCATTAAGGTTCGTAGAAGAGAATGTCATGTGCACGCCCATGCCATGGCTAATCTTCGACATGAACATTCTTAATCCCCCATTCATCAGTAGTAGTTAAGTGCCATCAGATAAGCATCCTCATCAACATCAATAGCCTCAGAAGTATCATCACAACATCTACATCATCATCTTCATCAGCAGCATAGGATGAGCATCGTTATCATCATCAACAGCAGCAACACCCATGGGAAGGTACAAGTGGCCTGTCAGCTGACAGCAGCAACATGTCGGCTGGCAGCAGGTCATGGTACAGCACGCGGCCAAGTGCCCAAGTATGGCAACAGGTGGCATGACCAACAGGCATATAAAGCATAGTAATTATTTAGCATTTATTCATGGGTCATGTTCAAAGCAAGCCGACAACCTCCAATGGCTGGCCGACTGCATCCCAATCATCATATAAAAGAAGAAGTCATAAATCAACATAAGCATTCAATCTTTCATTCATTCATTAGTCTCAGACATCGGTAGAAGTTATGAAGGGACAGAGGTCAACCCCTTTGGGGCTGACCAAGGGCCCAAACTGTGAGGGCAAAAGAACGAAAGGACTAGATGTACAAGAGATCAGAGCAAATCATCACACCATGAAATGGGTGAATGAGTGTATGTATGATGGTTAATGAAATCATGTACAAGAGGCTCTCTGATGTGAGGAGACTCTCAGTAGAAGACCGGTGCAGAAGCAAAGAAGATGTCGGAGCTGAAGCACGGTCAATGACAAAGGCTCACGTCAATGTGAGGCAAAGGCACTCCATGAGGTGGTCGTTGTCGAAGGCTCTCGTTAGTGAATGCACAGGCACTCCGAGGTGGTAGTGGACAGCGGCAGGTGAAGTAGTGCAAGCTCTAGTGACAAGAGTGCTGTGGATTGGCACCACATAGTAGGGAATTAGAGTCTACACCAAGGGCCAATAGGCTAGATATGAGAGCTGGGGATTTTGGTCCACGCCCATGTCCAGATTATGTTTTTCGGTTGGCTTGGGGATGTAATATCTACACCCGAAATGACAGCCTGCCTACAAGCTAAATGAAAAGAAGATTGACCAATACATTCTTATGCATGGCATACTTGCATGGTTGGAATTGTTTTCGCATGAAACGTTTTACTGCCTGCAAGATCTGTCTCTAGTTTACGGACAGGGGACGACGTCTCATGAACCATGCACGTGAATCTATACTCTGACCTTGCTTGTGGGCTGTAGACAAGTGGTAGGTGTGACCCTAAACTCTTTGTTTAAGCTTATTTATATTTTAGCGCATTGTATTGCTTTGTAGGTCCACACTTCATTAAAGTACGACCATTCAGCTTATAAGTGAGTTTGGGCATTCACACTTCATTAAAGACTAGGCGGACATGTTATAAGTGAGTTTGGGCAATTACTGGATGGCAGTCGGCCAAACTCTCATAAATCAACCATTCTTTTGAGTAAAAGAGTGCAGACAGCTTATTGGGCACGCTCTCCACTTATAGGAGAGGTGTGGCTCCTATTGAGGAGGCCCAATGGCCACCCACTATACTTATGGAAACGCTCATCATCTCCCTCCCTTCAAGGGAATTAGGTGCCTACTTCATGAGGAGGAAAAAGGGAGCAATTTTTCAACATAACCAGTCCATACACATACTTTTTGGCATGGTTTCTTGCTTCTCCAACTCTTGGAACGGCTGGCAAATGAGTGCTACACTGTTGTCCAGCCCTTGGGAATCCCTTTCAGCTACTATCTCTTGGATATGTACCTGCTGAAAATGCTTTGGAGCATTTCTATCACCGACAATTTGATCAAAAGCTGATTTCTTCTCTCAAAATCAGAAAATTCAGTGGTAAGAGCTTTCGCAAATTCTCTTTACCTACTCTACATCCGGATGCTTGACCATTAAGGTCTTCTATGACTCGGCCTAGCACACACATGCGTGTGTATGGATGCTAGTGGAGCATAGCTCCTTGTGGCAACACACTAGGGATTGGGGAGTGAGGTCCTTCACGACAAAAGCTGTGGAATCAACCTCTATTTCGACATAACATGTTTGTTAAATGTTTTCATTGCATGAAGTTCATTGGAAATCTGGCATGTGATGCCCATGAAGCTTGTATCTTGAGAAATCCTTGATAATACAATCATATTACAAGGGGGCTTGGTTTTGTACTATTTCATCTTGTTTAATAATATTAATAGTTTAAGCATGTATCGAGACTATGCTCATCCCTACTTGGGGAAATTACATAGATACTCCTGCTTGCAGGGGCCGCCAGGAGGGGGAGGGGTGGCCTTTAGTGGGTAATTGGGGCCCAATCTGCTATCAACTCTCACCTTTTCTCTTCTCAAGTAAAGTGGATTACATCAACTCTCAGGTTTAAAGAAGGCTTTGTTCCACGTTACAACAATCAACCTATTGCATGCTAGATCAAGTTCATGAATGCACAAGGTTGCAACAAGAAAAAATAGTTGGTTGAAGGTCACAAGGACAATGGCACACACACTTGCACTTCACAAAAGCTTTCACAATCTCTTCATCAAAACCAATGGTATTCACTGGCATATCAAGATGCAAAGGATTGGCAATTGACATAATGATCTTGCCAAGCCAAGTTTTTAAGGCCTTTAATTGCTACCGCAAGCACAAAGTTGTCTTTCAATAACACAAACAACAAGATATTTAGCTAAACCCATACTCAGAACGCTTGCTTCTGCTCAGTAAATGGACATGGTTGTCATTCATTGCTAAGGTACACATAAAGTGCTGGTAGCAAGACGCTTACCCTGATGTCGAGACAACACATTAGTTTGGTATTCCCGAAACTGCTCTATCTGCAACAGTAGACAGAAAAGGCCACCGCTATCATTCCCTGTGGCCGATGTGTTCTGTGCAGTCGAACCACTGGAAGCAAAATTGACACCATGGGTGAAATCTGACCCTACGGATCTGAGGTATGGAGACAGCAAACCAAACCCTAATCCTTGAGCTGCAGGATGTTGAGCCACAAACGCTCATCAGGAAAGCAAGCAAGATGTTGGACCAGGGAAGCAGGCAGTAAGCATCTTTTTAATAGAGCCAAATGCATCTGATTTCGACACCTTTAGAGCCATGAAAGATGCACCATAAACCAAAAAAGCATCTGATATGAACATAAAATAGAGTTTTCTTTGTACTTACTGATAAGATCCATGAACGTTCTGCCATTGCTCCATCGCCCTACAGGCTTTCCGAAGTAATCAGACCCGTAAGGGTAAAACTCTGCGTTGGATCGGCGTGGCATAGCCACTCCATTTTCTCCAGAGTCCACCATTGAAGCTCCGAAAACGTAGAGAGACGGAGCTCTGGAAGCCAGACCGTGCACTGATGCAACAGCAATGGGTGTAAAAACACATAGAAGCAGAAGATTGGATGAATGCATGGCGATCGCAGCTGAGCTTAGGTTTAGGGTTGGGTTTATGATTTGCTAGTACATTTAGATCTTGCTTTCTCGAATGGCCATGGACTCTTGCAGGTGTAAGGATAAGGGATTGACTTTTTGATTTTCTTTGTTGTGAGGTTGCGTTCCCCATGTGCGCAAAATTCTTCAAGCAAAGAGTGGGAGGCAGACTGCAGGATGAAAACGATGACAGAGTCGTGTACAAATTTATGTACAATAAAATTTTAAATAATACGTATATCCCAAAAAGAGTCGTGTACAATTTATGTACAATAAAATTTTAAATAATACGTATATCCCAAAAAGAGTCGTGTACAATTTATGTACGTATATCCCAAAAAGAGTCGTGTACAATTTATGTACAATAAAAATATAAATAATACGTATAATTTTTGTAAACTTAATTCAGTAAATAAAGAAGAAGTTGAATTTTATCATGTATATAAATAGATCGGTTATAAAATTATATTAAAACACATTTGAATATACAATAATTCCAATATAGAAAAGAATTTATATATATGGGCGTGCATATAGAAGAAGAAAATAATATTTTCCATCTAGGTTTCTCTAACCTTAACCACAATATATACATAGTCTTTCTCATGCTCTACAAGTATCATGAGAAACCAAGGAAGCAACACTTTAATAGCCACATCCCTTCCCAACAAGGGAGATTAACAAATCAGTTAGACAAGGTTGTCCACTAGCACCCTTGCTATTTGCTATTGCCTCCCATCCTCTGATAATTTCTCTAGAATCTGCATGCATTGAAGAGTATATTACTGGGCTAAAGCTCAAGTATAGTGAACAATTAGTTATACAATGTTTTGCTGGTGATTTTTTATTGTTTCTGTAAGATTCCTCCCTCCAGCTCTTGAGGAGTAAAGATATAAGAACCTCCCCTTCTGTTCTTGAAATTATTCCCCTCTCTGAAATAGGAGAAAGATCTTGTTTTACCCTGTTTTGGCCTAGAGAGAAAGATCTTGTTTTACCCTGTTTTGGCCTAGAGAGAGATAATCCAAAACTTAGATATCTTTGGATTAAAAATCATCCTAGTGTCTAAAATGGATTCCCCTGAAACAGAAGTTCAAAATGAACTTTCCAACGTGCATTTGGAATTAATTGAAAATGTGTATAAGGAACCTTAGCCTAAGGGTCTACATTTTCAGAAATTTTTGGATTATGGTCCAACTAAGGTTCCAATGGACCAATTGGATTAATCCAAGTGTTGGGATGAGATAAATCCAAGCGAATAAAAGAAAATACACAAAAATGAGTAAATACTCACATAAGATGAAGAGTTGACTGAGTACAACGTTTATTAGTTAAAAATTATGAGAGATTACTTAAAAAATGAGATATTTTGGAATAATGATGCATTTGTGACACCTTGGTAAGGAGAGGGGGACTCTTGAGGTAGGCGCCTATTTCACATGTGTGGAAGAATTTTTAATTCAAAAAAATTGTGATATTTATATCTCTTCTCTCTCCTGGATCAAACCAAATTAAAAAAGGAGCCAAACTGGTCCAAATCTTGTCCAAATTGAGTCAAACTGAACCTAGAAAATTCTAGAACCCAGTTGGACTTGGCCTCCCTCACCTATAAATAGACCCTCACTCATTTGTAGAAAAATATTGGAGCTATACTATGCCAGTATTATATTAAAATAATCATATTTTCTATTCTCTCTTAAATTTTCCTCTCTCTTGGGAGCTTGGAGCTCTCTCTCTGTCTACAACAACTCTTGGAGTTGCTCTTCTCCTCTTGGTGGACCAATTAATTGGTTGGGGGCTTCATTGCTAATAGAGAATCAAGCCAAACTTGGAGGTAAAATCAATTTTTATGGTTTTTTCCAATTTATCTCAATGACTTTCTTCTTCTCAACCCCTCTTAAGCTTGAGAAGCATTCTACATAATTGTTTTAATTCAAATCAAGCCTTCCCTTAAAGTCTTAATGCTTAATTAAGAGAAAGTTAATCTTTATACTTATTTGTAATGCTTTCTTTAAGTAAATCTTTCTCTCTAAAAGAATAGCCATCTTTATGGCTAAACCCCTTGAAAAAGGATGCTTCTCTCAATGATAATCTCTTAATTCAAAGCTAAACTCTAGGCTTGATAAGCTAGAGATTAAGAAAATAATATTTTTATGATTTTATGTTAACAAAATAATGGTTATTTCTTTTAGATTATTTATAAGTAGTTAAAAACTACTTTGATTGATTCTAAATGAGAAATAGATTATCCTATCAATTTGGAAAAAGAGAAATAATGGAATGAGCTTAATCTAGTGGGATAATCATAATTAAGTTTATGATTATGGTTAAAATTATGATTTAAATTCATAGTTTGATTTTAAGCATAAAAGAGGAAATGCTATCATATTTTCATTACAAGCTTTCACTCTTTTAAGAAAAATTAAGAATTATCAGTAATAGCAGCGAAGCTATGGTAAAATTTTCAGAAAATAATACACATCTTATTTTTTTGCATAATGCTAAAAGAGGACTTCCTACCATATTCTAGGATTGGACATCCTATGCAAAAAGAATGATTTTCATCATATTCACGAGAAATATTTTTATTGTAATTATGCATAATTAATTGATTATGAGAAAAGAGTAAATTTTGGTAAATTTATTTTTTTACAAAAAGAGGAATTTCCATTATATTTGAGATCCCAAGTAATTAAATGGTAAAAGAGGAATTTTTGGCATAGTTCAAATTATGAGTATTTATCAAAAGTGGAATTTTGAGCATTATTAATTTTATTGGAAAATATGGGTAGAATTGATTTTTGTAAATCCCATGAATCTTTTACTCAAAAACATGAATATTGAATATATTTCACGTGAGAAATTTGAGAAAGAATATGAAAATATCCATCGAGAAAAAGTATCTTTAACTAGGCCAAGCAATTGGCAGAAACTTAGAAAAGTCCCATCGGCATCAAAAGTAAAAAACGGTACTAAATGTGAATGAGATATGATGTGATGTAAATGGATATGGATGTGGATGTGATGAGATGTGGATGGGATGTGATGTAAATAGATGTGGATGTGAATGTAATGAGATGTGATGTAAATAGATATGGATGTGAATGTAATGAGATGTGATGTGATAATATGTGAAAGGATGTGATGTGATGTAATAAGAATGAGATGTGATGATATGTGAAAGGATGTGATGTGATGTAAATGAATGAGAATGAGATGTGATGTGATAGATATGCATGTGAATGAATGGATGGATGTGGATAGATGTGAATGTGAATGAATGGATGGATGTGGATAGATGTGAATGTGATAAGATGTGAATGAATATGATAAATGTGAATGGATGTAATGAGATATGGATAATGAATGAGATGTGATGTGGATAGATGTAATGTGGATGGAATGAATGAGATGTGATGTGGATAAATGCGAACATGATGTAATGTGGACGGAATGAATGTGATGTGATATGGATGGAATGAATGTGATGTGATAAGGATAGATATGGAATGTATGTGATGTGATGTGATATGGATGCACAATGAATGTGATGGATGTGAATGGGTGTGATGATATGTAAATGGGTGTGATGAGATATGAATGGATGCGATGAGTTGTGAATGGATGCGATGAGATGTGAATGGATGTGAATGTGATGTAATGATATCTAAATGGATGCGATGAGATGTGAATGGATATGAATGGATGTGAATGTGATGTGATGATATCTGAATGGATGTGATGAGATGTGAATGTGATGTGATGATATCTGAATGGATGTGATGTGATGTGAATATAATATGATGATATGTAAATGGATGTGAATATGATGTGATGAGACGTGAATGGATGTGAATATGATGTGATGAGATGTGAATGGATGATGTGAATATGATGTGATGAGACGTGAATATGATGTGATGAGACGTGAATGGATGAGATGTGATATGATGAGATGTGATGTGGATGGATGTGATGTGATGAGATGTGGATCTGAATGAATATAAATGAATGTGATGTAATGTGAATGGATGGAAGAGATGTAATATAAATGAATGTGATGTAATGTGAATGGATGGAAGAGATGTAAGGTGGATGAATGTGATGTAATGTGAATGGATGGAAGAGATATAAGGTGGATGAATGTGATGTAATGTGGATCTAGGTAGATGTGAATGGATGAGATGTGATGTGGATATGGGTAGATGCGATGTGGATATGGGTAGATGTGAATGGATGAGATGTGATGAGGATAGATGTGGATAGATGTGATGAGATGTAATATGATGTGAATGGATGAAGACGATGGGAATACATATGACTGGATGTGGAATAAGCAATGTGAATCGATGTAGAAGAATGTGGAATAACGAGAAATGATGTGGAACAATGTGGAAAGATGAGAGTTCGTTAGAAACTGTATTTATGACCTGTTTTTAAATGACTATTTTATGTCAAGAATGCTGGGGAAGCATTTTGACCATCTTGTGAATGAGGTCGTGGTTGGAGACCTAAGTGATAAAGTTGCAATAGTTGACGGAGAGTCAACGGAGGATGTCTCGCGTAGCACGGTCGGTCGAGGTCTTGACCAGTCTCAGTTCGATTTAAATGGTGAGCTTTCAGTACAGTGGATGAGGGACCAACAAGGAAGCGGCCTATGAGTGAAACGCTAGGTGATCTGCGAAGGAGCCTAGAGGGTGCTGACCATACGGTGCTCGCCATGCGTGTGTCGAGGAAGAAAATGGAATAAGGAGTTAGAGTTATTTTCTGAACTCGGGCATGGATCTGGTTGATTGTCCTTGCTGGTCCCCTCAAACGGATGAGTCCATGGCTCTTTTATATGGATCTGTTGGTTGATCTTGCTGATCTTCAACGGAGAATCCATCTGGATTTTCTTAAGTGAATATATTTCTGGGTCCTATGAGCTAGGAACTATTGGAAAGGCCCCTGAGTGAACAGGTGGTGAGGGTTCTGGTTGCCAAGGATGCCATAGGCACATCGATGAAGGAATGATTGGAAATTAGAATTCAAGCTGGATATTTTGGAGGATTATGATCAGTGATGCTATGGTTTCATTAAAAGATTGTTTTAAAGACAGCTGAATCTGTGAAACAGGCAATTTCATATTGGGTGTGTAAGTGGTGTGACTATCCTGAAGTTTGCTTGAAGTGCCAACTAGGGGGCCTAGGAACTCTTTTCCCTAGTACTCGGAGCAAAATATAACCAAATTTCTAAATGGATCCTATCACTATAGTGGTTGGGCAGTTGGCTAACCCATGGGATTGGATGGCGTTAGGCTGGTCTGATGGATCCCTAAAATGAGACTCAATTCTGTTAAGTTACGATAGCTGAAGTAAATCCTGGATAACCCTTGTTCTATGGAAAAGAATCAACGGATGTGCCTCTTGATGAGGAAAAAAGCATTGGACTCTACGATCCAAGTGCAAGTCTTTTCCTTGATCTGACCATGAGACTTACGGGTTCAGTCGGATCAGTTTGGTTAGTGATGACCTTGACTACGTTAGAATAAAATTATCCTGGAGGAATCGCCTATGTCTGCTGGGTGAGGGAAGTTTTTTCGGGTTCGATTTTGGAAGAACCGAGGGATTAGTCTCTTGTCCGGATATCCATGGGCGAGGCCCGGAGTGAGAGGCTCTACCCTGCGCAAGAAGTGCTACTTCTGCTGCTAGCACCCTTGAATTCGTTACGCGGAGGGGGTAGGGATCTTTCAGTTTCTAAGGGTTGAGAATAATAATGTGAGATTGGCCTTAGAGATAGTGTACGAGTTTAACAATGCCTCTGGCTCTAAATGCAACACTCTGCAATCCAAAATTATAAGCCTGAGTGAGGATAATGATTTTGACATGCAAAGGTGGGGCTGTGAGGTGGTGCAAAAGGGCCAAATTGTCAGACTGCTTGGTATACCTTTTGGTGTTGGGGTTACTAATAAACAACTGGTAATGTGGACTATAAACAGGTTTTTAGACAAATTGAAAAAGTGGGAGGGCATCAAAGTCCCCTTTCATAATTGAAAAAGTGGGAGGGCATCAAAGTCCCCTTTCATAATAGGGTTGATATTTGCAATACAGTATTTGCAATACAGTACTGATGAATGCCTATGTTATGTTTTTATGCCCTGTGTTGAATATTGGGAAGTGTCACTGGAAGAAAATCACAGGCCCTATTGGAGATTTTCTTTGGAGAAATGGTAATGGGAAAAAAAAAAGCCTTTGCTTGGCTTGCATGGGACAAACTATCAGTTCCTATAAAAGGGAAGGGAGAATTGGTATTATTCATATGCCTACTCACTGTATTGCAAGAAATGCTCTGATGCTCCCGAGATGTTTATCTTAGAACATCACTTGGGCACTAATGATGAGGGAACTGGTGGAGCTCTCAGATGTTATGGCTAAAGGTAAATGGGGGAATCTAAACTGGAAGGATAAACTCTATTCATCTGCTCCTCTTAAGATCACCAGCTCAGCACTTTGCAAAATGCTATGCAAATGTTGGAAGGACAGTTTGGGTATCATGGTCTAGGATGGAGGTGGTAGAGTATCAGGAAATTCTATGCTCAGTTTGGGTATATGGTGGACTCATAAATTTAATCCCCCTTTGGCCCTACTTGATATCTCTGCTGCAAAGAGTCTCAACTATAAAGGCATTAGGCATCTGGTTGATTGCTGGGATAGGGATATGGTAGGGTGGAAAGAAGTGGATCACTCATCTTTGGAATATCAGTTAGCTAGGAAGGAAAGAGATCTGATGGCTCAGGTTTTGGAGTTGCTTCAAAGGGAGTTATGCTCTATGGCTACTGATACCTCAATTTGGATTAAAGACTGGGCTTGGCTTAATGGTGTCAAACTAAAGGATGGCAAAACTAGAGATATATATTCATTAATGAGAAATGGAGATGCCAATATGTTGTATTGCAATAAAAATTGGAATGTAAATTGGAGCCCTTCCAGTTGGAAAAAGAGATGGAACCCGCTCTGGGATTGCCAGATCCCTAAGAAGTTTCAAGTTTTTTTGTGGAAGGTTTGCATGTACGCATTACCTATTGGCTCTAAACTCCAAATAAAAAATATTTCTAGTGGCATCTGTCCCAGGTGTAGGTCATCACTTAAAGATGGTAAACATGTGTTTTGGGAATGCCTAGCAATCAGGGGTACCTGGTCCAAAATGTCTAAATGGATAGAGAAGAGGTTGGGTATGCAAACATATTGGGGGGACTGGGTCTTGGGTAGTAATGAACATATTGGTCTGGTTTTAAATATCATCAAAGCTTACATCTTGTTGGAAATCTAGTTTAGCAGGAATGCAATTGTATTTATGAAGGCAGTATGTACAGGCTTGCAAGACTCAGAATTGATGCATAAGTGTGTTTAAATGTGCTGGTCTGTGTGTAATGTAAATAAAATAAGATCCTCTGAGATGGATTTGCCAGAATTTGCAAAGGAACATACCCCAGTGCTTGGTGAGCTTCAAACATACTAGGAATAAACCCCTAACTTTGGTTTGTATGGTGCAGGTGAGATGTTGGGAAGGGAAGAAAAGGCCTCCCAAGTTTGGACCAAGAAAGGGGGAATGCTAGAAAAATAGTCCCCTCATGGATGCACTACACAAGCTATGATGGAGGCTAGTATACTTTTGGGGTATTAGATATCTTGGGAACAGTCCTGCTTTTTTATAGAAGAAGAGAGATGGGAATTTTTGTGTAAAATTCTAAATGAACTTGAGGAGTAGTAAATATGGATATTGTAGCCTGACTTGGTTGTATTGCAGCTTTTGAATAGCCTTTGAATAGCTTCAGTTAATATATATAATTATTATTGATCCCCAAAAAAAACCAAGGGGGAAAAATAGTGATTAAACTATTCATATCCTTGGTTACACTTAAAATTACATGTGCCAAGTGTTTAATTGTGAAAGAAACACCAATAGAACAAAGAAAAGGCACTTAAACTTGTCTCAAGGATATCACATAGCATGATGTTGTGAATCATAAAAAATTGTCAATGCATTGTAGTTAATGGATCAAACTATCATTGACATGACCATAATTTGGGATGTAAACCAAAGACAAACACTATAGACCATGCTACGAAAGCAAGATCATTGGCCATGCATCATAATACTACAAAAGTCACACGAAATGTATGATTTCTATGATAAAATCATAGAGTGCCAATTTAATCACTTAACCAACATAATGTGGGTGCCAAATTTTGGGAACTATTAATTAATTACTTGAAGAGAGGGAACCTTAGATATGGGACAATAGAAGGCTTAGATGTTAGACCTTAGGATTTTTTTTTGTTTTTTAAAAAAGTCGAGTATCTGGAGTGTTCGAAGCATTCAACCGACTGTGTTCTACATGTATAACATACATGTAGATGTTATACATGCTAGCAATGTAACCATAAAGAAGAGAACTTATGCAATAGCAAAAGCCAATCGATTCCAAATGGGAATTGTAAAATGACCCATCATCATCACCACAAAGTGCAATGACCTAGTGCTCAACACACTGGGGTTCCATGTGTGTGTTGACACATTGTGCACCAAATCATGGGACATTGTGCCGATGCCAAGACCTCTCCTTTATTGCGACTATTGTAAAAGGCATGGTGATCATGGGACACTAGAATGCAAACATCATCACATCACACAAGCTTGAACTTAGACTTATCCACCTGATCCATTGCCATCTCCCTTTGTGCAACAGACATTGGTTGTGGCTTTGCCCATGAGAAACAACTATAAAAAGAGAATCCTAAGACTGCCTAGTGTGCCCATTTTGCTTCTTGTCTTGTCGACCCAACCTATTTCTTGTCTTGTTGACCCAACTTCCTTCTTTGTCATTGAGGTTAATGTCGAGTGATCTAGGAAAGACCAAAGCATTTCCAAATGGCAAAAGAAAGGGTTCCAAGCACTTTGGAATCCTGTGCAAACACATTTTTCTCTTACAAAGAGTAATCTACTATGATGTTTGCTCTACTGTGCAAACACATTTTGCTCTTTGTGAGAGAAAATCCTTTTTCTCTCACAAAGAGTAATCTACCATTACCTCCATTGTTGTAGTGTTTCCATTGCCACAAGGACCCCATTAAAGAACACTCTAAACACCCCAAATAACATACCCTTGACACCATTATTATGTCCATGGTTATGGAGTAGATCACTTCTACAAAGATTTCTCTTGTAAGCAATAGCCAACTCCATAATCGAAGGCTTGCCTATGAAGAACTTAATGTGTTAGGCAATCAATGTGTCCGGATAACCATTGTCTCTTTGAACCTACTCACACAAATTTAGGCCAAACAAAAGAAGATTGTGGTCAAAGAAGTTGTAAAGCTTCAACCTTTAACCTGGCTAAAGACCTATGTAAACAAACAACAAGCCCACCACAAATGGAAAAAAGAATCAACTCTCAAAACATATGGGAAAAGGGCAATGATAAACTTACCATGTAGAGCAAAGATCAGTCCTCTTTTGAGCAAATTTAAGCATGCTCTTCTCCAGAATGGGGTTTGGATACTCAACCAAGAATTTAAGCAAATTGTCTAGATCAATCTGAATTTTCTCCTCTTCATTTCTTTGGCTCTCTCGTCACATGAGTTTGGTATAAGAATGCCAAGTGCAAATGGAAAGTGTACCCTTACCAACTTCAATTATACGAGCACCTCTTGAAAAGGACACCACTCCTACTAGACTTAGTTGAACAACTTGGAGAAAGAACCAATCCTCTCCCAAGTAGGAGAAGAACCAAATGAAGACCACACAAGGTTCATGCAATCCAACAAGAGGAGTATACCTATGTTGGGTAAAGTCATGTTCCTAAATGGGAGCACGAGAGGTGTTACAACACCAGGGATCTCCTAAATGCAAGAGCACCACACAAGGTTCATGCAATCAAACAAGGAGAGTATCGACCATGCTTTACAAAAACTCTACCTCCTCTTTTAGATCCATCTAAGATGGGAGAAGGAATAGACATGTGACCTTGCCTATCAAATCCCAACTCGTGAAACCCCACCAAGCATTGCCACAAGTGTTTGAGGCCATTTATGAGGAACCCACAAGGACTCCAAAAATGAGTTCGGATTAAACGAATGCATACATACGCTTTGAAAGAGAGCATGACATCCCTTCCTACAAATAAGGATGAAATTGAGATTCCTAACTAGCCCAAACGCTTTGAAAAAGAGCATGACATCCCTTCCTACAAATAAGGATGAAATTGAGATTCCTAACTAGCCCAAATTATGCACCTAGTGAAGGAGAATACAAATGCAGAGACATTACTTGTCTTTTGTCTTTCATATCCTCTAAAATTAAACTTCCCATTGGTACATTGCTATGTGCAAGCTCAAGGCTTTGGAAGTCTTTTATCTTTCATATCCTCTAAATTCAAACTTCCCATTGGCACATTGCTATGTGTAAGCTCAAGGATTTGGAAGGATTTATACAACTAAATGGAAGAACAACTATGAGTAAACATAGAAGAGTCAAAAGAACATATGCCACATCATGGGGAAAATCCATAGTGCTGCATCAAGCACTGCAAAAAATGAACTATGCAAAATACCACTTTATAGGCACAAAGCACTATTTTGAAAGTGATGCCACAAATGCAATCTTACCTGTAGTTTATAAAGGCAAAGAAGGCCAAGCCATCTTGGATGGTGGTGCTAGAGTTAGCATCATAAGAAAGAATCATTTGGGAACAATGCGGTAAACTACTACCCTTTGGCCAAACCACCCTAATATTGAGGCTGGCAGATGGAGTAACCATAAAACCCTTGGGTCTTATCTGAGATTGGGGTTAAGTTTTAGATAAAATTTTATGGTAATTAACTTTGACCAATAGCCAACCATGAGTATATGACATGTGGCATCCCATGCACGAGTCTCTAATAATCCATGATTGGGGCACTAACCACATATATATTCGAAATAAGCACAAAACTCTACACCTAGAAAGCACACCCCATGGGTAAAAACTTTATATCCAATGAGTCTATCACACAACTGCAAAGATTTCGACTCTTAACATTGCAGACTTCTTGCCAAGACCTAGAGGATGAACAAGAGAAGGATCCACACCCCGGCTTGACAAAGATGAGCCCAATGGTTGGATGAGAATCCTAGCAATGATTGACACCTAGCCTATTACTAGAGCCATAGGCACACAATATCTGGATTCAAGCCACAACAACATGTTACCACACCTATACACATCACTCAACACCTCGACGACGAGTGTTAGAGAGATGACTCCTTGCCACTAGAAACATCACCTCTTAGAGTGTGGCTTAACTTTCCATTTGGAAAAAACATGAAAGAAAGGGAGCTCTGCTTAGATCAGAGGCTAGCCACAACCTCATGCTATGGGAAGCATGGTATGAGGTGGGTATCCCTAGGCCAACCCTCTCTGGGTGTTGTTGTACACATGAATATCTAAATGGTTGATAAACAAAACGTTCAAAGCTTGGGGTGCTTCACACAAATTGTTCATAATATAGCTAACTCCGTTTACAAATTTCACGTAGTCCCTAAAGGTGTAATCAAAGAGGAAGTCCTCCTGAGAAGCTGCTGTGTGGACAAAGTAGAATGCTCAATTTACTCTGTCCGCAACATGGTGACCCTAGAGCTACCCATCACAGGGAGGTGAGGGAACAACAACACCAATACTTGTAGGTCACTCAAGTACAAGTAAAGACACAGTATTGATAGCTGGTAAGGTCCCTACTACCCTCATAATAACAAAGAACAACAACACCAATACTTGTAGGTCACTCAAGTACAAGTAAAGACACAATATTGATAGCTGGTAAGGTCCCTACTGCCCTCATAATAACAAAGAACAACCAACAAAACATCACACCCATGCAAGTGTGGCTTGGCTTCCCATTCAATGACACCTTGCAAAGGTGGCAGACCCACCTACATCCATGAGTTAAGCCTAGCTTTCTGTTTTTGGGAAACGTAGAATTCACTAGGTCAACCAACACTTAACCTACACATTAATAAGGACTTTATGTAATGCAGTGTGTGGCTTAATAAATTTTCCTTTTAATCCTAGTTGCTCTGTTAGATGAATAGCTTGAATATCTTTCATCTTGGATACTGGAGGTGAATCCCTTAAAAGTCTTAGCTGTGATGAATTGAGTGGAGGACCAAATGTTGCACCACCTAAATCTCTCTTATTGGTTAGAGGCTTTCTTAGTTGGGATGCAATAGGAAGGATTCATGTTCTATACTATGATATTGACCATTGATGATTATGATTAACCCATTCCTCAACAATTTCTTTAACACTATCCCAATCAACATGGCCTTCAAACACAAGTAATTGTCCATATCGGTTGGTCTCTGTCGTCACACTGGGCACATCACAAATTCAGGTTTTCTAAGTTAGGGTTGGAGAATATTTACCAAGAAGCCACTTCAAGACTCCTAAAAACATGTCACATGATCTGTGTGAGGACGAGTACATTGATACTCTTGAACATGCTCATGTAGGACTCATTGTTTGTGAGGAACACTTCAAGAGTGAAATCATTACTTAAAAGGTTCTCTATGTCAGATTGTGGTGGCCAACATGCCAACACCCTTTGGAGATTCCATAGCAAATATCAAAAGATGTGACAAGTGTCAGCGCTTCACAATACACCAACACAAAGACCTTACAACTATAATCATGTCTGTCAGACCATTTGCTAAATGAGGAATGGATTTTGTTAGCCTTGTAGGACCTTGCTTTTCTAAATCCCTTAATTCTTTGAACCACTCACCTTGGTTGGTCATGTGGTTAGAGACACTCGAATCAACATACCATACATCTCCTATATTTGGTGCATTTGTAGTGAAAAAAAGCATATGACGCTCCGTCACAAATAGTTCCTCACTTATATCTTTAGCCTGCTTACTTGACAATGCATAGTTTCCTTACTGTAACTTCTCACTTTTTATGTCATTTTTCTTTTTATAGTAGTCTTTTGCTATATGTCTTGGTTTCCCACACTAATAGCACTTAACACTCTATGCTAATTTTACTCTAATTTCTTTGCCCTCCACCTCATCCTCTGTGGCTCCCCCTGCCTCTAGAGTGGTCTTTTTTGCCAATTGGAATCTTATTGTTATTGTCTATGATTACTATTTCCATATCAACTTGCACCTTGACCTCTAGATGAAGATTGGTAATGCCTATGACCCATAAGAAGATAAAACCCTATATGCTCCGGATGTGTTGTGGGGGTGAAATTTGGTAATGCACTATTTCCCACCTACCCTATATGCTTTGGGTGTGATTTGGGGGTGAAATTTGTTACTACCTATGACTCATAAAAGGAGATTAAACATTGTGTAAAGACGATCCCTTTTTTACCAGGCATAGAAAATTGAGCCCCCTTGAACAAAATGCATATTATCCAAAGACTTCCCTATCTTGTTTGGATCATAGCTTAGTATTTGTAGATTGGAAAGCTAATTGTTATCCTAAGCACTAAGGGCTCACTGGTTATGGTACTTTGGTATTTTCTTCAAGCTTTAGGTGTTTTTCATGGATTTTGATGCCCCAATCATTGAAAGCATATCAGGCTTTCATATGGCCAGTTAAAAGGGCTGGTATATCTCCCTCAAGCCTATGGGGGAGTCCATCCTAGTAGTGGTCGTGAACAACGCCAAATGCTGAGCCATGGGTTAAAGTACCATTTCTTTTATTTCAAGCAATGGTGATGCAAAGAAGTTGTCCGATGTCCTTTATGTTCTAGACATCAAGAGGAATCTAGTCTTTTTGCAGCCATAGTTGACTGCGACTTGAAGGTTCTCTTTTTTGATCAAGCTGGTGCAATCATTACAGATATCAACGGGCAATGTTGGGAAAGAAAGCCAATGCAACAACTTGTATGAGTTATCGACTTTTATAGCCCGAGTCGATAGTTATGGCATGAGAGATTTAGGCACCTGAGCTTTGTAGTCTTGAAAGAGATGTAAAGGTATGGGATTGTGGCACATCTACCAACATTTTCAAAGATGTCAGAGGTGTGTGAAGTTTGTTTGATGGGCAAGCAGCATCAGCATGCATTTCCACAGGAAAGAAAGAATCATGCAAAGGCTCTTGTATAGCTTCTACATGTAGATCTCTGTGGTAAAATGCCAACCATTACATTGGGTGGTTCTTTTTACTTCTTGGATTGATCGATGGGACTAGTAGGAAAATGTGGGTGTATTTTCTTTGGGATAAGGTTGAAGCTTTTAGAAAGTTCAGAGTATGGCATAACTTGTTAGAGAATGAGACATAAAATAGGGTAAAGAAATTTCAAACAGATTGAGGAGGAGAGAGAATTCACATCAAGTGAGTTCAATGTCTACTGTTTTGCAAGGAGCATGGGATCAAGAGAGATTTGAAAACTTTTCATACTTTGCAACAAAACAGTGTTGCAAAGTGCAAGAATCATACAGTTGGTGGTGAAGGCATGAATTATGCTCAAAGGTAAAGGATTACATAATTCTTTTTGGGCCAAGGCAGTTAACACTATAGTGCATATCCTTAACATGAGTTACACAAAGGAAGTGAAGGGCATGAAACCTCAAGAAGCTTATTTAATACCAAATCCACAAGAAGTGGATTCATTAGATGATGAAGAAGAGAAGCCTATAACACCTCATAAGGGTCCATGTCCTAACTGGGTGAAGTGTCTCTTAGATAGGAAAGCTTCTTCAGCAATTATAGAACAACCAACAACTGTTCATAGATCCAAGAAAATAGAGGAGTAGTAGAAGAGGTCCTTTGCTCACATTGTCAATATGGCCTTGATGGTGTGGCTGAGATAATGAAAGTATAGGAGCTAGCTAGCTTAGAGGAAGCATTAGAAAATCCAAATTAGAGGGGGGACATGGAGTCAGAGTTTGACTTAATTTTAAGAAACCACACTTGGGATCCTGTGGATCATAGCACCAAAAAGTGGGTTTAGAAGGCCAAGTACAAGTCTAATGGTACATTGGGCAAGGCTTGTTGGTTGAAAGGTTTTGTATAAGAGGTTGAAGGGTTTGACTTCTAGGAGACATTTGCCCCGATAGCTAGATTGGCCACTCTTAATACATAGTACTTGCCTTGGACACTCATGAAAAGTGGCCAATATTGCAAATGGATGTGAAGTTTGCAATACTAAATGGCCATCTCAAGGAGAAGGTTTATGTGGTGTAGCCATCCAGGTTTGAGATACTCGATTCTGAAAACAAAGTGTATAGACTCTGCAAGACATTATACGAGTGAAAAGGGACCCTTGGGCTATATATTTCTATTTGGGGATAGAGGTGTGGCAATAGTAAGATGAAATCTTCACTTCTATGCAAAAGTATGCAGGAGAAATTCTGAAGGCATTTGGCATGGCTAAATGTAAGCCAGTGGTTAGATGGAGGTTGATGCGAAGCTTTTTGCTCAAGATGCTTCTCCACTAGTGGATATTATGGCCTATTGCACCTCCCAAGAGAACTCCACACATTCAGCACAATGGAATAAGTAGCAGACAACAACCGTCTCATAGGGTACTTACCATGTTTTGAGCTCACGTCTCTTGAGGCTCTCCAAGTTTGGTGTAGAAGCTCCAATCCTTCGATCTCCACTCTGTCACCGTCGCAGAGTCGCTCACACCACAATGCAAGGCAACTGTCCTCTCACTCTTCCACACACAAGCATAGAAGAGGCACATGCACTAGAGTACACACTATCTCGCTCACACATACATAAGACAAGACAAGAGCTCTCATAACACAAAGGGGATTGTGTCTTTCCATTATGAGAAATTGCCTTATATACAACTCGCCCTTGTTCAAACTTGGGCACCCAAAACTTACTAACTAAAGTCTTTGTTGGTTGGCCAGTATCTCATAATGTACAAATTTATAATACCGTTACATAACACTTATTAATATCCTCAATGGGAGGAGCATCTTTGTTAATCCAAATGGGGATTCCCTACCTGATGTAGGTTATATCCTCATAACCTCTTACTTAGGTTGAAAGACTTGGTCTCACTGAACTCGTGCCTGTAGAGAAGTTACGGTGTGATTGAAGCTTTTTGAGGATGTGTAAGAACCTCCTCTTCTATCTCTTGTAATCATTCTTCCCTCAGAAATGAAAAAAGGTCTTGTTTCACCATGTTTTGGTCTAGAGAGAAAATTTCTAGAGAGAGAATTCAAAATTGAGATTTTTTTGAATACAAAAATTCTTCTAATATCTAAGATGAATTCTCCTTAAACAGAAGTTCAAAATGAACTTTCCAATGTACATTAGGCATTAATTGAATATGTGTATAAGGGACCATAGCCTAAGGACCCATATTTTCAAAAAAAATTGGATTAAGATCCAAATAAGGTTTCAGAGGACCAATAGGATTAATCCAAGTATTGGGATGAGATAAATACAATGAATAAAAGAAAATAGCCCAAAAATGAGTAAATGCTCACATAAGATGAAGAGTTGACTGAGTACAAGATTTATTAGTTAAAAACTAAGGTATATTAGTAAAAAAAATAAGATACTTAAGTACAATGATGCATTTTTGACATCTCAGGAAAATCCACTTGTGGTAGGTGTATTTTTTCTCATCATTACTTGGTTTTTTTAATTCAAAAAAATCAAGATATTTTATCTCTCCTCTCTTCTGGTGCAAACTGGATCAAAAAAGGGAGCCAAACTAATCCAAATCTTATCCGAATTACGTCAAACTAAAGCTGAAAGACTCTAGAGCCCAGTTGGAATTGGTTAGTGACCTCCCTCACCTATAAATAGATCCTCATTCCTTTGTATTTTCATATTGGAGCAATACCATACTAGTATTATCTCTAAATTAATATATTTCTATTTATCTCTCTAATTTACCTATACTCTTTAGAGCTTTGAAGCTTCTCTCTCCTCCATCCTCTCTTGGAGACTACTCTCTCTCTCTCTTGGTGACCAATGTCTTGCTTGGGGGCTTCTCTTCTAGCCAAAGAAACAAGCCCAAATCAAAGGTAAACCTAATTTAATGGTTTATTTTCAATTCTCTCAATGATAAGATTAGTCATTCCTATGGCTAAATCCTTGATAAAAGAATGATTCTTATTTATAATCTCTTTATCTTAAGCCAAACTCTATGCTTGACAAGCTAGAAAAAGACATTAGTTATTTTCATGATTTGTAATCTAGAAAAAAGAAAGATTAATTCTTTTAATCTTGTTTATGGTATAAAAAAATCATA
Source organism: Cibotium barometz (assembly GCF_041138505.1). NCBI lineage: Eukaryota > Viridiplantae > Streptophyta > Polypodiopsida > Cyatheales > Cibotiaceae > Cibotium > Cibotium barometz. The sequence goes on from NC_141089.1 coordinate 37,351,773, forward strand.
TAAATTCATCCTAAATTGAAAGGAGGTTATGCTAAATTTTTAAAAAATGAGGAATGAGTATTTTAGTCCAATCTAGAGAATTAATCATAATTATGCTTATAATTATGATTATAATTATGCTATGTATGCATAAATCTAATTTTAGTTTAAAAGATAAGTTTTTATTATATTTTCATTACAAGTTTTTATTTAAATAGAAAAATAAATATTCTTAGTAATTGCAATAAAACTATGATAAATTTATATATATATATATATATATATATCTTATTTTTATGCATAATTTCAAATAATACAAAAAGAGAAATTCTTATCATATTCTAGATATAGATATTATGCAAAAAGAATAATTTTTATCATTTTTATGAAAAATACTTTTATAGTAATTATGCATATTTATTTAATAAGAGAAAAGAGAAAATTTTGATATAATTATTTAAAAGAGAAATTTCCATGATATTCTAGATTCAAACATTTAAATGTTAAAAGAAATTTTTTTAATATATTTTAAAATATGAGTATTTTTATTTATTTATCAAAAGTATTATCATTTTATGAGGATAAATTTATACAAAATAAATTTTATGCAAAAAGAGGAGCTTTGAGCATTATTCAGTTGTTAGAAAAATAAAGAAAGGTATGCACAAATTTTCTAAAATCATTCAATTTATAAAAATTATAAAAATAATTTATTTGATTAGTGTTTATACTGAAAGAAGAAATATAGGTATAATTGATTTTGTAAATCCCATGAATCTCTTATTCAAAAGGAAGAATATTGAATATATCTTATTTTGAGAAATTTGAGAAAGAATGTAAAAATATCCATCGCGAAAACTTGGATAATTCTTAATCAAGAAAAGAGAATCTGGAATCCTTGAGAGGATCAAGGATCTAATACGTAAACGAAAATTTAGATTTAGTCTTCATTAATAAAGCTTAAGAAATGAAAACACAATACATAAATGCTCTTTTTGAATTTTTACTATAAATTTTTGATTAAGTTTATTTTTCCTTTTTAAACCTTCAACAACACTCTAATACTTAGATTTAATGGGATCGAAAAAAAGTTATCTTTAACTAAGTCAAACAATTGACAGAAACTTAAAAAAATTCTATCAGTAATATCGAAAATAGAGTAACCATACTAAATGGATTTGATGTGGATCCGGATGAATGTAAATGGATGTGATGTGATGTGGATCCAGATAGATGTGAATGGATGTGATGTGATGTGGATCTAGATAGATATAAATGGATGTGAAGTGATGTGATGTGAATCTTGATAGATGTAAATGGATATGATGTGATGTGATGTGGATCTGAATGGATATGATGTAATGTGAATGGATGCGATGAGATGTGGATGGATGTGAATGGATGTGACATGATGTGGATGGATGTGAATGGATGTGATGTGATGTGGATGGATGTGAATGGATGTGAGGTGAATGGATCTGAATGGATGTGATGTGGATCCAGATAGATGTGAATGGATGTGATGTGATGTGGATCTAGATAGATATAAATGGATGTGAAGTGATGTGATGTGGATCTTGATAGATGTAAATGGATATGATGTGATGTGATGTGATGTGGATGGATGTGAATGGATGTGATGTGATGTGGATGGATGTGATGTGAGGTGAATGGATCTGAATGAATGTGATGTGATGTGGATGGATGTGAATGGATGTGGATGGATGTGAATGGATGTGAGGTGAATGGATCTGAATGGATGTGATTTGAGGTGAATAGATGAAGTCAATCCTAAACATTTGACCATCCAAATGACATCAAAAAGGCTCTAGGTCACCGAGGATACCCACGCGTGTGTCGGGGAAGAAAATGAGTTGGAGTTGTTTTCTGAACATGGGCATGCATCTGGTTGATTGACCTTGCTAATCTCCAACGGATGAGTTCATGACCCTTTTATATGTATCTTGTTGGTTGATCTAGCTGATCTTCAACGGAGAGCCCATCTGGATTTTTATGTGATTATATTCCCGGATACTATGAGCTAGGAACTATTAAAAAGGCCTTGAGTGAGCAGGTGGTGAGCATTCTGGTTGCCAATGATGCCATAGGTACACCGATGAAGGAATGATTGAAAATTAGACTTCAAGCTAGATATTTTGAAGGATTATGATTAATGATACTATGGTTTTATTAAAAGTTTGCTTTAAAGATAACCGAATTTGTGAAAGGCAATTTTATATTGGGTGCGTAAGTGATGCCTGAAATGTATTTTGCATGAATCCGGCTAGGGGACTTGGAAACTCTTTAACCAAATTTTCATAATGGATCCTATCAATACAGTGGTTGGACGGTTGGCTAATCCATGGGACTGGATGGAGTAGGGCTAGACTGATGGATTCCTAAAATAAAATTCAATTCTGTTTAAGTTATGATAGTAGTTGAAGTAAATTACGGATAATTCTTGTTCTATGGAAAAGAATCAACGGGTGTGCCTCTTGACGGGCAAAAAAGCATTGGTCTCTATGATCCAAGTGTAAGTTCTTCCCTTGACCCGGCCATGTGACATGCAGGTTCGGTCGGAATGAAAAAGGATAATTTAAGGCTCTTGACTACGTTAGAATAATTTTTCATAAAGGAATCGCCTGTCTTCTGGATGAGGGAAGTTTTTTCAGGTTCGGTTTTAAAAGAACCTAGAGATTAGTCTCTTGTCCAGATATTCATGGGCGAGGCCTGAGTGGGAGACTTTGCCCTGCGCAAGAAGTACTACTTTTGCTGCTAGCACCCTAGAATCCGTTGCGCAGAGGGAGTAGGGATCTTTCAGCTGGTATTAGAGCGAATTGTCTAAAGTTGATAAAGCAAGAAGTAAGAAATGTCAAAAATTTATGAGTTACGAGTAAAAGATTGAAACCGTGTTGAAATTCATACAAATTGATATTCGGAATGAAGATTCATAAATTGGAAATTGAGTCTTCAGATGGAAGTACCGCAATTGTGTGGAATCCCTGACTTGCTTGAGGCCTAGATATGATGGTATTTACCCTATAGCTCTAAGGACCGTGACCACCCGTATTTACCGTGGATATACTGCAGCTCTTTATTAACAATATATACGAGTAAATCTAAGATCTTGAAGTTAAAAGCAAAAATGCTATCCTAGATGATGATTTCGGATGCTGGTTGATATGATTTTAGAATTCTGATTGAGAATTGATAAATTGATTTGGATTCTGACTGAAAGATTAGGATTTTTGATTTCTGGTTGAAAAAAGAAGATAAGTTGAATAAAGCTACAATGAGGATGAATGGAGAGAATCTTAGTAATGATGTTAATAACTTGAAAGACGATTATGACTTTCAAAAGATCACTATGAGATTAGTGGATTGTGCTGATAAATTGTTTGTCGTTCGCAGCTTGACCTTTGACCTAGTAGATCTAATTAAGGAATGACAAATTGAGAATATGTATAACTGAAATTCCCGTGAAAAATGTTCAGATGAAATTTTTGGTCTGATGGACCATTATTATATTAAGAATATAAATGAACTATTTTTTGATAATGAGTTCTGTATGTTCTTCTTATAGAAGGAATCTTTATCCCACGATTCTGTGAGGGTTGACTAGACCTTAAGGAACCCTAAAATCAGTTGGATCTAAAGTTAGATTCGAATTATAAATAAAGTGATCTTTTCACCGGAGTGTCTTGGTTAAATTGAAAAAAGGAACTTAACAAGAATTTTCGTATTGATAGGATCATGGATCGAGGTCATCGTGGTAGGAATATTAAACCCCCAACTCGATGAAGAAGAGCTCGACCCAGATGTTCGTAACTCTTCATAGATCGCAGCTTGGACCTTTCAAGGGTGAAGGAAAAAACTTAGACGAGCCTGTGGAGAAGTGGATCAAAGCAATGGAAGAATACTTCGATGTCACTGGATACAACGAGAAGAGTAAAATAACTCTTGCAAGGTTGAAGATAGTAGAAATAGTTAGAGTGGCACGGAGAAACCACTGCGAGACAAACCATCTGGATCAGAACATCCAGACATGAAATGATCTCAAGATTTACGTAAGGAAGAGATTCTGTCCTCCCGCTTTTTGAAAACCAAGATGAACGAATTCTTAGAGTTAACCTAGGGGAACAGAACTATTGAAGTGTATCACCAAGCATTCGCTCTCCTTCTTAAATACTCACCACCGTTGGATAAAGAACAGCTGATGACCAAGTTCATTCGGGAAATGAACGAACCTTTAGATATCCTGGTAAAGAATGCCAAGCCAGTTTCCATGGCTGAAGCAATGCGGATGGCGAAGGATTTTGCCAAGGCCTTTGTTGTCAAGTTTCCGCCAAAGCTAGCACCATCATCTTTCAACAGATTTCTAGCTCCGAAAGGTGATTCTAACTTTCCACCTCCTAAGAGACAACAAGGTCAAACTCAGGATGCGAGAAGTTCTAGAATGGAAGAAAGGTATTTTTTTCGAAACACAATCTCTTGAAATTTAACTTCAGAAGTTCGACCCATGAACAAAGAAGTTAAATGCTATATCTGTCAAGGATCGAACATCGCAGTGTAGATTACCCAACTCCTTTTGGATCAAGGTTTTCTGGGCAGAGAAGTCAGGAACCAAGATTTCAAACTCCAGCTCCTTTTCAGAGTAATCACGTTCCTTTCCGTCAAAATCAGGAAAACCTTAGAGATAGACCCTCTAACCAACCCTCAGCTTCAATGCAAAATAATGCAAGATCCCAGTCTAAGAATTGAAAGAATCAAAGAAAGAAGTTCTCCAACCAGCCATCCACTTTCAAGACAGTAACGCTGAAAGTGATTGAAGAAGAAGGTGATGAAAGAGATCATCCTTCAGTTACGAGATGAGGACATCTCACGTTTTTAAGTGAGGTAGGATGTAAGATTTATCTCCCCAGCTTTTGAGATATAAAGGTATAAGAACCTCTCCTTCTGTCTCTTATAATCATTCCCCCCTCAAAAACGAAAAAAAATCTTGTTTTATCTTATTTTCGTCTAGAGAGAATATCTAGAGGTAATTTAAAACTGAGATATTTTTGAATACAAAAATTCTTCTAATATCTAAGATGAATTCCCATAAAACAGAAGTTCAAAATGAACTTTCCAATGTGCATTAGACATTAATTGAATATATATATAAGGAACATTAACCTAAAGACCCACATTTTCAAATTTTTTTGAATTAAAGTCCAAATAAGATTCCAGAGCACTAATAGGATTAATCCAAGTATTGGGATAATAGAAGAGTGTTGAGCTCCCTTTATTAGAAAATAAAGTTAAGTTCTCCTAACATTTCATGTCAATCAGTGCTAGTTCCCATAGACTTACACTCATGCCTTATCCCAAAACAAGTTTTTCTCATCTCATTAGGTATAATATTTTTCACGTCTCAAAAATATTCATTTCAATCTTAACATTCAATTATATGAAAAAATACAATGTTTTTTAAAGTCTTGATAGTGGCAATATCAAAAGGATTGTAATACTCCAAAATTTTCCTCCAACAAGATAAATCCACACAGTGTATATCCATCCTATTACCAAACTAGTGTTAGTGTGCAATAAGTATTATTTTCTCGAAGTGAGGCTTTTGTGTGTGTGTGTGTATATATATATATATATATATATATATATATATATATATATATATATATATATATATATATAATATATATATATATATATATATATATATATTTTATATATATATATATATATATATATATATATATATAGAGAGAGAGAGAGAGAGAGAGAAAGGGGGGGACCAACAAAATGTAAAAATTAGTATATTCATTTCTCTTTGAACATTCCATTTACGAGGAAAAACATGATGTTTTTTGGCCTTAGCATTCCTTCAACGTTTAGAGTCTCACAGACTGCCTACAACCAGCCACTGGTGGAAAAACTACACTAGGAGGAATGATTGACCAAACTACATCATCTTTGTGAGAATACATAATGTAAAGTATATGACACATTTTAATACGGTTCGTAGCTAACTGGAAATGAGTAGAGTGATAGACCAGCTTTTGGATCTAAAAAACAAAAAATGTTGGAATATTAGTTTAGGATTGGATGGCTAAGAAAAACTAAAGTAGGGAATTAGATGGGTTCCTCATTCAAAAGAGGGGGCTATGACAAGTACTAAAAGCCTCATATCCAATATTCTGCAGTCACTAGCTGTGCGGTAACTCATCTCGTTGGAGTCAGTAGCTCTTGAGTGACAAGTGTACATGCAGAAGAGCTATTCTTTACTATCCTACATGCAGAAGATGGAAAATGAACATTTGCCCTTTCTATGAGTTTCTTTAGACTTGTGGGGGTCTTGAAAATAGGGGTGTACCTACAAAAGAGCTATTCTTTGCTATCCTATACGCCATTGATGGAGAATGCACATTTGCCCTTTCTGTGAGTTTCTCTAGCCTCGAGCCTCGAGCCTCTAGCACCCATGTTGTCTGAATTTTGTTTGGCACTTTGCAAAAGGGTATTTTCCATGTCTGGCATGCGTTATTTTGTTGGCATGAAGTATTTTTTTTGATATCGATACTATCAAGACTTTAGAACACATTTTTAATATTGATCACCCTAAAAAGAACAAAGTATCAAAGATATTGCAGTCACTTTTCTGTTTTCTTTTTCCCTTTTTTTTGGGGGCCTTTTTTTTTTTTGTGGGGAGGGGGGTTATTCTTTGGAGAAGTCACGTCTAAGGGACATCTGAGCCGTCAAAATCACCTGGAATTTACACCCAGCTTCAACCACACAACCACCGTGCAAATCAAACCCAAGATTGCAGTCACTATTCTACCACCTGGAGATACCTATCTCAGACCTCAACATAATAGGGAGGGGAGCTAGGAAGAGATTTTAGAGTAACTTCATATGCACACAGACATGGACATTGAGACGCATATAAATGGAAAGAAAAATACAGTGCCACAAAGATGAATAAATGAATCACTTTATTTTTTAAAAAAATGCAAATATTAAAATGGGACTAATGCAATGGTCATGCATAAAGCCAATGATCAATGCTGTGTTCTCCAATGACTGGTATAATCTTTTGGTTTTATGAAAATTCCTTTTGTAGCAAGCTCATGGGAAAAACCTCCGCCTGCAACCCATACAATCGGAAAAAACAAAGCTGTGTTAGAGAGGAGAATCTGACATGTTACATAATCATAAACTATGAGATGTGGAAAAGGAGGGTTGAAAACCTGCACAAGGTTCGAAACCTACATACGATCAGACCCAGGCACTATCCTCTTCTCCAGAGTTCCAATTGGTGATGCAAAATATGCAAAATGTGCAATGACATTAAGATGCTCATACATAGCGTCACATGGCCTAACTATAATGGAAGGAAGCACCCAGCAGACGAGAAAGCCGCCCAGGCCAAGCAAGCCAATGAAGAGTGGCATGGATACATCACCTGTATCTATGGGATTTGTAAGGATGGATAGGTAATAGGGAATAGCCAATTGGAGTAGGCATTAATTTGTGACTCATGGTTGAACCCGATTTCAGGCATTCACCTTAAAACGGACAAAATTAATGTTACCTCAGTCACTGGCATAGCCCTCTAAATTACCTATTACTTACCCGTCCTTGAGGAATCCCAAAGATTCAGGTGATGTAACAGGCACGTTCAGGCAGAGGTGTGGTAGTGCAAGCCACGAGGTGCAAGCCAACAGGTGATGCTCAAGTAACAAACTTCAGCTTGAAAAATCTGTGAAGCCACGAAACCACTTCATCAGCAACGCTCATTGCTTGCAAGAGAAGAAGCTGAAGCAGATTCTCATCAACATGGGAAGAAGACCAGAAGTGGGTCTAGAAGCCTCGGGTTATTTTCAACACGATGTCAACAGCAAGAGGACTTTTCCTGCCAGCAGACTAGCTTGCCCTTCCGAAGCACCTCAGAAGGTGGCCTTCACCTGTTTCTCTTTAAGCCAAGGAGCACAAAATGCCTCATCTCACCAGCTGTGGTAAACACACCAGATTGAAGATCACTCCAACATAGACATCCATCCACCTCCAGTCTCGTGCTGGGTGCTTTTCATTGAGAGGCTTAGCATGGGTGATATTACAAGGGAGCCACTGGAAATCTAGGTATCCTTCGATCCTTTGAAACAATTGCCATATCACACCTTGACTGGTATATGAATATTTGTTGTGATCCTGGTATTGCTACTGTGCTCATGGTGTCAGCCATTCAGCTCAGAGCAAGGTGATGCCCAAATTTACATGATGTGAACTCTCATTGGCCCCAACCGAGTTTCTTTGGCATACCGTGTGGTAGCACAATCTGTCACCACTCTCCTAAATTATGACGTGTGCTTAAATGTTAGAATTGGATTAGGGTTTCTTTCATAAAAGAATCCATGAGAAACTGACTTGGACGTGTGCATGGATTTCATGGATGGCATCCATAAACTAGGGCGTCCTTCGGCTTCATGGGCAGCTAACATGGAATACTGGTCTCGAGCCATTGTAAACGACGATGACCAGTTATGGAGCGTGGTGTACAGGATGATCTGATACGAAATTTTTCAAGACAACAACTGCATGTGCATGTTGCCTGGATATTGTTTTTGTTCATGTAAAACCGTCTCTTTGGTGTGGACATTGCCTAGTATTTATTGCCTGTGAATGTCCATGGAACTGGGGACGCCTAGATACTAGGCAATGTCCACACAAAACATATTTATCTTTATTAAACCTTTATTACTAATCACGTACGTATTACATTGCTGGAAAAGTGAAAAGTTTTTATAGCTTTTCACAAGGTGGGCAGACAGTTTAAAAACCGAGGACAGCAGAAGGAAAGGACACCTCACACCATGTATGTGTGTGTGTGTGCCAAAAGACTCTATACATCCCACACATGCAAGAAAAGCAGGTGAACGTCTAAATTTGGTGAATCTTTTTGGTGCGTTTTTTGCTCCTCAAGGCTCCATGACTTTACACCAGCTCCTCTACAGGCATACCCACTGTCTACTAGCTCTCCTGCACATTCTACAGCTGTTGGTTGCCCCTTTCCTGCATCTAGAGGTCGCTTTTATGCTCATTGTGCTGTACAAACAGCGATATAGGTTATGTGACATGTTTTGACTGCTTTGGGGCTGCATTTCCTTCACACGTGTGGCCCAAGGTGCTGTTTTTCAGAGCTAAACCTGTTGAACAAGGCAAAACAGGTTGGTTGAAGTTTTTTACACCCATCGAAGAGTGGACAAAACTGCCTTGACAGTCCACATTGGTCCAGGTGAACCCGGTGGTATATCAAGCAAACATGGGGACACCCGGAAGGTATTCCTACAGTATACAAGCAAGGCCGAAGTGTTGAAAGGTTGTGACCAGCCGTCATAATCTTTAGGCTGTACTTCAGTTTGTACTCCCTGTGACGGGCGGTCACATGTTTGTGTGTACTGCAACTGAAATCCCTGATTTTGCTCTATTTCATGTACTTAGAAATTCTCATGCACGCAGGCCCTTTGATAATAAAGATATGTATCTTAAGGGGGGGACTGGCCCATCTTCGGCCACTCGTGTGGTGCGATTGTGCATGTGTTGTAGCATGTACTTGTGTGGAATTTGTGTTGTTAATTAAGTTTACTGGTCAAGTGTTTGCAGAATCAAGCTCCTCATTACACATTCCCACAATGACAGGGAGCAGCCAGATTTGTAAATAATGAAGAATTTATGTTCTAGAGGAGAGCTTGTGCAAAAGTTCTGGAATGCCATCCAGACTGTACTAGATTGAGTAAAAACTGTTCCAACATAAGGAGGAGGTACGTTGGAGGGAAAGTCACATGCAGCATCCCCACACAAGGATGCATGTGCAATCCACATTGTCCTTGGGGAAAAGCCAGGTGCTAAAGGACGGTATTTGCAACCACTTTCGCACCTCTAATGTCAACTACAGTAAGCAATGCACCCCATCTCCTGCCTATTATGTTTGCAACAATGAAATTAAAGGTTTTTCCATTAGCTATAGTAAATGATAAAAAATAAGCTTAGTTATACAAATGTTTTTTTAATCATTATGGCTATAAAAAAAGCAACACAATGTAGCAAAACAAAAGCAACGTAACAATAAATAGAAGGCAACATGCAAAAGATAGCTCATATACTTGTAGAATGCAAGGGTAAACAATATGGCTGTGTAGCCTTGTGGTGGAGCTCATGTCACACTGACAAGAGGTAAAGGCTTCAAGTCCTCCCTTGCCCTTTTTGTGAGGGAAGGATGGGTCCCTTTGTAAGAAGAGCAGCTTGACTACAGTATACCCTTAGAAACGATTTGCCTTGACCAATTAATTAATTTGTAAAATTAAAAAAAGCCATTTAGATGGAGTACCATGAGAGATCAAGGTCAAACTTCAGCAGAATGCAATTTGCGACCCCTATTCTCTACAGAGGACACCAGCCTTGAGTGAAGGTGAGGTTACACGAGCAGACTATGTTCGCAAGTGTGACACCTTTCCAAGTCCCCAAGGCAGCTGGCCTATGAGAGATGAAAAGATGCAAGAGAGAAGAGAGCTTGAGCTCTTGCAAGCACACACACACTCACAAAACCCTAAAAGAGAACACACAAGGTGGGAGGCTGAAAATCTTCTTCTTCTTCACACAACACTCAACACACCATATACAAAGATAAGAGTACACACAATATGAAAAGGTACTCAACCAAATACATACTAGGGTTCTCTATAGTGTGAACCCAACTAAATGAGCTGGCGCTATAACTATGCCAGTCTCTAGAATGGCTGTCACACAGCCTGTCATCCCACTGGCCGCATATCACCCATGATCTCACCAACCATGCCAGTGGTGTAAGTGTGGGGCCTATCCCCCAGGCGGGTCATCAGTGTCCACCGCCTCACTAGATGAGCTCGATATCTCAACACTCCCCCTCGAGCTCAACTCCATCTCATCTACACCAAGCGAAGCCCAGAATCTGCGGAGCTTCTCTGTACCCAATGCTTTGGTGAAGATGTCAGCCACCTGATCCTGTGTTGACATAAACAAGGTCAATGTCTCTTGCCAAAACATTCTCTCTGACAAAATGGTAGTAGACCTCTATATGCTTCGTGCGAGCATGAAAAACAAGGTTCCTGGCCAACTGTATACTACTAATGTTGTCACAGAAAATGACAACTTGTCTATTCACTGATAGATCCAAATCTGCAAGTAGCTTTCTCAACCAAGCTACCTCACATGCTGCCATAGCAGCACCTCTGTACTCGGCCTCTGTACTGGATAGAGCAACCGTAGGCTGCTTCAAGTCACAGCAGCACTCCCCAAAGAAAACATGAAGCCACTAGTAGATCTTCTATCTGAGATACTACCAGCCCAATCAGCATCTGTGTACCCATGTACACATATCTCTCTCCCAGCTTCATAAAATAGTCCACAATGCAAAGTAGACCTTACATACCTCAGTATGCGTCTCAATGCATCCAAATGCGGCTTCCGAGAAACCTGCATAAATTGACTCACCAAACCAACAGCATAGCTCAAATCTGACCTGGTGATCGTCATGTAGATCAAGCTTCCCACTATGCGCCTATACATAGTAGGATCCTCCAAAATCTCTCCTGAATCTGCACTAAACTTACCATTCTGATCCAATGGCACTGAGATAGGCTTACAGCTTGTCATACCATACTTGGACAACATGTCCAAGCCATACTCTCTCTCCACTAATCCAATACCATGTGGTGACCTAATCACCTCAATGCCCAAGAAATATCTGAGCTCCCCCAGATCCTTCATCTCAAACTTCTATCTAAGCAAGATCTTTACATTAAAGATCTCTGCATCATGGTTCCCCGTAATGATCAGGTCATCTACATAGATGACAACAAGCATAACCCCTCTATCACTGTGTCTCACATACAGCGAGAAATCTGTATTGGCTACATGAAAGCCAATAGTGACAAGGTATTCAAAAATCTTGTCAAACCATGCTCTTGGTGCTTGTTTTAAGCCATACAAGACTTTCTTCAACCTGCAAACATGCTGGGGGTGACTCATATCCTCATAACCAGGTGGCTGCAACATATACACCTCTTCCTGCAAATCCCCATGCAAGAATACATTCTTTACATCCATTTGATGTAAAGACCATTGCTTTGACGCAGCCACTGCTATCACAACTCTCACTGTTGCCATCTTGGCAACTGGGCTAAAAGTTTCCTCATAATCAATGCCATATGTCTGCGCATATCCACTTTCTTTTTGCCTTTATGTGATGTACTAATCACATTTGCAGCATTGGTATTATGACGCAGCCTGCCTCTCCTGGTCCACTCAAAGACTGTGATTGGTGACTTGCATTCTGTGCAACCACATTTCCACTTACATCAGCCCCAACAGCTTCTTTTTCAGCAGTATACCAGCTGATCATCTCATCAAAAACAACATCCCTGCTTACCCTCAACTCACGTGTAGCAGGGTTATAACACCTGTATCCCTTTTGCTCAAGGGAATACGCAATAAACACACGGCATATTCTTCTCTCCCATCAATGCTCGCGCAATCTCAGCAATGTGCCTGTTTTTCCGCTCAGCAACTCCATTTTGTTGCGGAGTGTATCTGCATGTAAACTGTCTCTGAATACCATTCTTCTGCAAAAATTCAGAGAACTCATTGGAGAAGTACTCTCCCTCTCCATCTGACCTTAGGCACTTTACATGTTTCCCTGTTTGCTTTTCAACCATAACTCTGAAATTCTGAAAATGAGTGAATACCTCACTCTTCTCCTTCATGAAGTAAACCCACACTTTCCTTGTGTGGTCATCAATAAATGTCACATATTACCTGCTGCTGCAGTCTCCCATAGACATGGTCTTCGTAGGATCCCATACATCTGAATGCACAACATCTAGTGCATTTCTGCTCACATTTCTGTCACGTGGAAATACATGCTTTGTTTGCTTTCCAAATTGGCATGCTTTACATATTTTCTGCATACCTTCAACTTTAAACTTTGGCAGCCCTGTCACAATTCCTTTAGTCTACATAGACTTCATTCTCTGCACATTCACATGTCCAATTCTTTTATGTAAAATGTCTGTGTCTGCAACAATTCCTGAATCATTTGCAAACATCACAGTACTCACTTCAGGCATGTTTACATTCAATGTAAACATTCTGCCCACTCTATTGCCTTTTGTAACCAACCTGCACTTGTCTTTAAAGTCTTCAACATAACAACCATCAGGATTAAACCAAACCTGCAAACCCTGCTCAATCATCTGGCCAACTGAAATCAGATTCTTTGTTATGTTCGGAACATGAAGTACATCTGCAAGGTACTTCACTTTGACAATGGCACATCTCCAACATGGGCAATTGGATGAGTAGTGTCATCCCCTGTTTTCACAAAACCTGGTCTTTCAAGGTTTTTCATCTCCTTGAACCACTCCCCATGACTTGTCATGTGGTTCGAAGCACCTGAATAAATGTACCATACATCATCTTTATGTGCTGCTTCAACATTTTCAGACATGGCATTAACGACATGCTGCATAACAAAAACCTTTCATTATCCTCATTGTTTTTGCTCGAGGATGCATAGTTGTTGTGCTGCAATTTCCCATTTTGCATGTCAGCTTGCTTCTTATAACAATCTGCCTGCACATGTCCAAGCTTACCACAATAAAAGCATCCACGTGTATCATTATACTGCCTTTGCCAATTTCCACAACCTCTTTGACTCTCCCTGCCTTTGAATTGGCCTCTTCCACCTGCGTATTGTTGTTGTTGTGAATTCTGGGACTGTTGTTGCTGCTGCTGTTGGCCATAATTCTGATTACCTGTTCGGCCACCTCCTTGGCCGCGTCCACGGCCTCCTCTACCTCATCCTCTTCATGAACTTGTGTAGAAGGCCTATTGCTCTGAACTGTTTTTGTTTTGTGAAGATTGTTGGTCTTCACCCAAGCTCTTCTCTTCTATATCAACATAGACACCAAATCTGTGAAATTGGGAATGTTTTCCCGAGTCTGAATAGACGTCTTGAACGCCTTGTATTGTGGCCCGAGACCACGTAGACAAACTTCCACCGTATCATCATCATCTACTGAAATGCCAATAGATGCAAGGGATTCCACAATACCCTTGATCTTCAATGCATAGTCATTCACAGACATACTCTTTTTCTCCACAGTATGAAGTTCATTCTTTAACTCTATCTTTCGTGCCTTGGTATTCGTTTCATAGAGTTTTACCAAGGTGTCCCACACCTCCTTGGGAGACTTAGCATCCTGTATGTGCCCAACCGAAAAACGAAGGTCCTAACGCGCCCAAACGCGTTTTCGGTCCGAAAAATTCTGTCCGATAAGACTATATAGTTGCCCGATAGCTTTACTCCCGCAAAGAAAGCTCCTCAATCAGAGATCGTTTGCCGGTGCCTCCCATAGAGCTCCCAACAAGGGTGTAGTCGCCAACACAAATAGAGAAGAGTACATGAAGCTCTTACCCTCGTACCGCTTCCTGTGCTTCTCTTGCTTGCAACTCGAATACAATATCAAACAAGAGTTCTGATGTCGAGGTCAAGCTAAAGTCAATGTCAAGGCACAAGATATCTGATGCCGAGCTCACCACAAGGATGACCCACAAGAGTCTTACACCGGGCTAGTACCAAGATATGAACCAAGTCTTCGAGTTCACAAAAATCTCTCAAGGAACTCGTGGAAGAGATATTGAGAGAGGTGTATGGCTGTCCAAGACTTTTTCGCCAAAAGTGAGGCGGCAGTGGTTCTTCAAAGGGGGGCAGCCCTCCAAAGAAGGCAGCTAACAGGTGGTGGTGCTAGTGGTGGCATACGGCAACAGATAGGCGGCGGCAACAAAGTAAACAGCAACGAAATTCTACTACAGGCGGCGGAAAATGCCGGCGGAAGTGTCTAAGCAACCGGCGGAAGCGGCTGAGCCACCGACGGGGCGGGGCGGGGGCGGGGGCGGGGGGCGGGGGCGGGGGCGGTTCAGCCGGCGAAGGTGGCACTTAGCGGAATCAGCCCTGCAAAGGCAACAGTGGCTGAGTTGTAGGCGGGGTAGAGGCTAAGGGTCAAGAACATGATAATATGGATGATGTAGAGGGGAGGAGAAGATGATGACAAGGTTCATGCTCTCCCAAAGTGATTCTCCACGAGTTCTTCTTATATACTAGATGGGGGCTCCTCCTTTTGCCTTGCCTTACTTTTGCTTTGCCTCTTTGCTTTTGTTTTATTTTCTTGCTTTTGCTTTTGCTTTTTCTTTATTAAATATCATTAATAATAGCCAAAGTTCTTGATTTGTGTTTTTACAACTTCAGGGCCTGGAGTTGCTTTTTGAAAAAGTGGCTTTTAGCTTTTTGATCCAGGTCAATGTCTTCTGTCCAATGGTGCCCTCAGCTTTTGGTCAACATAGTTTGACTTTTTCCTTTTTCTTGCTTTTTGACCAATAATGATGCTTTTCCTTGCTTTCTGACCAAGAATGGTGCTTTCTCCTGTGCCAACCTAAGGATCCCTGCTCCCATGTGTCCATCAACTAGTCCAAGTGTCCGGGCATGAGTTCCATCATGTGAAAAGAGCTAGGAGGACGAAATAGTTACATTCCCTCCCTCTTATATCACAAATGTCCTCAACTGTGAGTGTACAAATATTCTATATAATTGTGGTACTAGCTCCATCTGGTGCTCTTGTGCATCTTGTCTTTCCTCATATATGTGGTGCCTTCTGCTCCATTGGCAACATCTTTATGCCTTTCTTTGAAGTTTGACTAATGTGCTTGTTCTTGATGGTACGTGTTCTTCATAGATTGTCACATGTGTTAGATATAATAAATGCATATTGTAACCTGGTTGAACACAATGCTAATCAATACACTTAAATACACTAAGATTTGATGGACACATGCTCAATACAAGAAGTAATTTGTTGAATAGACTTGAGACACAATGAGCCAGAACAACCAACCCCTCCCTCAAATAAAGTATATTAATCTTGGGAGAATCAAGCACATAGCGTCATGGGCATTTCTAACCACATTTCCATACCAATGCATATGAATACAGTATTGCAAACAAATGGTTGTCCTTGTAGACTTGCAACTCACACTACCCTCTCAAGTGCCCATGTTCCCTACTATCTGCTCTCTATTGTTCCACTAACACATGGTAGCAACAATCTGCAAGAAAGCACGTAGGACAAGAGAACACTACACAGGGTATGTAATCTTGTAATCCGGTTCCTCCCTCGTACTACTTGCTTCCATATTTAAGCATAAAAACTTACCAATTGCAAGTAGAGTCGATGACAGCGGAAGTCTTTGCATTGGAAGTGCTTCGCGTGATGAAATCTTCGATTTGTCGCAATTCTTCGCGACAAAGGTCTTCAAGAGGATGAAGGGAACCTTGGGAAAACTTTCCTTATGGTTTAACTTGAGAAAGGAGGGCTGAAATTAGGGTTTTCAGCAAAAACACCAAAAATTACAGTAAGAAAGAGCTATTTTGCTGAGTTTCAATCATTGGGAGTGTGTAAGAGAGTGCTTAGTACCCGGAAACACTCTTGGAAGCTTGGGAAACACCTTAGCAAGCTTGGATATGAAGTTGGGAAGAAAAAAGTGCAGAAAATACAGCCAAAATGGCCTCATGAAGGAGGCGCCTTCTTCTAGAGAGAGAGGGAAGAGTGAGGTGGTGAGTTGTCCACTCTAGGTGACAGGTAGGTGCTTTGTGAAGCAAGCTAGAACAGACACATGGCTGGTTACTCCCTTTGTACAAAGGGGATAAGGTCTGGGCGGTCGACATTGGGTTTTGTCCACCTTGGGACATCGGTGTGCGTGAACACCGGGTTGGTCATAATTTATAAGTGAGTTTTGGTCGCCCAAAGCTTAATGAAGTGTGTACACACTCATTTATAAATTAGTGCTAATTCCTAAGGCTAGGTTTATGACCAATACTTACTACCTCTCCATGCAACATAACCATGTCAGCACACAATTTCACACGCACGGTTTGGGGGTGGGCGTCTCCTTACCTGGAACTACACATTGGTCAAGTAAGCATGAAAACAACATGCAATTTCAGTTGCAAGCAAGCACATAAAGATGCTATGCAATGCAACATTGGTATGGACAATCCCTGTTCATGAGACTATACCAAAATAGACGTGCTCTAGGCAAGTACATGAGGTACCAGACCCAATGGAACACCAATCCACCAAGCATTTCCAAGCATGTACACAGACACAAGTCCCAACGGAAAGCCAAGTCCATAGTATCACATGAGTGGCATTAATCCCCAGCATATACAACTGCCATGGATACCAATCCAATGTACATACATGATGGGAAAGCACGGGTGGACCAATCGGATGGCCAAATGGTGACATCCCCCCTGGCTTCTAAACAGTTGTCTGCAACTGAAAAGCATCCAAATATGTCTGAAGCACATGCGGGCAATCTTTGAAGAACTCTTCATCTACCCATTTAGCATCAATGGGAGGATAGGCATCAATGGGAAGATAGTTCTTAAACTTCACAAGGTAACGCTTGACACCTTTGCCTGCAACAAGCTTGTGTTCCTTGTGATACACAATCTGCTCTGGCTGCAAGATCTCCTCAAGCTCATTCACTTCTGGTGGATCCTCAATAACCGTTTCAGTGGACTCCAGCCCTACATATGTGCCAATGACTAGGCAATGCCATGTGTATGTGCTAATGACTAAGTAATACCACTTTGAAAGCCACTTCATTGATCTTCTCAATCACTCGAAAAGACCCATAGTATCTAGTTGTAAGATTATAATATGCACTCTCTTTTCTTGGCCTCTTTGCAGGTCTTGCTTTCTCAAATTTCAGCACTTGTCCTGTGACCTTGCAATGGCTGTCCGCACCTGAGCAAAAGTAATATCCAAGTCTCTTACATACTCATCAGCTACAAATATCTCATCCTTTGTGCGAAGCATGGGTGGCCAAACCACCTTACCATAAACAATCTCAAACGAGGTCTTTCTCGTGGATGCATGCACCGTGTTGTTGTATGCAAATTCCACAAACGGTAAGTACTTCTCCCAAGAAGACTTCTGATCTGCCACATAACATTTCAAGAGATCCAACACGGCTAAATTTGCAGCCTCACTTTGCCCATCCGTTTGAGGGTGATAAGCTAATAAGAAGTCCAATTTGGTGTCCATGTTATTAAATAAGGCCCACCAAAAGAGACTTGTAGTCTTGGGATCTCTATCCCCCACAATGGACTTCGGCATTGATACAAATCACGCATGGCAGACAAGTCCGTATGAAAGGCAACCGAGATAGCTCCTAGATACGGCTTTCGTGACAATGCATCTGCCACTACATTCTTCTTTCCTGCGGTATGCAAGATATGAAAATGAAACATAGAGAGGAAATTGGCCATCCTCATATGCTTCTTTGACAATTTAGTTTGGGTAAGAAAAAACCTCAAACTCTGGTGATCTGTTTTCACAGTGAAATCAACCCCAAGAAGATAATGTTTCCATGTAGTAACACGTAAGTGCATGAATCACAAGCAAGAGCTCTTTCTCATAAATCCCAAGAGATAGCTCCGTATCATACAATCTATGGCTCTCATAAGCCACGGCATGTCCCTCTTGATTTAGGACAGCTCCTATGTAATTTCCAAATGCATCACATTCCACACTAAAAGGCTTTTGTAAATCTGGAATGATCAACATTGGACCATGAGCAGTTGCATCTTTCAATTTGAGGAATGCATCTCTCTACAATAGTCCATCTGAATGTGGCCTTCTTCTTTGTCAAATCATGGAAAAGAGAAGCAATTCATGCGAAGTGCTAAATGAACCTGCGGTAGTAAGAGCATAATCCAAGAAAACTATGGATCTCATGCACTGAACTCAATTCGGGCCAATTCCGAATTGCATCAATCTTTGCAGGATCCATCCGTACTCCATCTTTGGATACAATATGTCCAAGATAATGTATCTCTGACAAGAAGAACTCACTCTTCTTTGCATTTATGAAGAGTTTATGCTTACGGAGTTCTTCGAAAACAATAGCCAAATGAGCTCTATGCTCTTCTTCAGTCTTCGAGAAGACTAGGATGTCATCAAAGAAGACACCTGTAAATTTCCTGTACCCATGGAATATGCGATCCATCATTCTATTAAATGTAGCCGGGACATTCGTAAGACAAAAACACATAACAAGATACTCATAAAGTCCAAATGTTGTCTTGAAAGCAGTTTTGTGTACATCCTCAGACACAACAAGCACTTGATGATACCCACTCTTGAGATCAATAAGGCTAAAGCATGCCGATCCATCCAACTTGTCAAGGATGTCATCTATGCGTAGAATCGGAAACCGATTCTTGATGGTAAGCTTTTTTAAAGCTCTATAATCCACACACATACGAAAGGATCCATCCTTCTTTTGAACCAAGAGGACGGGTGAACAATATGGGGAAGAGCTTGGCTGAACCAAATCCTTCTCAAGAAGCTCATTCACCTACTTCATGATCTCTTCTTTTTGGCATGCACTTACACGATAGGCTGGCCTATTAGGTGGTGAGCTACTCGGCACAAGATCAATGCAATGATCTTTCGGTCGTACAGGTGGCAACTCATTTGGTAAGTCATCAGCAAAACAATCATTGTGCTCTTGCAAGAATTTCAGCCTATCATTACTAAGAGTGTTTACATGTACATTATTTTCCTCAACATGATCTCGTACAAAAATCAAGTATGCAAAAACACTATTTTTCATTACTTTCTTAATTTGTACATGAGATACAAGGGGAATGGTATCACCCTCTTCACTAGCATAAATTACATGCTCTTGGCCTTTATACATGAAGGTGATCTTGTTGGTCTTGTAAGCCTTGCACGGATCAATACGTGTATGCTAAGGCTTTCCAAGCAATACATCACAGCCATTCAAAGCCGCCACAAGAAAATCCTCATGATCCACATAGCCTTGAATGTGTATGCGCAACTTGCCAGAAATAGGCACGACTTGCACTTCTCTACCAACAAAGGCAACCCCTGCTTCAATTTGAGTATCCATGTCCTCCACGTAAATACCCAAAGCAGCTGCCATCGGTGTAGATATGAAATTCTCAGATGCACAATCATCAAACATGAACAAAGCGGGCTGATCATTGAGCAGTCCCCAAGCTTTACATACAACCCTGTCTTTGCTATCATGTGAAGTGTTGTACTGCATATCCGGAACCATATGCACATTAGGCTTTGATGCATTTGCATTATCACGCTGCTTCTTGTTTGTGCATGCCTTTGCAATATGCTCGGTGCTACCACAAGTAAAGCATTTTTCCTCGCTTATATATTCCTTTTTCTGCTTCGAAGTGAGACCATAGTCTCTAACTTTGAAGGGACGCTTCTTGGTAGAGTTATTTTCAGCCTTTGGACCATTTTTATCTTGGTTTTGGTCCTTTTTAGGTGGCTGTTCATTATTTTGCAGGTTTTGGACAGCCCTCTCTTTGCCTTGAAATGAGGGTTTAGCCTTATTGGATCGACTCAATTTGAGTTCCAATTGCTCCGTGGTAGTGGCAACTGCGATTAGTTAGTATAAGGTGTGACCAGGATACATTTGTAGTCCCGCTTTGTACACGGGTTGCAATCCGATTGAAACCTTCCCTTCCTTTCCGCCTTGGTGACATGCATAAATAGAGACACCTCCAAAAGCACTTTCCAAAACTTTTGTACATATGCATTCATTGTCCCTCATTTTGCTTCACCCAATCCCACTTCATTGTTATCTCATTCAATGCATTGGGAGATAAGAATTGGGCATAGAACCTCTCCTTGAACTCTTTCCATGATTTAACAGGATTTGGTGGGAGCTTCTCCGTGAGCCACCAATGGGCAGCAATGCCTTTCATGAACATGGTTACATGCCAGATCATGGATTTCTGAGTGAAATCCTCATCATTGAAAGCAATATCAAACTATGCAATAAAAGTAAGTACCTTTGATGCATCATATTCCCCATGATGTGTCAAACTTCACAGATTTGTCTCCGGCTTTGAAGTCATGAGACTTTCATGCATGTGTTTGCATCTCAACATGTTTTTCCCCATGTTTGTCCATTGGGACAGCCCCTGTGATTGGCATTATTTTAGGAGCAAAAGGTGATGCATAAGGCATAGATACATGTGCCCTGTAAGCATGAGGCATCAATGGCCCCTCAACATGCATTGGTGCATTTTCAGCCATAGCTTCTCCCTCCTCACGAGCACACTCGAAGGCATGCGTGGCATGAGAGATACGTGGAATACCTGCACCAATAAAAAAATTGTAGCCCATGTTGCATGTGTTGTGCATGTACGTTTTCAACCGGCAATGGCATTTGACATACATTTTGACCACTGTCATAAACATTGTATTCTTCACGGGCTACATATGGTACTCCTCCATGGCGTAAATTCGCCGATGGTTCCTCTCCCATAGCATGGAGATTCAACCTCTTAGACATAAGTTCTTGTTTGGGCACCTGTGGGGATTCCAAGACATGTGGGATGGTTGCCTTTTCTGCATATGCATCCTCGGTACGAGCCAAGTATGCATGTGTTGCATTCCTCAGTTGCATGTGCAACTCTTGAGCAATCATTGCCATTGCATGATCCATATAAGATTCAGCTTTCTTGGCTTTCAAACGGTCATGTATCAGTGGATCCTCGCAACGGTAGAGATTCAATTCTTCTTGTTGTGCACGGAAAAGAGCCTGCATACGAGTAAGTTCAGCCCTCAAGACTATGGACTATTCTTCGTGCATCTTCTCTTTGCCACGGGACGGCTGTCCCACGTATTCATGTTCCCTATTGTGCACCACATGAGTTTGTTCATCCTGTAAAGCATTGAAGGCATCAATTTCATTGTCCCCGCCTCTTGTGTTAGTATCTTCAACATTCACTGTATGCAAGGTTGTTTCTCATACTGGTACAAACCTATTCGTACGGAGCGGTACCATACGATATCGTGCGGTTCGTACGGTACGATTTTTATTTTTATTTTTAAATTTTTTATTCCCCCTCCCGTCCCAACCTCAAGAAAAAAATTCCAAATGCTAAAAGAAAAATAAAAATCCTGCTCAACGAAGATCCCAAATGCATGTAATACTTTGCAACTTTCGTGTCCACTCAGTATTCCATATGGAGTTGCTGAGAGATCTAAAAAATCTGGCAAGGTAGACTGGTCTTGATTGGTAGGATGTGAGAATCTTGCTACATCACTTGGAGAATCCCTGGTATAGGTAGGCTAGACAGTCAGATCCTCAAGTTATGTAGGAGGGAGAAGATTTAGACAGGGCCATTTTGATCTACAGAGGAGTCCCTAAACCTATCACCCTAGATGCACTGCCCGTATTTGTGCAAGGACTCTCCCTTAGTCATAAACGCTACAATGGGAGACCTTTGGTATCGCATTACCCATGCAGACTCTTTTTTGGAGACAATTGGGAGATCCAACAGGGAGAGACACATCTCCATGTTCTGGTTTCTCAAGCAGTGTAGACTCCTCGCCCCCAACATTTCCTCATTCTTTAAGTACTTAGAGACACGCTTTGGTTATAACTTTCTCATGATGAAGAGGTTATCCAAAGTACACTTGCCTTTGAAGCAGTTGGTTGTATGCAATGAGTGGATGGGATGGGCTCTTTCTCGGTCAAGAGCCGGCATAGAGGTTGTGAGAACCATACAAGACTTCACATTTTGGGATGAAGTCAACACTATCAATGATGTGATGAAGCTGATCATGCGCTTGATGCGGATTGCAGATGGACGAGAGCCATGCATTGGCCAGGTTTATGAGGGGGTTGACCGAATGATCGAGAAAATAGGAAAAATGGGCTTGTCTGATGAGAAATATACACATGTTCGAGAATTATGTGAAGCACAGTGGAATGGTTAACATTCTCTCATGCATGCTGCTGTGTATGTCTTGGATTTCGACCTCTGCTGTGTATGTCTTGGATTTCGACCTCCAAGGATGTGGACAAGAGGCCGATGATGAGGTGATGGATGGTTAGGAGACAGTGCTTTCTAGGCAAGTTCGTGATGCAAAAAAACGAAGGTTGGTGAAAGACCAACTTGGATTTTATCGTAGCAAGTTGGGAAGATTTGGATCGGCCGATGCACATAGAGACAGATTTAAGATAGGGGTTGCTTTATGGTGGAAGGATTATGGGGCTCGTACACCAAAGCTTCAATCATTGGCAGTAAGGATATTGTCTCAAGGTGCAAGCTCTTCTCCGATTGAGAAACTATGGAGTGTGTTCGGCCATGTTGCATCCAAGAAGAGAAACAAATTTGGGATAGAACAAGTCAATGCCTTGACTTTTTTAAGTGCTAATTTACGCTTGCTTGGTGATATGGCTTCTCCCAAACCAGATAAGTTTATATTGCTTAATGAGGAGTCCTCGGGTGATGAGGAGACACATGGAGGAGAATAGTAAGTGATCGAGATCCCAAATTCACGTCAAGATTCTGAACTGCATTCTTTGAAGCAGTAGGAGTAGATCCTGGTTAGAATGGGGTTGAAGTTTTGAATACTCCAGATGTTGGTCTTGATGATATGGCTTTCTTGGATGACATAGATGATAGTCTCCTTGAAGGCATCACTGGCAGGCCATGCATGATATCTCCTTACTATTTGCATGTCACCTTGAGGCTTGGACTCTGGACTTGCGTTGTTTCTTCTATCTAGGCCGTGGGTCACATTTTGTGTCTTTTGTCACTTACGTCATATATGATGTGGGCTAATTTATTTTGACTTCTGAGATCTGTTCGTATCCAGCCATGCAAACTATGTGGTGTTGTAACTTGGTTGAACACAATGCTAATCAATACACTTAAATACACTAAGATTTGATGGACACTTGCTCAAATACAAGAAGTAATTTGCTAAATTGACAAGACACACACAATGAGCTGGAACAGCCGACCCCTCCCTCAAATAAAGTATATTGATCTTGGGAGAATCAAGTACATAGTGTCATGGGCATTTCTGACCAAATTTCCATACCAATGCATATGAATACAGTATTGCAAACAAGTGGTTGTCGATGTAGACTTGCAACCCACACTACCCTCTCAAGTGCCCATGTTCCCTACCATCTCCTCTCTATTGTTCCACCAACACATGGTAGCAACAATCTACAAGAGAGCACGTAGGACAAGAGAACACTACACATGGTATGTGATCTTATAATCCGGTTCCTCCCTCGTGCTACATGCTTCCATTTTTAAGCATAATAGCTTACCAATTGCAAGTAGAGTCGATGACAGCGGAAGTCTTCGCCATGGAAGTCCTTGGAGTGATGAGATCTTTGCAAGTCTTGCTTTCTCAAATTTCAGCAATACCCAATCATTATCTAACATCCAATTGCCTTCTATGCTTGTGGCCAGCATTTTTATGCTTGTCTTGTGACCTTGCAATGGCTGTCCACACCTGAGCAGCAAAAACAATATCCAAGTCTCTTACATACTCATCAGCTGCTGCTGCAAATATCTCATCCTTTGTACGAATGGGTGGTAAAACCACCTTACCATAAACAATCTCAAATGGGGCCTTTCCCGTAGATGCATGAACCGTGTTGTTGTATACAAATTCCACAAGCGGTAAGTACTCCCAAGAAGACTTCTGATCCGCCACACAACATTTCAAGAGATCCAACACGGGTGAATTTGCAGCCTCACTTTGCCCATCCGTTTGAGGGTGATAAGCTTATGAGAAGTCCAATTTGGTGCCCATATTATCAAATAAGGCCCGCCAAAAGAGACTTGTTGTCCTGGGATCTCTATCCCCCACAATGGCTGTCCACACCTAAGGCATGGCTTGCCCCTGAACATGCATTGATAGATTTTCAGCCATAGCTTCTCCCTCACGAGCACACTCGAAAGCATGAGTGACATGAGAGAGATGCGGAATACCTGCACCAACAAAAAATTGTAGCCCATGTTGCATGTGTTGTGTATGCACATTTTCAGCCAGCAATGGCATTTGACATACATTTTGACCACTACCATAAACATTGTATCCTTCACGGGCTACAAAAGGTATTCCTGTTTTCATCCCCTTAGACATAAGTTCTTGTTCGAGCACTTGTGGGGATTCCTAGACATGTGGGATGGTTGCCTTTTTTGCATAGGCATCCTCGGTACGAGCCAAGTATGCACGTGCTGCATCCCTCGGTTGCATGTGCAACTCTTGAGCAATCATTGCCATTGCATGATCCATATAAGATTCAGCGTTCTTGGCCTTCAAACGGTCATGTACCAATGGATCCTCGCGGCGGTAGAGATTCAATTCTTCTTGTTGTGCATGGAGAAGAGCCTACATACGAGTAAGTTCAACCCTCAAGACTATGGACTCTTCTTCTTACACCTTCTCTTTGCCACGGGACGGCTGTCCCACATATTCATGTTTCCTATTGTGCACCACATGCGTTTGCTAATCCTGTAAAGCATTGGAGGTATGCATTTCATTGTCCCTGCCTCTTGTGTTAGCATCTCCAACATTCATTGTATGGCTGTCCATAATGTTCTAAGTGTAGAGATAGCTTGTGTTCACGGTGATCACCTCTCACGATAGAAGTGAAAGAGAACCGTATGCTCTGATACCAATTTAACTTGGTTGAACACAATGCTAATCAATACACTTAAATACGCTAAGATTTGATGGACACTTACTCAGATACAAGAGGTAATTTGCTGAATTGACAAGAGACATTTCTGAGACCAGATTTCCATACCAATGCATATGAATATAGTATTGCAAACAAGTGGTGGTTGATGTAGACTTGCAACTCACACTACCCTCTCAAGTGCCCATGTTCCCTACCATCTGCTCTCCATTGTTCCACCAACACATGGTAGCAACAATCTGCAAGAGAGCATGTAGGACAAGAAAACACTACACAGGGTATGTGATCTTGTAATCCGGTTCCTCCCTCCTGCTACTTGCTTCCATTTTTAAGCATAAAAGCTTACCAATTGCAAGTAGAGTTGATGATAGCGAAAATCTCGCGATGGAAGTCCTTGGAGTGATGAGATCTTCGATTTGTTGCATTTCTTCGCGACAAAAATCTTCAAGAGGATAAAGGGAACATTGGGAAAGCTTCCCCTATGAATCAACTTGAGAAAGGAGGGCTAAAATTAGGGTTTTCAGCAAAAAGACCAGAAATTACAGAACTAAAGAGAGTTGTTTTGCTGAATTTCAGTCATTGGGAGTGTGTAGGAGAGTGATTAGCACCCGGAAATACTCTTGGAAGCTTGAGAGACACCTTAGCAAGCTTGGATAAAAAGTGCAAAAAATGCAACCCAACAACCCTCATGAAGGAGGAACCAATCTCTAGAGAGTCCGAGGAGTCAGGTGGTGAGTTACCCAGTGTAGGTGGCAGGCAGGTGCTTTGTGGAGCAAGCTAGAGTGGACAAATGGCTGGTTACTCCCTTTGTACAAAGGGGATTCTGTCCTCAGAACCTGTGTCCACCATGTCTTCGAACGTTACGTGCATGTAAGCCGAAAGACACCTTAGACAATGGTAATAGAGCATGATGCCCCAGTCAGATGGCCCTTGATTAATGTCGAGCTTCAGTTGCTCAACTTCACTGCCATCATAGTGCTCTTTACGGTGATCAATCAGGACCACCAGCAATGTCAAAAATCTAACACTTGCCACGATTGCTGGGTCCGGAATTCGTTGCCATGCTTGTATCCATGTAAGAATTGGTTTCCTTTGCTCTTGTATGTCTAGAAATGTTACTGGCATGAAGATCGGAAAGTTGTAGCAGACATGGGAGTCACGCCGTTTGGCTTCCTGAAACTCCAATGGCGTCCATCTTCTCTTAATTGGCATGTATAATGGGTCAACCCGCTGTGTTGGTGGCGCGTCCATATAGACCTGGCTGTACTCTGGAATTGTTAAGTACTCTTTCCGCCAGTCTGGTTGTATTTCAAAATCCTCTAATTTGGGCTGCGCAACATCTGTGACAATGGTGGCATAGCCGTCCAGGTCGAGCTAAAGTCAATGTCGAGGCACAAGATATCTGATGCCAAGCTCACCACAAAGATGACCCACAAGAGTCTTACATCGGGCTAGTACCAAGATATGAACCAAGTCTCTGTGTTCACAAAAATCTCTTAAGGAACTCGTGGAAGAGATATTGAGAGTGGTATATGAATGTCCAAGACTTTTTCACCAAAAGAGAGGAGGCGGCAGTTCTTCAAAGGGAGACGGCCCTCCAAAGAAGGCAGCTAACAGGTGGTGCTGCTGGTGGTGGTAGACAACAACATACGAGTGGCGGTGGTGGAGCAAACAACAGTGAAATTATGCAAAACAGATGACGGAAATGCCGGTGGAAGTGGCTAAGCAATCGGCGGAAGCGGCTAAGTCACCGGCGGAAGCAGCTCTGGGGTGGGGGCAGGGGTTGGGGCTGGGGCTGGGGCGGTCCAGACGACGGAGGTGGCGCTCGGCAGAATCAGCCTTGCAAAGGTAGCGGTGGCTGAGTTGTAGGCGGGGCAGAGGCTAAGGGTGGAGCACATGATATATGGATGATGTAGAGGGGAGGAGAAGATGATGACAAGGTTCTTGCTCTCCCCAAGGTGATTCTCCACGAGTTCTTCCTCTATGCCTCTCCAAGAGGGTACAAGCTTCTTATATACTAGATGGGGACTCCTGCTTTTTGCCTTGACTTGCTTTTGAATTGCCTCTTTGCTTTTGTTTTATTTTCTTGCTTTTGCTTTTTCTTTATTAAATATCATTAATAATAGCCAAAGTTCTTGATTTGTGCTTTTGCAACTTCAAGGCCTTGCTTTTTGGCCTTGGAGCTGCTTTTTGAAAAAGTAGCTTTTAGCTTTTTGATCTAGGTCGATGTCCTCTTTCCAATGGTGCCCTCAGCTTTTGGTCAACATAGTTTGACTTTTTGCTTTTTCCTGCTTTTTGACCAAGAATGGTGCTTTTTCTTGTGCCAACCTAAGGATCCATGCTCCCGTGTGTCCATCAACCAGTCCATGTCCAGGCATGAGTTCCATTATGTGAAAAGAGCTAGGAGGACCAAATAGTAACAGTACAGTGGCTAGTACAAGGGTTAGTACAACAAGAACAATGGTTGGTACAATAGGTATAGTCCTCAAATCAGTCGATACAACCCTCCATTGAGCTAGTGAAGCATATAAATCAACCGGTACAGGGACGGTGCAGCCAACCCACTATTGAGGGGAGTGGATAAGTGTATAAACTCTCCATAAAGTGTTGTAGACAAGACCTCCATAAATGAAGAGAGAGGGCTTTAATTGATAGATTTGTGGCTCCCATGAGTGAAAATGAAAAAAGAAGACTATGATGACAAGTGGAAAGTGACACAAGAGCTGAAGTGACCAATGTGAGGTCACTTGTCTCACTTTAATCCACTTTCTAACAAGTGTGAGGCCACTTGTCTCACTTTGATCCACTTTCTTGCTGCATGTCCCAATCTAAGAGATGGGTCCTTATCTCTAAAAATATCCCAACCGGTATCCCATTTGTCATAGGTACTTTGGCAACTCTTGGTATTTGCTCAATTCCAGACGTAATGACGCGAATAGAATTTCCATCGGAGTCGGGCCAAAAATAGCAACTCTCCTAAATTTTAGGAGTGTGATCCTTTGTATTCTAAGATAATCCCCCATTCCCAGAGCTTGTACTTTCCAAATATTTAGATGTCCCGGACTCCACTAGACCCCTTTCCGGAAATGTCCAAGAAGATGATAGAGAGATTAAAGCTCTAGAAAGAATGTGTTGCATGACTCAATTATCTTGTTGATTAATTTGTTCAAGCTTACACCAAGTACATGCTTTTATAGGCTAAATGCCTTATCTTTCTCAACACTCTACTCATGTGGTAATGACACTTGGCTAAACCAATGACATCACTGCGTACACACACAAGCACTCTAGTGGCTAGAGAAGGTGGTTCACACACATATACTCACTTTATGAGTGAGTGTTCACACATACATATGACGGATGTTCATAAACAGGATACACATAGATGATGGATTCACACAATACCCAACATTTCCTGTATAGGTTTACTTGCTAAAGCAATTCCTTCCCTCTTTTCAGGGCACCTCAAAGCAAGATAGACCGGACTCAAAACATCTAGACATTCCCCTAATGAAAGAACCAAATATTTGAATCTCTTGGATTTCCCCTGCAAGGTTTCTTCTTGTTCCTTTTTTTTTAATCCTTTAAAAAACTTTCTCGACTTAGCTAAGCCTTGTCCAAAATCAACCTTGCCTTTCTTCATTGTATCATCAAAGTTATCAGCAAGTTTAATAGCTTCTTCCAATAGCTTGGGAGAGGCCACAACCTCCAAATTGTATTCAGGATCAAACCCCATACGGTACCCTGATTTCTGCAAGGCCCACCTATGTGTACCAAGTGGCCCCTCTAGACCTTAGTTTTCACAGCCCCTAGGCACTTCCTCAGGTAATTATGCCTAGCACCCAAACCATGACCACTTGCACACACATTGGCAAGCCATCTAGATTTCCTAATTATGTAACCACCTTCGGCCATAGGGAGATCCGGTCATTACATGGCATGTAACATAGCTTCCACATGTGGCCACTAGAGACACTTTTCACAGAAGCTCCGGTCATTACATGGCATGTAACATAGCTTCCACATGTGGCCACTAGAGACACTTTTCACAGAAGCTCCACGGCCATCTATTAAAGTAAAAATCACTTGGATTGTTACTGCTTCACCGCCTATACTAGATTCTAGAGGAGCTTACTGCTGAAGTTCATGACAAAGAGAAATCGAGGATGCATGGTTATATCTAAGAAGTACTTCCTTACCAAGCACACTGTCTAGGTCTCTAATGGCCCATTGTGATCATGATTTCATCCCCTCTCCTCGACACAAATCTTTTATGTTACATGTAACGTGTTGGATAAAATTAGATGAAATAACCATGTAATAGGAAGAAGGAAGGGGGAAAAGAGGGGGGAAAGGGTCGGAAGAAGGGGGGGGGGGGGGGGGGGGGGGCAGCACGAGAGTGAGCGATAGAGAGAGAAATGAAAGGAAATGTTATATTAACGTCTTCAAAAGGCCAAAGTGACCTATGAGACCAAAGTTACAACCATGTGACATCTGATACACTGTCTGGAAAAGAAAGAAAGAACTGAAGGTAAGTATCTAGCCCTACAATACATCAGTAAGGAGCATCGAGAGAGAGAGAGAGAGAGGAAGTTTCCAACTAACCGCTTGCCATCAGCACCTCTACACGAACTCCTTTTGCTCCACTCGTATGACTAAAATATCAGTCAGCTGTATGTTGCTTGCACTTACTCGTCCCAGAGCCATAGTGTTCAGAACTACGACGGACCATTTTTCTGCATAAAGCACAGAAGTGCTGCTGGCATGACCAACAGAATATGTGGTTGTTGTTGCCCTGCTGCTTTCAGTAAACATAGTAGTCAGAAAATAGCCTTCAAACTGAACTTGATGAAGAAAAGGACCTCCAAAAAAACAAGGAGGAAAGTATACCCCAGAAGGCTCTCTTCTTTACCTTGAAATGTCCCTGCCGACAATTCGGACAAGGCCGCCAATGGAGATCACCCCTTGCTTCAGGACCTGGACCCTGGCCAACATTCATTGCCATCTGCCACCGTTGGATTTCCTCATCATCAAAGAGAACACAACCCTCCCTGGACATCCGTACCATGTTGTTTTTAATATCCACACAACTATAGTTTACTGCAGGTTTTCGAGCAGATAAAAACTTCACAATACCGGAAATGCTCATAGCCTTTGATGGCCTTGTTGCATCGGTAGCAAAAATATTGGCCACAATTCCCACAAGTTACTTTATTACAACCTTCAACCTTGGATATGGCCATTTTGCAAGCAGGGCACTGCTTTGTCTCTTCTTTCATGTATTTCAAGTTCAAGAGCTCATTCAAATAGTCTTGCTCTTTCTTTCTCCTGTCTACCCCACTTTTTGTCCCTCGTTGGCGCTCCTTAAAATCCAACAAGTTTAGACAGATTAGAAGACATGTAAGGTAAAACTTCTTCCACCCTTCCCGCCCCCACCCCCCCCCCTTCTCTCTCTCTCTCTCTCTCTCTCTCTCTCTCTCTCTCTTCACACACACACACACCACGCGAGCCCTCCCGTGAGCTTGTTGAAAGGGGAGAGCAAGGAGATGCAGGCGCGGAAATAGCCCCGCCACCAGCAGATCGACGATCCTCTGCAGCACCTCCACAACATCACCCCCCCCCCCATTGCTCTCTCTCTCTCTCTCTCTCTCTCTCTCTCAACACCGTTGATAGAAAGGCCCTCAATATCAGGCAGCCCACAAGATTGTGTGAAGGAGCGCACAGGGTAAGGCAGTGAAGGCAGCGAGCAGGTGAAGGCAGTATTGTTTGAAGGTGGACAGCATTCGTGCACAGGCAGTCATGGGTATTAGTGTGCAGGTGGCTGACAGGTTCAGCTGTGCTCAGCAGCAGAGTTCGTGAGAAGCACTGCACAGCAGGTTGTTTGGCCCTGGCGGCACAGGTGTGTTCTGTACAGGAGACAAATCAGAGTTTCCATAGAGGTAGATACAGTGGGTGTTGGCTTCTTTGACTTGTCACATTGATTGACAACATGTCTCAATCCCGGGAGGGAGAACAGGATGGTGAAACCATCTTTCACACCCCCACGAAGGCACCAAATGCCTACCGTAGAAGACTGAGGGCAGGGATCATGTCCCCCAGCTCACGAAGGCTTGCAATGATGGCCCGACGAGATGAGGCCCTTTATGAGGAGATACATCTGCACATAAGGACAGAGATGAGCACCATGCGATAGGAGCTTGAAAAGGAATGGACTGGGCAGATGCATGCCCAAAAGAAAGTGATATACGAAACGCTGAAGGAAGAGATATATGGTCAAATTGAAGGGAGCCCAAGTACGGTTTGAGATGGAATTAGCCCAAGCTTTGATGCACACGGAAATGAAAAAAGAGATGCAAAAATGGAAGGATTACATGCTCCGAGAGATTGGCACAATGGTTGCATCGTACGAAGGCACCTTGAAGACATGTATGGCCGATCGCAAAAAAGACATCATAGAAATGCAAAACACTTTGGAATTATGTAAGGCAAAAGTGGTTGCCTTACATAATTATGTAAGGCAAAAGTGGTTGCACGTAAGAAGGAAATGCATTCATGGGCTGAAATTGCCAGTGCCACAAAGAAACAAATTGAGGAAGTAAGCCCATGGATTGAAGCAGTTAAGAAGCAGAAGAATACAACAATCAATAAAGTAGGGGTTATGAATGCTACATTGGAAGAGGAAGCCAAAAGACGAGCACGTGCCTTACATGTATGTGTAGTTGGTTGGGAAAATAAGGGGAATCCCCAAGAGGATGCAAAAGCTCTTGCAACAAAAATGGGAGCCATTAATGTACCCATTGCTGGAGCACGGCGAGTAGGCAGAGATGAAACCAGGGCGAAGATATTGATCATCAGGTTTGGTGACTTGGAGAAGAAAAAGGCCTTCCTCTCCAAAAGGATGGCCCTTAAGGGGGAAAAGATTTATTTGGATGAGGACCTTACACCGGCACAGATAGCACACCGGAAGGAACACATGCTACGTGTGCTTCAAGTAAGGAACGAGGGGAAATGGCGGTATACAAAGATGGCCAAGTCATGGAGACCCATCAATGCACAAACAAGAGGCTTCCTAACATGCAGGGTTATAGATGGGAATCAGTGTTCCGCCCTCAGCCATGCACAATGGGAGGTACCAAAGGATTTGGAGGAGTGGCAGTACTTTTCAGGGAGGAGCTTCGTGACAAAATACATGTGGTACATAGAGATGCACATGCGAGGTACATGTGGGTCCGAGTATGCAGAGAGGACCTCCGCGAGCTATATGTGGCGGTATGCTACTTTCCCCCAGCCAACTCCAGGTTTGCACCATCAAGAGAGTCGCCCTATACGCCACTATATAATGATATCATGAGGTTTGCCAGTATGGGAGACATATTACTATTGAGAGACTTTAATACACGTACAGGCACAGAGTAGACAGAGCTGTATGATACTCATGAGGCTATGTACCGAGAGATCACGGCAGAGGATGTAGGGTTGCAAAGATCAGCACAAGATGAGGGTGAGATTACAAAATATGGCAAGCATTTTCTCACACTCCGGACTGCTCATGGGTTGGTCATATACAATGGCCTATCGAGATGGCAGGGATCAAATGTTCTCACATGCTGGAACTCTATAGGGGGAGCGAGCATAGTGGACTACTTGATGGGATCTCCTTCATTGATACCTGATGTGCGGGATTTCGTGATTTCCAGATGGCCCATTGGCATAGCAGCTAATCATGCATACCTGAGTTTCACACTAGTAGGTAGATCCCCAAGAGATGGGCCAGCCACTTATCTACCTAGGTACCCGAGATATCAGTTTACATGTGGGGTTTACCGAGATGTAGTATCTGATGGCTTGTTTGCTTTAGACCCGCATAGTCCTCTGGACGAGATTATGAGAGGGTTGGCAGGTGTACTACATGCATCCGCCTCATATGCATTTCCCTGCACTATGATCCCTTCCAACACCCCCCCCCCCCCCAAGGCAGCACTGTCCCACAGAAAAGTTGGTATGATGATGAGTGTCGCGGCTCCCCGTGTAATGAAGTCAGCCACCTCATCAATGTATAACCCAAATAGCGTGGGGGAAAGTGGGCATCCTTGCTTCACACCAATGGTGCTAGCATTAGTCTCGGACATACCTCCTGGACATCTGACTCTCCCAAAAACATGCTCATATAATGCATAGATGCCCCATGTCATATCTATTGGTATGCCAAGAGACTGCAAGCGCTGAAAGAGCCTCTCTCGTGGTACTGTGTCAAATGCCTTGCGGAAATGCACAAAGCAGCAATAGAGCTTTCTCTTCCTCACTCTGGCCTTATCAATCATACATCTCAAAGTGAATACATGGTCAGTGGTAGAGAAAGCTCTCCTAAAGCCTGCCTGCCCTGATGAGCGTAAACCTGCTCGCTCAGCATATAAGCTAAGCTCTTGCTCCAACACTGCACCATAGAGTTTGGCCAGCACGTGGCCAACCATAACCGTCCTGTAGTTGCTCGGATCGAGCATATCCCCTGTTTTGTGAATCGGCACAATGGTGTGCATCGTCCACGTCGCAGGCAAACCCTCTACTAGTGCCCTGTTAAACAGGTGTGCAAGAAAAGGAGCCAAAGAATCTACTGCATATATGAGATGCTCACCCTGCTGCTGCAGGCCCATATGGTCGGCGGCCAGTCCATGCTGTAGGCGGCGGATAGCTTCCTGTACCATCGAGTGGGTAAAGAAGCTAGCTGTGGTAGGTCGAGGCTCCTGTGGCTGAGGTATAGGTGGTGGTTGTGGGGCGTGGTCTGCAATAGGTGTCGATGTCCGGGGCTCTTTGAAGTGCCGCCATGAGATAGAGCTATCTCTACTCATGAAGAAATGAAAGATCTCTAGCTCCTGTATCTCTGCGAAGGCCCGCCTTTTGCGGCGAGTTAGTCTCCTCATCTCTCTCCTCGACTCCTGCTCTGTGATGGCTCCCAAGGCTCTCTGTATGCGGAGCCGTGAGTATAGGACTCTGCACTCGTCATCATACCATCTGTTCTGGGACATAGTCCCAGATCTCACAGGCTCTCCTGAGTGGACACGATGTGGGAAGCTCTGTAGTGCAGCCGTGTGTAGGAGTGATGCCAGTTGGGCTGTAATGGTATTCATAGGTGCCAGGGGATCCATGAGTAGGAGCCCATCCTCTACTCTGCCAGTGTATATGTCTGCCATGTCATGTGTGAAGTAGATGGTAGTGTGGCGTCGGTATGTGGGGGGCTGGTGATACTGGTGATCCGGCTAGTGAAAATGCCAAGTATGTATGATCTGCCCCAATAGGACGAGGTGGAATGGAGAATGAGGTGTCTCCTCCTCCTGTGGCATGTCCTCTGTAATGACATAGGAGGATCCTGATGGAGGAAAGTAACATAGAGCTATGTATATAACCCTGTCCTGTGAGAGCTGTAAGCTGATCCACATGTATCTGGCCTCTGGGTCCTGTGCTACCACTCTCAGTCTCCCCTATAGCTCCCGTTTGAATAGAACTACTACTCTCCCCAACCCTCTCGAGGTACCCTGGCGTGTGGTCCTCCTGTATGCTGACTCCCACTGGAATCCCTCTACTCGAGGTAGCCCTCTCTCTAGGCTCTGATGTGTCTCTGTCAGAAGTATGATGTCTCTCGCCACCATAACATGCTCCAGTCGTCCAGGCTGCACCCATAGTGAACCATTACAGTTCCATACTGCCATGTGTATCTCTGTCAGTGGCCTGGTCTGTGTCCCATAGGCCCCAAACCGCTAATCCATGGGCTGGCTATCAATGATGACCCGACCATCTCGATAGAAGGCCTTCTTGCCTGCGTGTAAGACTCGTGGCATGCAAGCTCTCCTATGCTCAAGCTGCATCCTCGTGAGATCATCATCCAAGAAAATAGGAGCTCCCTCTAAACCTCGTAGTATGACCCTCTTCCTCATGAAGGTGACGCTCTCCGTCTCTCCTGCAAACTGTAGGATGAGGGCTCGCTTGCGTGTTGAGTCTTTCCCGGCTCTCCATGCTTTGGTGAAGGGGAGAGGGTGCTCTTCCCTGTAGCCGAGCTTCATGCATAGAAGCTGTCCATCTTTCGAGAGAGAGAGAGAGTGTGTTATTAACGTCTACGGAAGACCCCCAGGGCCTATGAGACTCCTAGATGATGCTGAGTAGAAAATACTAGAAAACGTATATCAAGTAGATCCACGTATGCTGATCAGTTGAAGTGCTACCCTCTCCTTAGATCAAATATCTCTGCCATGGGGCTATCTAGAATGGAGAGGTCGTAGAAGCGAGGTAGGCGCCTCCAATGCCGAGCAATAATGGCTCTGATCAGGCGATGATGAGGATGTCGTGGTCAGGATCCTAGTGGGCGTGGGCGTGGCCGACGAGCGCACGACACAAGATGACTGCTCTATCAATGGTGACTCCCTGGGAGCGTGGCTGACGAGCGCACGACATAAGATGACTGCTCTATCAATGGTGACTCCCTGGGAGCGTGGCCGGTGTCGTGATGTCCACTTTGACGATATCCATCCTAATCACGTGGTTCTGTTCTGAGCGGGTGAGATCCAAAGATGGACAATCCAAGCTGTACTGAAAGGGTGGGAGTGCCTCTATCCGCAAAGCATGTAGGTCAAAACATGATCTCATCTGAGCATGACAGCAATGAGTATCTCCATCCTCTGCCAACTATATGGATGAGGTCAATACCAATCGGGAGTACCTCTGTAAAGGGAGCTCCCATAGCTGCTGTGAAAAGGTAACTGCCTGGAATAGGGCCTTGGTCACTCCTGGTGCGGCACCCAACTTAGCCCGAACAATCTCATGTGGTACCGATGATTTGCTCTGAATCATGCGAGCAATCATCATAACCAGTGGTCTCTCTGTATGCCTCCATCCCTCATCCGTCCCTCTTTGAGATTTGTGATGTATGCACGTCCCCCAGATTAGAGCTCCGTACAGGAGGGTCGGTGTGACAAGTGTATCAAAAAGCCACAATTTGGTGCACGGCTCTTGAAATTGTATGTGTGCACACTGCCTCTCAAGTACCCCCAAGGTTGCATGCCCTCCAGCTAATCTAGCTACTGCCGCCTCCTTCAGGGCGAAATGTGGTCCTGTGAAAGTAACTTCCAAATAGACATATGACCTGACGTACTCAACCGGCTCCCCTCGGAAAGTGAACTAATATTCTAATCTCGTCACCCATGCCTGTGTCAGTGTGGTGTTAAACACCATAACCTTGGTTTTCCCAAGGTTCACTGTCAGATCTCTATCTGCATAGAATGCCTGTAATGCATCCAAATGTCTCTGTAATCCCTCCGGAGAGTCTGAGATTAGAACAATATCATCTACATATAACAAGATTGGTATCAACACCCCTGCCAGGCATGCCCCTTGGCCTCCCAATTTGTCTACATAATCATAGACCACATCCATGTACAGTCCAAAGAGGGTGGGTGATAGCGGGCATCCCTGCCTCACCCCTATCGTGCTGGTCACCATATCGGATAGTTCGCCTGGAGCTTGGACTCTGCTTGTCACAAACTCATACAAAGCATATATCCCCCACTGCATATCCTCCGGTACCTCAATGTCCTGCAATCTGTGCATAAGCCTGGCATGTGGAACGGTATCGAAGGCTTTGCGTAAGTCCACAAAGCAGCAGTATATCCTTCTCTTCTTTGCCATGCCCTCTTCAATAAGTGCTCGAAGTGTAAGTATGTGATCCAAGGTAGTAAATCCTCTCCTGAAGCCAGCCTGTCCTTGTGCTCGGTGACCATGCCTCTCTGCCCAGCGGCTAAGCTCAGACTCCAATATAGAGCCATATAGTTTGGCCAAGTAATGACCAATCATGATCGTCCTGTAGTTGCTTGGTACCATGGGGTCCCCAACTCTTAAAGAGTTGTACAATGGTATGCTCTGTCAAGCTTGGCGGGAAACCCTCACAAATGGCACGATTAAACACATATACAATCAGCAGAGCCAAAGTATCACACACATATGAGAAGTGCTCTCCAACTAGCCCATCATGATCATGTGCCTTTCCATTCTATAACCCCTCACAAATGGCACGATTAAACACATGTACAATCAGCAGAGCCAAAGTATCACACACATATGAGAAGTGCTCTCCAACTAGCCCATCATGATCATGTGCCTTTCCATTCTATAACTCGTCTATCGCATCTAGCACCATCCGCATAGTAAAAAAGGTGCTGCTAGCCGGTCTAGCTCCCAATGGAGGGGGGGTGGGGGGCTGTCCTGGTGCATCATACAGCTCTCTAGCATAAGCATGCCATGCCTCAGGTGGTGCAGTAATCGGAGTACCAGCCTGTCTCTCCTGAAACGTCTTCCATGCCCTCTTCCTGTCCTTCCCCAAGAAGAGTTGGTAGATCTCCTCGTCTAACTTAGCCAGGTAGGCTCGTTTCTTCCTCTGCACAAGGCACCGAAAGATCATCCCGGCCTGTCTATGTGTGAGTCCCAATGGCAATCTCACGTTGTAGTTGCTCTCTCTCTCTCTTACAAACAGCCGACAGGCTTTTTCTTCTTTTCTCTCTCTTTAAACTGTTCATATAGTTGCAAGAAACACATCTAGCCTTCTTCTTTGCAAGGCAAACAACCCAAACTAGACCAAAACCTTCTTCACGGGTTCCTACGATGAAAAAGCAACATGCTGAAATTGAAAAAACAGCAGTATGCACAAAAAAAAACAGCAAGCTTCTCGAACTCATACCTTTTCTTAGACCTCATCTTCTCTACCTACCGACTTGCTCGTTCACAAGGCTTGCTCTGATACCACTATCAAATCCTCATAGGATCTCCTCGTAGAACGCTCCTGAAACAAACCAAACAAACGTGAAGGGGGTGCAGGCCTGACTCACCTCCCAGCTTGACAGCCGTGGGCAAGCCCACAAGTCTTGGCTATCCCCACCGAGCCACGAGCTAAGCTAACTAGATGGACGTACCGACCAATCTCTACCTCGTGACGTCCCATACCGCCACGAAGCTACTCTCGCAGGCCTCGAGACTGCTGCCGGCCTCGGCTGCATGAAGCAAGTGCACGTCTGCACTAGATCCAGGCTCCTGACCATAGAGCTCTCACAAAGACACGCGAGACTCTATATGACTAATGACTAATCTTGGCCACCCTTTTATAGGCTCTTGGCCGGTCATCGGGCGTCCACACTTGGGTGTCCGCCCGTCCATACTTGGGTGCCCGCCCGTTAGTCTATCCCTAACTCAGCTCGTCAATCAGTCTGTCTAGCTCCAAGCTTCCCCAACCTCGAAGCTAGTCTTGTGTGCATGTAGCACACGGTAGATACACACTGTGCACATGACAGTGTGAACACTCTAGATGTGAACAACCTCTTAGTTAAGAGTCAAAAGATACAGTTTAATGCCTATAAAAGAGTATTATACTTGGTGGTTGATTCATCTCATATCTCATTCTCATTCATAATACAATCACCTTGTGTTGTGCCTAACTTGCTCTCTTTTCTCTCTTCTTCTTCCTCTTCAACCATGGAGACATTTTTTCTGTCAATAAGCAAGTAATTAGTGCTGATTATATTCATCAATTAGTGTCATTAAGGGTTCAATCATTGCATTGGGGACTTGCTATTGCTTCCCAAAGCTTCATATTGAGAAAGCCCCTTGATTTGCCCCTCCGATGGTGCTCTCCAAATCAAGGTATTTTCTGCTTAGTGATCAGAAAACTACTTTCACTAATTCCTTGATTAGTGCTAATCATATGAGGTTTTTGGGGCTATTAATGGTTCATATCTCACATTCAAGTGTTGCTTAACCTCTGTAAAGCATCAAATCAGATTTGCCCCTTGATTTGAGTGGTCAATTTGTTAATCCAAAATCAAGTATAAATTTGTATCAGCATTATTTGGGACAATGGGATTTCTGAGCTTATATGCTTCATGTACCGTATCTATCATGCTCATAAATCATTTGTACAAGGGCAAGACACTAGCCATTGATAAGGCTAAGACCTCCTTAAGCAGAAATTAAGGATGAAGAAGACCAAGGGCTACATCAACATCAAGATCTACATCGACATGAAGAAGATCAAGAGCTACATCGACATTACGAGCTAAATCAAGATCTTCATTGGCATATTGGCCATCAAGGGGGGACTCTCTCTTTATTTCTAAATTCCTATTTTATGTTGACATGGGTTCTCTGCCCGGGTCGTCCCCCAAAATCTAAATATTTTAGACTTTTTTGGGTTTCTTTATATAGCCTTGATGTTATAAAAGGCATAGGTGGCTTCCTAAACCAACCAAGGCCAACCCACCTCTGGTCACCCCTCTATCCTAAGTGAATTGTAATCATAACTAGATGTCTAGCATCTGCCATCATTGATTAGCATTGTAAACCACCATGAGTAAGACCTACGGATCCTTGGATGGTCATCATAAACAGCTTTGGAAGCAGTAACTAGACCTAGCATTGGCGTCATAGTAGCCATGGATATTTTGTTAAGGGAGGGTGTTAGAAATACACCAAAATATCATGTGACATTGGGGATACGGGCATCCAGTCATTAGGTTTATAGCCAACTTGGTGTGAACAGTCCTTTCTCTGAGCAACACCAGGAGGATATGGCATCGTGCATTAATGCTTTATGCCCTTTTCTGCCATATAAGCTTTGAAAGCATGGACATGTATTCCCCCCCCTCGATATGTACAAAAGGTTTGCACTTTGCAACCTATTTGACTTTCAGCATGTACCACAAAATGCTGAAAACATGCAAATACATCAGATTTTGCTTTCAAGAGACACACCCAAGCAAATCTGTAGTCATCGATAAAGGTTACAAAGTATACATGCTTTCCAATAGATGGAGTTCGCATAGGACCACACATCATTGTGCGCAAGCTGTAATTTCCAGACAGCCCTTGTTGATCCATCTTTTGGAAATGCATTTATGTGCATCTTATCCAACATGCACCCTTCACATACATGTTTTGGCAATTCTACATGAGGCATGTCCTGCACCATTTGATGCCTTTGCAATAGCATCAAACTGCCATAATTCACATGCCATATACCTGGAATGCCACAATTCTGCCTCTTGCATGGCAGGTGTAAGAGTGGTGACCACACGAGCATCATGCTCTCCTGTCAAACTTGTCAAGGTGGTATAACCCATGGTACAATGTGCCAATGTGAATAATGCATAGCCACCTTCACAGTCTTTGAGTGTGCACCTATCGTCCTCAAAGTTCACTGCATATCCTCTTTTAGCAAAAGAGGAGACGGACAGCAAGTTTTTCTTAATCCCAAGCACACACAATACATCTGGAAGATATAAGTCTGCACCATCTACTGTTGTGAGGATCACCTCAACAACACCCTAAACTAGATAAGAAGAATTGTTTACACATGTTACCGATTTGCCTTCAAGGGCAGCCATAAGCTTCTTAAACAAATTCCTCTACAAGGTAATGTGTTTAGAAGCACCACTGTCAAAGTACCATGTGTCATGTCTTTCATTGACACTGAGAGACATGCTCGAATGATGAATCACGACTGCAAGTAAGAAAAGTCCACTCATCTTGCACAAGATTTACTGATGAATCATCTTTCATTGCAAGTGATGAAGAAGAATCTACAACCATGTCGCTTCCCTTTTTCTTATCCTTTGCAAGCCGCTTTTTGTACTCATTCAAATAGTGACCTGGCTTTTTGCAGCAGTGACATTTGCGCCTTGTCTTAGGCTTGCATGCATCATTTTTAGCCTTTTGTGAAGGCGGTCCCAAATCAGCTTTTGGCTGAAAATTGATTTTGGCTTTTCCTTTGCCCTTGCCTTGGGCAACAAAAGCCCCATCATTCACACATGACGGAAGATTTGTTCTTCCGATTCGGCTAGCAACAAGCCAACCAACTCTTCAAACAAGATTGGTTCCACGTTCCCCCGCATAGAAAGAGTGAGCGATGTGTGGAAGTTCAAGTAAGTTTCTTGCAGTGATGATAATGTCCTGGAAACCAGCTCCTTTTCAAAAATGACCTCATCAATATTAAGTGACTACTCCCGAGGATCTTGGATCTTCGTAAGATGATCAGCCATACTGTCACCATCATTCATGTCCAAGTTCTCAAGTTCTTGATAAATGTAACCCTGGCCTCATTCTTTACCTGATACATGGTTTCAAGTACATCCCAAGCTCGTCGTGAGGTCTTGCAACACCTCATATGTGGTATGATTGATCACTTTACCAACAAAGCAATCAAAGCCATTGCTTGGACATCAAGAGTATCCCATCTGTTCTGCTCCTGTGAAGGAGGAGTAGGTACTGCAACTTGCTGAGTACCACGGCCAAGTATATTAGGTGCTATGTCTATCTGCAGAGCGTACATCTTCACCTGATACATAAACCCATAAACCTTTGGAAACAAGAAGGTTCTGGACCATGAAAACTCCAATTTGTC
Source organism: Cibotium barometz (assembly GCF_041138505.1). Taxonomy (NCBI): domain Eukaryota; kingdom Viridiplantae; phylum Streptophyta; class Polypodiopsida; order Cyatheales; family Cibotiaceae; genus Cibotium; species Cibotium barometz. The sequence continues at coordinate 37,393,846 of NC_141089.1, forward strand.
CTCTTGAGGAAAAACCCCGAATATATCGGTTGTATTTCCAACCATAATGATGAAATCTCTTTGCCAAGAGATATGCAAACACTTGCAACCAAGTATGCTGTAAAAAACACCTGCAGGTAAAAACCCAATGTACCGGAGTGCTATGCTAGGCAATCACAGTTTCCTCAGCAAACTTTTTGCCTCAATACAAGACTGTAGTAAATGTTTGAAGTGTCCTGATAACACAATCAATGCAAATCTCCGCACAGTGCATGAACATCCAATCAAGGCCTACATAGTGCATGAACATCCAATCAAGGCCTACACAATGGAAAGCCCCAAATTTTTATGCACTAGTGAGCTATATGATGTTCCAATTGCACACAAATGCAAAAAGCCCCAAATCTGTGTACCATGTAGCTGCAATTGTGCAATTAAGCACGAATTTTTGCAAAGCCTGCAGCTTTGATTTCTATGCAATTAAGTATGAATTTCAAAAAATCCTCAATTTGAATTGAACCTTGCACCTGCAATATTGCACTGTACTACTGCATGCACTTGGAATTTTGCAATGAAGCATGTAATTCACAAAAGCCCCAAGAATAGAACCCAAAAGCAAGTACCTGTATGTCTTGCGCCAGATCTACTTCTGCAGAGGTGTGGAGAGGGGCATGAGGCAAGCCGCCAAGGCTGAGAAGGTCACCTAATCCTAGGGTGGCTGCCCAACAGGTAAGCGCAAGTGTGGAGCACTTGCAGTGCCGGCTCGCACATGGACGGACAACAACAAACATGCACCGGAACGGAACCAGGTCGACGACAGTCGAGCAGGCAAGTGACAGACGGTGTCAGTAGGCATGCGGCCAAAGACGACGATGGCAACCAGAAACGGGGACAGTGAACATCTTAGATGGAGGCCGGTTGCCGGACATTGAAAATGCCGGACAAAAGGGGCTTCAAAGTCAAGTGCCACATCAGCCACATAATGGGCTGAGGGCCACCCACCACTGAGGTGAGAGCGCTGCCCGTCGGCTAGGCGGAGGTGGCCCTCTAAGCACTAGCGCCGTCATGACTGGAGGCAAGAATGGGTGGTTGTGGGCGGAAGATGGTAGAACGGGTGGCAAAAGACACGCGCACGGGAATGCCGGAACCATCGACAGATGTGAGTGCGCCGGACGGAAACCGCAGGCGGGAACGCGTCAGACAAAATCTGCAAGCAGTCCATGTCACAGCTCTGATACCACTATTGGCCCAAGAGGGGAGCCCCAAACTTACCCACCTCAAGCCCCTCCAGTTTGGAGGCCATTACCCCACTGAGATTCCTCTCCTGGTTCCCAGATTCCAGTGAGGCTTGTTGGCCCTACCGAACCTTTGACAGGCCTTTAATCGCACCCTTCCGCTTCCCTCTCCCTCCACACAGCCCAACCCCCCCCCACCCCCACCCCGGCCCCCCTCCCTCCCCAACCTTCGTCTTCGACTCTCCTCGCAGCAGCTCCCCCTTCCCCATCTCCTTCGGAGCCGCTCTCCCCCCTCCCTCTGCCTCACCGTCCTAGGTCTAGAATGAAGCTCTAGCATGGTACCTATACTCCACCCTCCTCTCCTCAATGGATCTAATCTCCGTCTGGGCAGAAGTAAGCTGACCCTCGATCCACAAGCTATCTGGGGAACTCTCCTGAAGCAGCGTTCACTTGAGGCCAGGCCGGTGTCTCATGTGAAGGGGCCAGTATTTTGCATAACATGGATGGGAGCCAGACTGGTGCCACCCGTGTGTTAGCAGGATGGTGTCGTATGGACGGAAGCCAAACTGGTGCCACCCGTGTATGACCTGGACTGTGTTCTATCCATGGGATTGTCACGCCATGGAAGAGCCAGTATTTGTGCCGTGTCTTGCCTATGGGACTGTCACTCCATAGGGAGGCTCGTGCCTGGATCTGTGTCTTACCTATGGGACTGTCACACCATAGGAAGACCGGGATTTATACTTTCTGTCGTGCCATCACTGTGCCCGACAGGAATGTTTAGTACTTGTTCCATGAACGGGAGATATGTCCATGATACTATTTGCACATGCATTCATGTTTTGCATGCTTGGAACTGTTTTCGTGTGACTTGTATTCTTGTGTTTGCCTGTTTGACGTGCCACTTACTGAGCGGGGACGCCTGCCAGTGAGTCGTGAAGTTTACTCTGTCTTCTAACGAGTTTTGTTGCATGTGAACAGGTGGTAAGTGTATTCCATTTGTTTATTTTATGGCATTATTTCTAACCTTTGTTTTTTTTTAAGGTTGCAGGTCCACACTCATTAATGAGTGGGCGGCCTCCCCAATATCTCATGGTGCCCTTTTCTAGGGTGGGCACTCATTATGGGCACCCACTCTTGGACCATGGTGGGGAGGGGAGCCCTCGGTGGGTGCATGGTCACATGGCCGCCTCCCATGCAAGGGGTGAGTCGGCCAGCTGTACGTGGTCGGCCACCTTTGCTCGCAAGCGACCCTCTCCACTTTTGCGTGCAGGCAACCTTCCCTTCGCTTGCCCACAGGCGGCTGCGCACAAGTCATTCTTCTATTGCCCGCACGCGACTGCAACGAAATGACTGCAACCCAACGACTCGTCTTTACTCTTGCCCCCAGGCGGCTGTGCCCAGGCGCCGACCATCTCTCTTGCCTTGCAGGCGGCTACGCACAGGTTCCCCCATCTCTTACCTTGCAGGCGGCTGCACACAGGTCTTCTCTCTCTTGCCACAGGCGGCTGTACTCACAGGCGACCTTCTCTCCTACTTGCGCACAGGCAGACTACACAACAGGCGACTCTAGCTCCCCATACTATCGCGTAGATGCTGGCAATCCATCCTCTATCCCTCAAGCTAGCAGCAACAGCAGTAATTGAGACTTCTCCTTTCATACGGGGGTGCCTAGTACTACTGAAGGCCATATTCATTGTTTTACAAGGTACATCGATTGAGACTCAAGCAAAGGTCTTTGGTGTAAATCTTACAAGGGATATTCACTGCTGCTAACACTCGTTCGGTGCCGGGTAGTCCAAGCTTTTGGAGAACCACCGTCCATGGGTGCTGAGATCGAGAGAGCCATGCGTTAGTACGAGAGCGCCTGTTTGTGCGTGGTCCTAGAACACCAGTGGGGCGCGCGGAGGAGAGACTACTGAGAAGTAAGGGGGAGACACGGGAGGAAGGGGGGGGGGGGAGAGAGAGAGAGAGAGAGAGAGAGAGAGAGAGAGAGAGAGAGAGAGAGAGAGAGAGAGAGAGAGGAAGAAAGAAAGAAAGAAAAAGATATATTAAGCGTCTACTAAAGACCCGATGGGCCTATGAGACCAAAGTGATACAATAATGGCCATGGCATATCTCATCATGGAATGGAAAATAAAACAAAAAGAAAACATAAACATAGCTATCTCACTGGGGTGATACAAAACTGTCCATGGAAACTCATCATGGAATACTAAGAACATAGAAACATGAGAGCAACATCAGCTCCGAGTAGATGGTATACCACTCTCCAAAATATCAGATATGGCCAAGAGGTCTCCCTCAGCTATGTCACGAGGAAAGGTAGCTCGATGGCAGTGGAGCATGTCCTGGATCTGGAGTTGATGAGGTGATCGTGGCCAGACAGGCGGGCCGAGGGCGTCGAGCACGCTGGAGTGCAAAGGCTCGGTCCGAGGTAGCTCCTCTCAAAGGCGAGGTAGGTCCAGAGCAGTTCGTGGAGGGTCCACAAGATCCACTATGTCGGTGTCCTTCACCTCTTGGGTCCGGAAGAAACTGGTGATGGTTGGCTGGCAAGGGAGGGGGCAGGGTGGCTAGGCCCGAAGCTCTCTCAAGAAGGTGTCCCTGTGTCTGCGGAGCTCAAGCAAGAAGAGGCCTAGGCAATGCTGGTCCTGGAAGTCAATGATCCTGGAGAGTGGACCAAATCCCTCACGAAATAGACAGTGAAACCTCCCACGGATCTCATAGTATACTGGGCAGTGGCATATGTAATGCTCTTCCGTCTCAACCTCTGTGTGGCATAGTCGGCAAATCCTCTCCTCTCTGGGTCTCCGTATGAGCTTCCCGGCTCTAAGGATGCGCTCAGCTCTACCTGTCTCGACTCTGAGGCGGTGGGGTGAAACCCGTATCTGGCCAATCGCAATCCGCATGGCATGGGACATGTGAACACTCAAGTAGCTCGACTGCTGGGATGAATCCATCCTCAGTGAGTGTGAGGAAGTGATCTCTGTAGAAGTGCATCTTCGTGGGGAGCTCTAGAGGTGTGATCCATGTGCAATGTGTGTAGAGACTGAGAAGATCTAACTAGATAACTCGGTTGGTATCCTCGTGAGACAGCCGGAGAAAAGGGGAGTCCAAATTGTACTGAAGGGGGGTAGGCGGTCCATGCGGAGCCCATATAATGAGAACCAAGTGGAAACTAGTGCATACTATACTCCAGAGTGGCCCTCAAGTGCTAGCTATCTGGAGGACTCCAGGGCAAGCCTCGGGTACCTATGGGGATCCATGTGATTGATGCGATGGAGGTATGTGGCTGTCTGGAAGAGTGCATCCACTACCATCGGGGCTGCAGCAAACTCTGACTGGATAATCTGGTGTGGGACTGATGGTTTACTGCGGATCATACGGGAGATCATCATGACCTGGGGCCTCTCAACTCGCCGCCAATCCTGGCCCCCAGAAGGCTGCTCCATACATCAAGGCTAGTGTGATGAGGGTGTCAAAAAGCCAGCCCTTCATCTTGGGCTCCTAGAGTGTGCCTGGAAGCACTGCCGCTCAAGTAAGCTCAAGGTTGCATATCCCCGCATCACTCTGGCATGTGCTGCAGGGACCATGGTAAAGCGTTAGCCACTGAAAGTGACACCAAGGTAGACATAGGATGAGACAATCTCCACATGATCCCCTCTATATGTGAAGCTCAATCTGGATGTGAAGGGCCGAAAGGTATTGAAGACCATTACCTTGGTTTTACCAAGCTTAACAGAGAGGTCCCGCTGAGTGCAAAAGTCATGTAAGGCATCCAATTGTCTCTGAAGTCCTTCGGCTGAGTCTGAGAGGAGGACGATGTCATCTACATATAGTAGTATGGGGATCAATATGCCTGCCAGTGTGGGACCAGCCCCACCTAATCCGTCAATGAAGCTCAAGATCTCATCAATGTAGAGGCCGAAAAGAGTGGATGATAGAGGGCAGCCATGTTTCACCCCAATGGTGCTAGAAATCTCCTGTGATGTAAGTCTTGGGGCTCTCACTCCTCCGGTGACGGACTCATGGAGGGCGATGATGCTCCAAACCATGTTAGATGGGACTCCGATCTTTTGTAGATGGTGTAGGAGGCAGGCTCGGGGTACAATATAAAAGGCTTTGCGGAAATCCAAAAAGCAGCAGTAAATCCTCTGATGTCGTGCTCTACCCTCCTTGATGATGGCACGGAGGGTGAAGATGTGGTCAAGGGTAGAATAGCTCCTCCGAAAGCCAGCCTGTCCTAAGGCTCTGCATCCCTGGCTCTCTGCAAATGAACTGAGCTCTGCCTCTAGCACTGATCCATAGAGTGCAGAAACAGAGGAGGGGGGGAGAACAGGTCATGCTACGCTTTTTTGTAGTATATGATTATCTCCTACTTGGATTCACGAGGACATAATCTAATAGAAGGGCCAGATATGTTACATCCCAAACTGGGCTAGACCAGTGTTAACCAAAGGTTGTAGACCTATGGTTAAAGGGGATGTGCTAATCCAAATTAGGGTTGGAGCTTAGCTGGGTGTAGGTGTTGATAGGACCCGCCCAAGATGCTAAAGGCTAGCAAGGATGAGACCTAGATTGACCTTCGGTCAATCAAAAACTATCATGAGGCTAATAATGGCTAAAAGCTTAATAATAAAAGTAGAACGTCAATAATAGCCTGGTTATTACTATATACCTATGCCTCGGGCTCACTTGTGATTATTATTAGGGATCCTCATAGTGGAGATGTCTACCAAGGTGAGAGACCTGAGGACCAAGTGTAGTTGTAGGTGGGTAGGTGGTCTCGTGGTATGGGACGCCAAGGCGTGCTGCTGACTCATGGAAATCTAGAAGACCTCAGGCTCGGGATGGTTCCGGAATGGAACCAATGGCTAGGAGATGAGTTACTAGAAAAATTCTATGGCAGTCATCGACTTCAGATTCAATGCGGGTCTAACCCTTATACGGTTTCCAAGTATGTGAAGCTAACATCATGGACATCCTCCAACAGCCTATATATGATGATGACATATGACTCCCCATCAGAATGGCTTTGAGGCCTTTTGCACATGCAGAGCCAATGTAATGCGTGCCATATTTTGTTATGCTTAAAAGTGTCACGTTTAGTTAGGAGCTTTTTCTTTCCACATCCCTACTTTCAGTCTCTCATGGGTTACATGTACTTTGGTCTCATAGAGAGTCAATTGTAGACATATCTTTCTTTCTTTCTTTCTAGAGCCCTGTTTAACTACAAATAAAACCAACCCAGGTAGTTTTGCACCTGAATAATTTGTAGCCTCGCCTCTGCTGAAATGCATTCTTGCCCAACATGCCGTGGCCCCCTACAAAGGCTACAAAAATTGAAGAGGCAACCTGCACACTGCGCATAGTGATCTTCATCCTCAATGCACACAACCTCACAGCGAGGGCAATAAACAACATCCACCATTGAGTTGAGTGTTTTCTGCAGAAGCAAGGTCTCCCACCGTATGAACTCGTTGTCTTCAAGAAGTTGCCTCAATATGGAGGGAGGTATAGAGCCCTTACACATATTGTCTGGACATTGCAACCTCTCAACTGTCCCTTCTTTCACATTGATGCTTGCGTACTGTTTCATGCACCCACCACAAAAGATGTGCTTGCACGGAAGTCTTACAAAATCCTTACCTGTAAAACACACAAAAAGCTTCGACACTTAGGACTCATTCTTTTAGCTTTTCTCTATGAGAAAAGAAAGGCAAGAAAGCCCTAATACCTAGTTGCTCGGTAAAGCAGATAAAGCAAGTGTGAAGTGACTTTAAGAAGGAGTCAAGCTTCCGGTCCTCGTTATAATGAATCAACAACGGAATGCCCGTTTCAGGAGTGAAACGGCAAGAAAGAACCCGACCATCTCGACTTTTGCTTTCATGTCCACTGTCCAACTCCAGCTCACTTGTGATCCCCAAATGTGAAAAGCAACTGGTCCACAGCCACTCAGCCCACGAATAGATCACAACATTTCCAACTTGCTCTTCCCACAATGCATCCAGACACTGACATAGGTTTGAAAGCGCATCCTCGCTCAACCAGCAGGCAGACAAAATAAAATTGGGGGGACAATGAGAAGGATAAGCTGGCGGCAGCCTGTATATCAAGTGAACCGGAGGCAGAAATTGTAGTGAACATGCCCGAATCTTCAAGTTAGCATTGCTAGCTTCCTCTTGAACATCACTATTGGGACCATCTTTTGGCAGCAAGTTTGAATCTTTAGGTAGTTTCATCATAACATCTAAACTGGTTGGAACTTCCACATGAATGGATACCTACACCATTGCAACAACACTGAGCCAAAAGAACTGACCGAATACCAGTTGCAGGCAGTATAATGTAGAGCATATACCATGAATGCAGCAGCACCCTCATTTGCTTCCAACATGACGAAATCTTCTCCAAATATTGCTTGTAAAGCAAGCACCTATGTAACACAAATTCATTTCAATGTCTTGCATACTAAAACCAATACCTCTCTCTCTCTCTCTCTCTCTCTTCTTCCGATGACCGGGAGAACACAATTGTATTATTTTTTTTGTCTCATAGGCCGACTTTGGCCTCTCGTAGACGTTAATATATCTTTCTTTCTTTCTTTCTTTCTCTCTCTCTCACACACACACACATCATCGACACATGTTCATAATATAGGTAGCTAGTTTCAGTTTTCAATTTTCCCATAAATCAGTGTCTTCATGGAGAAATTGTAACTTTGTTTGGTCTCATAGACCCATTGAGTCTTTTGACGTTAATCTCTCTCTCTCTTGCTCTCTTGGGGAAGTGCTTGAGGACATAATCAGCTCTGTGGCATGGTATTTGGGTTAAAGGGAGTCGATAATTTTAGGGTTAGGGTTAGCACAAATGAGAGAGAGAGAGGCTATGGAGGCTCAAAGAACACCATGGTGACTGTATGTGTATCCCCGCCCATTATTAGCCTACATCCACACATCACTACCATATGGCTACAGTATCCTCTTTGTAAATAGTGATATAAGTCATGCTTATCATGGTCGACCTCTCCCAAAGTTTACATTGAGAGTTCAAATCCTTGAGTCAAGAGACATAACCTCTCATTGATTCATGCTCTTTCTGCTTGATATTGTAGTGATGTGCCATTGGGCTCCACTTATCACTAATTCTTACAAAAAACTTGGTACGAACACATTCTTAAGCTGAGTGAACTTAGCTTTATCCTCAAGCTTCAAAGTAGTATTGCTGACTCAATGATGACTTCATTAGATTGATGTGATAATCAAGCTTTACAAAGTGCAATGCTTTTATAGCCTTAAGAGGCTCATCTGAATGACATCATTGCTTATGTCAAACACGTGTAATATCTAGATATTTATTATAACCACTTTAAGAGTGGGTTCACACAGACTTACTCACCTACACACAAGAGCTCCACAACGTTCTTGGATGTGGAACCAATTTGGGCTGCGATGTTGGGCCGAGTGCACGCACCTGGCGGTCTCTCAAGAGAGAGATGTAGCACTATTTGAATTCAGCAAGGTTGTCCACTCTCACTGAGACTATTAGCGCTATATATTGATGAGAAAGCATTCTTTGTGGACAGCTTTGGATGTCACCAACCTGGACATTTCCCAGTCTGAAAGGAGTCTGGTGGACTCCAGGATGTTTAAATATTTGAAAAGTACAAGCTTTGGGAATGGGGGATTATCCTAGAATACAAAGGACCACACTCCTAAAATTTAGGAGTTGCTATTTTTGGCCCGACTCCGATGGAAATTCTGTTCGCGTCATTACATCTGGAATTGAGCAGATACCAAGAGTTGGCAAAGTGCCTATGACAGAATGTCTACCAGTTGGGATATTTTTAGAGGTAAAGATTATGGAAGGACCCATCTCTTAGATTGGGACATGTGGCAAGAAAGTGGACCAAAGTGAGACAAGTGGCCTGACACTTGTTATAAAGTGGATCAAAGTGAGACAAGTGGCCTCACACTTGTCACTTCAGCTATTGTGTGGCTCTCCACTTGTCATTGTAGCCTTCTCTTGCCATTTCCCGGGCACCCGCTGCGAGTTACATTGGAGGTAGAGGATCACCTTTGGCCCAAACAGTGGTGCCTATATTGCTATATGTCAATGACATTGTCTTCATCTCACATTCAGAGGCACTGCCAAAACACTTAGATGCTTTGGACAGATTCAACAAGGAGAGAGACCTTATGCTCAATTTAGGCAAAACCAACGTGATGGTATTTGACACCAACCGTCCGAACACCTCACGGCTATCTTCCTAGTCAGAGGGGCGCGGTGGAGATTGTGCTATGACCCTTACATGTGGGACGTGTACACACTGATATGTGGGATTTACACACTAATAATGCATGGGACACACGGGTGTTGCGTGGGAAAACCAATGGCGGCATACTATTGCACGTCACTGCTTATATTAATAAGTGTGAACGGGTAATGTTCAGGGGTGACACTTGTAGGCCAAAGACCCAGTGATGTGTAGCATGGAGGTTTGACAAATTGTGCCAAGATATGTATACCTTGGATTCACATTCACAGGCCCCATGTTCGGTATGATTATTGCTGCCACTAACATATTAGCACGAGGGCATGCCTCCCAAACCCATTTGGAGAGAGAGTGCTTCCAGGCGCACTACATGTTGTGCCTTTGACACCTTAGTATGCCCAACAACTATGTATGGAGCGGTCATTTGGGAACCAAGATTGGAATGTTAGCATTCATCTCATGTCTGTACCATACTATACCGTAGGGACTGAGGGCCTCAAGTGTGGGCATGGTGGTTGCAGAGTCAGAATATTTTATGATTCACATGGGGGGTGCCCGGACAGCGTTTAAGATGTGTGGACATCCCTAGGTGTGAAGGGGGGGAACTAGGAACATTAAACTTTAATGTTTATTAAAGTTTGCCCCTAGGCCTTAGTGGCCCTAGGAACTTATTAAAGTTTGGGGCCCTAGGGATTAATTTGGGGAAGAGGGCCACTTTTGGAGTGTTTCTCTCTCTTCTCTCTCTCTCTCTAGCTTTTGGAAAAGAGGGAATCGTGGAGTTTCTCTAGCGCATGTACACAAGCGTGGAAAAGCACAAGAGGAAGAAGGCGGCTGCTGTTTTCTGTGTACTGCTGCTGTTTTCTTCTGCATAAACAGCTGCACTTCCCACGTGTGCAGTCCGTACAGTGCAAGTACAAGCGGCTGCTAAAATCTGCTGCAAGCGCTGTGTTCTCTCTGCTGGATACTCTGCGCACAGGCCCTGTACAGGCTGTACCAGCAAGTACACAGCCCGTACCATACTGTACGACTGCCGTACAGTGTACGGACAGTCAGGTACAGCAAGTACAACTGCTGTAGGCGGCATAAACAGGTGCTGGACAGGACTGTGTACTCAGATTCAGGCAGGTACAAGAGTGGACAGCGGACTGTGTGCGCAAGTACAACTCCTGGCACGTATCCTGAGGTGGTACAGACGGGTACAGTGCTGATTTTCAGATCTGTATTTTCAAGGACAGCATAAGAGTGAACATCAGGAGGAGGATACAGGCAAGTACAAGCACATGTGTGAAGCAGCGTTGTGGATACAAGTGCCTGCAAGTACAGATTGGTGTTGTTGCTTCCTCCAGTGCTGTTTCACGAGCTGAACTTGGTAAGCTCCGTTTCTATTCATCTATCTCTCTTTCTACTGCTTGATGTCTGTTGCAGATATGAGTTATCTGGCCCCTTGTGAGAGGAGGGGTATGGCAGATTGACAAGGGTTGAGACAGAGTTTGGACAGCACACGTATGTTTGAGCTGAGATGATGTATCATGCACTTGAGTTATGCCAGATGTATGCCCCGCTGGCCTGCTTAGTGATCTTGGCTGATCAGAGGGAGGCACAGTGTGCGCCCCTTGCGGTATTTCTTTATTCAATTATAATAAAATGAATGGCTGAGTACAACACAAAGATCAGCCAAGAGTTTACACCTGTAAGTCCAATCTGACGGCCCACAAATCCTTCTCAGCACAAAGGATCTATGCACACAGATCTGTGTCTCCAAATAAAAGAGGATCTATGCACACAGATCTGTGTCTCCAAATAACACACTGTGCCTCCCTCTGATCAGCCAAGATCACTAAGCAGGCCAGCCATGGGCATACATCTGGCATAACTCAAGTGCATGATACATCATCTCAGCTCAAACATACATGTGCTGTCCAAACTCTGTCTCAACCCTTGTCAATCTGCCATACCCCTCCTCTCACAAGGGGCCAGATAACTCATATCTGCAACAGACATCAAGCAGTAGAAAGAGAGATAGATGAACAGAAACGGAGCTTACCAAGTTCAGCTCGTGAAACAGCACTGGAGGAAGCAACAGCACCAATCTGTACTTGCAGGCACTTGTATCCACAACCCTGCTTCACACATGTGCTTGTACTTGCCTGTATCCTCCTCCTGATGTTCACTCTTATGCTGTCCTTGAAAATACAGATCTGAAAATCAGCACTGTACCCGTCTGTACCACCTCGGGATACGTGCCAGGAGTTGTACTTGCACACACAGTCCGCTGTCCACTCTTGTACCTGCCTGAATCTGAGTACACAGTCCTGTCCAGCACCTGTTTACGCCGCCTACAGCAGTTGTACTTGCTGTACCTGACTGTCCGTACAGTATGGTATGGGCTGTGTACTTGCTGGTACAACCTGTACAGGGCCTGTGCGCAGAGTATCCAGCAGAGAGAACACAGCGCTTGCAGCAGATTTTAGCAGCCGCCTGTACTTGCACTGTACGGACTGCACACGTGGGAAGTGCAGCTGTTTATGCAGAAGAAAACAGCAGCAGTACACAGAAAACAGCAGCCGTCTTCTTCCTCTTGTGCTTTTCCACGCTTTGTGTACATGCGCTAGAGAAACTCCACGATTCCCTCTTTTCCAAAAGCTAGAGAGAGGGAGAGAAGAGAGAGAAACACTCCAAAAGTGGCCCTCTTCCCCAAATTAATCCCTAGGGCCCCAAACTTTAATAAGTTCCTAGGGCCACTAAGGCCTAGGGGCAAACTTTAATAAACATTAAAGTTTAATGTTCCTAGTTCCCCCCCTTCACACCTAGGGATGTCCACACATCTTAAACGCTGTCCGGGCACCCCCCATGTGAATCATAAAATATTCTCACTCTGCAACCACCATGCCCACACTTGTACTGCTCCATTTTCACAGGGCCATGACAGCCTATGATGTGGGTGTGCCCACCCGCAAGAGTCGTCCCCGATTTTGTCCATATTTATCCCAGTTTTGTAGGCGGGGGGGGGGGGGGGGTTCTTTCTCTAGCCGCATTGCTGGACAGCCACCTTGCAAGAAAGTGCAGCCTCTCCTTCAATTTTTTTTCCCACCCACCCTCCCTTCACACGACCACGTGAACCCCCGAGATGGCAAATTTGCTCGAGATGGCGGATAAACCTATAAAGATCCCCACCCTCCCGACGTTCCCGGTGGACCGCCAGTTGGACAGGAACAACTATGGCATTTGGAAGGTGATGATGGAGTCTGTTTTAGAATCTTATGATTTGGCTGACTTCATCACGGTTGGAGTTCCAAGGTCAGATCAAGAGGAGGAAATTTCACTATCAGTCAAGAAAGAGCGAGAGGCCGAGGCACAGTTGTGGGATCGTGTCAATGCCCGTGTGCGTTCTTTCATCTTCCTCAACTGCACACCCCAAGTGATCAATCCAAGCACATCACAGTGGCTCGAGGGATTTGGCAGCACTTGGCCTCTCTATACAATCGGGTATCACCCATGAAGAGAGTTTCCTTGGAAGTGCAAATGCGAGTGATGAATCCTGCAAAGTCTTCGACGATGCAGGATAACATCAACAAACTCTAGGCTCTTCAACAGGAGGTTCTTCAGGATGGGAAGGAGATGTCATCATAGGACATGGCCATCACCATGTTGTCTCATCTATCCTCTCAGTACTCAGCTTTCTATTCCTCTTTGATCACCAACGGGAGGCTCAACACCATTGCTTGGGAGGAGCTTGTGCCGATGGACTTGGACCACGAGGAGCACCCTCCACAGGGCGTAGGTTCTGAGGCTTTGACTGGCCAACAGTCGAAAGGCCGCAACAACAACAAGGGCAAAGGGAAGTCTTCACAGTCGAAGTCTTCTAAGAAGAAGCCCGACACAGATTGTGATGCCTTGAAGGCCGGGCGGACCTGTAACCATTGTGGTCAAAAGGGTTACTACCCGAGGAAATGTCCTCAACGGAGCACCGAGAAAGGTGCAGATTCCTTAGCTGCAACCACAAAGACTCCAGCTTTTGTGCACTTGGAGATTATGGACACCAGAGCTTCAACTTCTTTGAGCAAGGAGGCGGTTGGTCTCATCGTTGGGGATACTCGGGAGTGGATTCTGGACAGTGGTGCTTCCAGGCACATGACTCCTTCCCAAGAGTTCTTACAGAACCTTCGGAGGCAAACAGGTCACATCTTTATTGGTGACAAGTCCACAATCCTAATTCACAATGAGGGCAGGTTGGAGATTGTTCCCGATGGTAGGGGGGAGAAGCATTCCTCACAAGTTCTTTATGTCCCATCTCTTGGCTTTCATCTTTTGTCAGTGCATGAGGTTTGCAAGACTGGCATGCAGGTGGAGTTTGATGAGCATTCACTTGCTATCCGGGACAAAGCAACAAGCCAAGTTGTTTGGGAAGGCGGAGTGGAGAATGGGATTTACAAACTCTCAGCACTATCGACTGTTAGCACATTCATCCCCAGTTTGTGCCCATGTCTGGTGTCCTTTTGGTCCCTTTTGCATGGCCCTTGATTGTGGGCTTGCCACCCTTATTTTATATATTTTTATGGGATTTTTTCCCAGCCTGGATGCCTTTTTTCCAGTCCGCCAGCTTCAAATGCCCAGTCGGCCAGCTCTGCCCACCTATAAATAGGTGGGCTGGCCTCTCAGTTTTGTATCTTGTCTTGTATCTTTTGCTCCCTCACTTATGAGACTACTTGTGTCTCTTGCTTGGGACTGTTTTGCTTCAGTATATTCAGCATAGTTGATCCATATATCTTTCTCTCTTGCACTCTCTATTCAGCACACTCTATTGCCCTTTTGCTTCCGCTCTGTGCACTCTTTCATGGTATCATCGCTCCCGGTTCAGCGATTCCATCTGCTGCCCCAGATTTAGCCCTATTTACAGCCCCTTAACCTCTGCGTTTTTCTCAGATTTGCAGCCCTCTTCTTGCTGTGTTTTCTGGACAGCTTCTGCTGGTTATTTCTACTTGGAGTTTGGATCTAGGCGGCCTGTTTTTTCAAGACAGCAGCCCCTCTTTGGCTGCGTTTTCCTCTCCGGTGGACATTCCCTTTTGTAGAGGGGGGTTGTGGTGGTTCGGGCTTTGGTGGCAACCTTGGTACCTGTGGTGGTGAAACCGGCCTCTAGTAGAAACCAAAGTGTGGTAGACTAGCAGTCACCCTTCCACTTGTAGTCTAGATATAAAAACAAATTTGATTGGAGCTAGAGTGCGAAATGAGAACGACACCTGTTGGCCCCAACGCTTGGCACCCCTTGCGGTATTTCTTTATTCAATTTCAAAACGATGTACAGCTGAATACAACAAAACCAGCCAGGAGAATACACCTATATGTCCAATCTGGCAGCCCACAAGACCTCTTAGCACATAGGATTCACACACAGATCTGTGTCCCACAAAAGCAACACTATGTGTTTCCCTCTGATTAGCCAAGACCATTCAGCAGGGCAACCTTGAGCATACATCTGGCATATCCCATGTACATGGTTCCACAACTCAGCACAAACATACATTCACTGTCCAATCTCTGTTTCCACCCTTTCAATCTGCCATACCCCTCCTCTCACAAGGGGCCAGATAGCTCAACTTTGCAGCAGACATAAGCCAATGGAAAGAAAGATAGATGAACAGGTTCAGAGCTTACCAAATCAACACGTGGTTCTGCACTCGTGAGGCCAATCATACCAGTCTGTACATGCCTTCTTGCAACCACCTGTCTGATGCACCAATTAAGCTCTGATACAGCACTGCCTGCAACTGTCTATACAGTCTCTACGCCTGCAGCTGCTGCCACCTGTACCTGCTGGACAGTACAGTTCTTGACACTCTGCACCCGTCCGTACAGGACCATAGCACCTGACTGAATCTGTCCGTATAGAACTGTACGGACTGTGCTGCGCACGCCAGAGTCTGCTTGTTCGCCTGCTGTACCCGATTGTACCAGCTGGTACAGTTCCTCCGTACCGGCAAACCAACCGCCTGTCAGCAGTCGTACAGCCGCCTGTACCTGCTGTACGGTTCCCTGATGGTTTCACTTGTACCAGCCAACAGCAAAGCAGCAGCCGCCTGACCTGCGCCGCCTGTACCTGCAACAGCCGTACTGTACCCTGTACTTGCAACAGTCCGTACACCTGTACTTGCTGTCGTACAACTCTGGACGGCATGTCTAAACAGCTTGTTCTTCTCACACACATCAGCAAGCATATGCAGTCGACCAGCTTCTCCACCACGCATGAGAACTTGCACGCTTTTCCAAAAAGCTAGAGAGAGAGAGATGAGAGAGGCGTGTAACTCCAAAAGTGGAGTGGCCTCTCTCCAAAATTGTCCTAGGGCCCCAACTTTAATAAACATTAAAGTTCCCTAGGGGCCACTAAGGCCTAGGGGCAACCCATGAATAAAACATTAAAACATTAAAACATTAATGTTCTTGTTTCCCCCTTCACACCTGGAGATGTCCACACATCATTATCTCTGTCCGGGCACCCCAAATGTGAATCATTTAATATTTTTGCTCAGCAACCACCATGCCCACACTTGTGCTGTTCCATTTTCACAGGGTCATGACATACCCTCCTCTTGAAAAATGGCAAGCGTCCTCGATTGCATTCTGGTGATACAGCAAAATATCCAAAGTGAAATATACAATATGGCAAGATCAGCGTCCCAATCTCTCTAAGCCATGCAATGTAACATCATTCACTGCAAACCAATGGCGTAGTAGTAGTCCAAGTTGTATACCACTGTGAACCATACACAACCACAACATCCAATGTGACTAGTACACATATATCATAGAAGTCTCATAAACAGATGTACTGTGAGCCATCAGTACCTTCGGGTGAGACAAAAACTGCACCAAGCGACCTCTAGATGTCATCTGAGCCTGTCTGTATCAAGGGAGTGGAGGTGCTACCCCCCTCTTGAGCATCAGGCAATGCTCCAGACCCATGCTCTGCTAAACCTGAATGAGCCACAACAAGAGTCGGCTCTAACTCAAAGGCATCGAGATAAAGCTGCAAGACCTGAGGTGAATCTGTTAAGTCACCTTCCTCCATCCACTTCGCATCCATCGGTGAATAGTTCTTGAACTTCACAAGATAGCGACGGGAAACTTTACCTCGTACCTTTCTTTCCTTATGTGCCAGTATCTGCTCTGGAATAAGAACCTCATCAAGTTCCTCAACTTCCGGCTGAGCCTCATCTGATACATCCTCAAGCACATCCCCATGGAAAGGTCTAAGGAGACTCACGTGAAAAGCATTGTGAATCTTCCAGTGATCTGGTAGCTTCAAGCAATAGGCCACCTCACTAATCTTTTCCAATACTTGAAAAGGCCCATAATAACGCATGCTCAATGTAGGGTATAAGCGCTCTTTACCCTTCATCTTCTTGAGTCTAGCCTTTTCAAAGCGCAAAAGGACCCAATCACCCAATGCAAACTCTAATGCACGTCTGTGACGGTCTGCTGATTTCTTTTGCTTCTGCTGAGTTTTCTGGAGTGCCAACTTAACTCTCCGATAAGCTTCATCCATACTCTCCACATACTGATCAACCTCAAAGATCTTATCCTTTGTATGCAAAATGGGTGGTACCTTCTTCTCTCCTTCCACAATCTCAAAAGGCCCTTGCCTGTCGAGGTATGAACAGTGTTGTTATATGCAAACTCCACCAAAGGAAGATACTTTTCCCATTGTTGCTTGTACTCTGACACATAACACTTAAGAAGATCACTATGGGGTGTAGGGGCATTCTGTCATGGTTATGAACCCCAACAAAATGTTGACATTCATGGGGCAACCTTTTATAAATTCTGTTGTATCTCCAAATAAGGTAAGCCACCACAAGCCTACTAATAAGACCTCAATAAGACCTTCTTTGCACTAGTATATCCTCCAGCAACACCGGAGAGTGGGCTTGCTTAAGGATGTCACGACATACTTGAACTCTTGAGGACGTCGCCTCATGATTCCATTTGGCCTAGCTTGTGTAATTGTCCCACAATCAACTGGCAGGGGGGATGCCTTTTTAATAAGGCATCATGCTCTATCTTGATTAAGGGGTCTATCTTGGGGAAGATTGTTAGTCCAAAAGTGGACTAAATAGTGGATGATCTCTTTAGTCCATTCTGGAATAATGCAAAGTTTAAATAGTGGGGTGTCTCTGGTAGTTCATCCTCCACTCTAACTAGCAATGGTGCGTGACAAGTGGCCAGCACGCACATGCTATGAGCCCTTCTGCACAATCACAATGATGAAATCAAAATCTAACAAGATCAAAAGACATCGAGTTATTATTTTTTACAATGTAGACCATTGTGAATCCTTCTCTTTCTGAGGTGGTGTAGGTCTTTTCCGTGACATTCAATTAGTGGGTTGGCAAAGTTAATAGGGAAATCTATGTTATGATCTTGGTTGTGCTAATACATAACATAACTGATGAACCAATGTGCACATGGAAGATGATCTTTTGGGTCAGGGCTTATGAGGAGGATGGTAGGGGCTAGCCCTTCAGGTTTCTCACCTTTACATTTCAGCAATACCCCTTTTCTCACTGATAGAGGTGGTGATCCCATTTGGCACTACAGACCACCTATCTTAGAATTGGTAGACTTGTTAAGGCTTTCTTGAGAATGTCATAGGCCTTTTGACACTCATCTGTCCACTCAAAGATGATAAGTAGTCTTTACTAGAGTCTTGCTATGTTGGCGTATAAGATTATGAATCTTTTATAGTATCTGATGTGTCCCATGAATCATTGGATATCCTTGAAGTTTATGGGTGGAAAAAACTCAAGGATCAACTTCACCTTGCTACAATCATTTGAGAAATGGGGTATTGACTTTGTCATACCAATTAGTCTAGCTGCTCGAGGTACTCAGCCTCTTCCGATTGACCATCTGTTTGTGGATGAAATGAAGATGAAAACTTGAGAGTTGTACCCATGTTGTCAAACAACCCTCTCCAGAACAAACTCGTCATCCGTGGATCACGGTCACTAATGATAGACGTACGCAAGCCATGATACTTGAAGATGTTCGCCATGAACAACTTTACCATACGATCCACTTTGATCGTCTTACGCACGGGAATGAAATGAGCCTTCTTACTGAACCTGCATATGATAGTCCAAATGCCATCATATTACCCGTTTGTGTCCGTGGAAGATCAAATATAAAATCCATGGCAATGCTCTCCCAAGGTCTATCTGGAATAGGTAAAGGCTGTAGTAACCCTGGTGTCTTTTGACGGTCAAACTTTACCTTCTGACATACAATGCATTGCCTAACAAAGGCATCAACATCTCTTCTCAAAGTTGGCCAATAAAAGAAAGTCTCCACTGCTTTTACCGTGGCGTCAATACCTCTATGACCTGCATACGGTGGAGCATGACTTTCAATCATAACCTTGAGTCGCAATGGCCTGGTAACACACAGTCTGCCATGCATCAACAACAACCCATCTCTGAGAGTATAGTGCTCATGCCGCTGACCCTCAGACATCTGCTCATACAACCTTTCAAAGTCCTCATCATGGGCATACTGCTCTTTCATTTCATCAAGCTCATTATGATAAGCAAGTGAAACTGCTGAGACCTGTGGCTTGCGTGACAAAGCATCTGCCACTACATTCTTTTTGCCTTCCACATGCACAATCTGGAAGTGAAACATAGACAAAAAGTTTGCCCATCGCATATGCTTCTCTGAAAGCTTAGTTTGCGTGAGGAAATAACGCAAGGTCTGATGATCTGTCTGCACAGTGAAATCAGCCCCAAGCAAATAGTGTTTCCATGTAGAAAGAGCATGAATTACAGCCAACATCTCTTTCTCATAAACCTGTAAATGCTTCTCGGCATCTTGCAATATTCTACTCTCATAGGCTATCACATGTCCTTCCTGCATGAGAACTGCCCCAATGCTACTTCCACATGCATCACACTGGACAACAAAAGCCTTTCGGAGGTCCGGTAACACCAATACTGGATCCGAAGTAAGCTTTTCTTTGAGCTTTTTGAAGGCTGTAATTTCCCGATCAGCCCATCTAAACGGGGTTGCCTTCCTTGTTAAGGCATGAAGAGGCGAAGCAATTTCAGCAAAATACCGTATGTACCGCCTGTAATAGGAACACAATCCTAGAAAGCTGCGTACATCATGCACGGTTCTCAAATCTGGCCAATTAAGAATTGCTTCCACCTTCGCTGGATCCATACGGACTCCATGCTTAGACACAATATGCCCCAAGAAATGTATCTCTTGTTGCAAAAAGAACTCACTCTTCTTGCCATTAATAACCAGCCTATGGTTCCTGAGTTCTGCAAACACAATGGCCAAATGCCTTCTATGTATGCTCCTCCTCAGTTTGTGAATGCACAATCATATCATCAAAGAATGTGCCCACAAACGCTCTCTGAGGCCGGAAAATCCTGTCCATCATTCTGTTAAATGTGGCAGGTGCATTTGTCAAACCAAAGGGCATAACCAAAAACTCATACAACCCAAACGTGGTTCGAAATGCTGTCTTATGCACATCCTCGGGTCTAATACGTATCTGATGATACCCGCTTTTCAAGTCAATGCGACTAAAGACTGTGGAGCCCTGTAAGCGGTCCAAAATGTCATCGATCCTCGGAATGGGGAATTGATTCTTGATGGTATTCTTGTTCAGCGCCCTGTAATCAATACACATGCGCCAAGAACCATCCTTCTTTTGCACTAAGAGTACAGGTGAGCAAAAGGGTGATGAGCTAGACTGTATCAACCCTTTATTCAAACGCTCCTGTACCTGACTCATAATTTCCTCTTGTTGGGCTGCACTAACATGGTACGGCGGTCTATTTGGTGGAGTACTACCAGGAATTAGATCAATGGCATGATCTTCTGGCCTCTCCGGAGAAAGTTCCCCTGGCAATGACTCGGAAAAACAATCTTGGAACCCACATAAGAAATCAGTCCTGTCCTTATCTAACATAGACAAATTAGACTTAGACTCATCATCTTGTGCATCCTTTACATAAATCAAGTACGCGGAAAGATGCTTTTTCATTACTGATGAAATTGCCGAAGCTGATACAATAGGAACAAATTCCCCTTTAAGTTTTACATCTAAAACATGTTCTTTCCCTCTATGAGTCAGAGTGATCTTCCTATTGTATGTATCCACCACCGCATGTACTCTGTGGCACCATGGCATACCCAACAAAACATCACATCCATCAAGTGGCATGATGAAAAACTCTTCGCTGTCCACATAACCCTGCAAATGAAGCCTGAGCTTCCCAATGATAGGAGTAACAGGTTCTGCATACCCTGGACAAGCCATGTTAGCCTCATATAACGGCCCCATCTCCTCTGAACGAATCCCCAATCGGCCAGCCAAATCCGGTGAAATAAAGTTGACTCTAGCACCTGTGTCAAAGAATATCAAGACATTTTGATCTCACTTTGCCCCATGCCCTGCACAACTCTGTCTCTTCACCACCTAGTTGACTCTAGCACCTGTGTCAAAGAATATCAAGACATTTTGATCTCACTTTGCCCCATGCCCTGCACAACTTTGTCTCTTCACCACCTAGTTGTTCCCCAACAAGATCAAGAACTAACCCTGCAGAAGGTTTTGGTTTCTTTGACCTGGGCTCTCCTTTATTGTCAGAGTCCTTTTGGGACTTTCTCTTGGGACAATTAAATGACATATGTCCCTCTTCTGTACAGTAAAAACATTTCCGAGCATCCCTCAAAGCCTGTCTTTCCTCATAAGTTCTCTTGGGCGTTGGCAACTTCTTATACCGCGTCTCTGTGAACCCTTTTGCATCACGCGAAGCATGCCCTGATTTTTCAGCTTTCTTGCTCGAGTTCTTATTGCCTTTAAACCCAGATGAGACTCCAGTGAGTAACGCATTAGCTGTCATAGCATTCTCTATCATCTGTGACATAATTGTTACTCGAGTCTTGATACAATAGTCACGCACTTCCTTGGGCAGTCCACAACAATACTTCTCTACCTGCTCAGACAAAGGCACTGCACGGTAAGAAGTAACTGGGAGTAAAGCTTCCCAAAACTTCTTGTTATAATCTTCCAAATTTTCACACTTTGAAGCATCCAACTTGTGCCATGCAGTCATAACATCCACCTCAAATGTAGATGTGAGCCATACGGAAGAGAACACTTGTTTAAATTGTACCCAAGTAGTTGGTGCTATGCCCTGTAGAAGAAGGGTAGACCACCACTGCAATGCATTGCCTTTGAGAAAAGTCGCAGCTTTTCTCACCTTTGAGGACTCCGTGTAATTACCACCAGAAAAAGCAGCATCAAACTGCTGTAAAAAGGTAAGTGCTTTTAATTTATCTTTGGCTCCACTGAATGTATCAAATTTCACAGCAGCTCCTCCTTCCTTATAATCCTTCGCCCTTCCCATAGGCGTTAGATTGTCGTATGGAAGTGACTTTGCAAGATTGCTGCCCCCAGCATTCATGCCCATCATAGGGTCAACATTACCAATTTCCACACCTGGCATGCCATACATTCCAGCCATGTTTCCAAACATACCATTATGCATACCGGGCTGCATGCCACCATACATATTTGCTTGCATTCCAGGTTGCATGCTCCCAAACATGTTTCCTTGCATTCCGGACTGCATACCACCATACATATTCCCTTGCATTCCAGGCTGAAAATTTGCTCCAAAAGTCCCTGGCATACCCATGCCTCCCTGAGGGTAACCCCCAGTCATAGATTGGAACACCGAGCCACCACCAAAATAACCTGGATGCATAGTCTACTGAGGAATAGATGGTTGTCCAAAGAAGGAACTCTGAGAGTTAGCACCATAAGCATGCTGCATGTTCGGAAACTGTCCAAAAGATGGATCCTGTGGGAAGGCACCACTATGACCATGAGGAAGATTCTTAGAACGCACCTTCTTCTTCTTCTTTTCAGGCTCTGTACGGGATCTCATAAATTCAGCAAACTTCTCACTTTGTGTGAGCTGCATAAACACGTCCATAACACCAGCCAAACAGTTTTTAAACTGAGCATCATCTTCCTCTTTACTAGACACATCTTCTGGTTGTGTTACATCCTCATATTGCTCATCATCTGTAGCCTGTTCTCCTGCAAGAATATCCTCGCATTCATTTCTCTCAGGAGAGGTCTCTTGCTCTTCCTCTTCATGATAAAAAAGTTGATGATAGGTCCCGGGGAAACCGGCCTCTAGTAGAAACCAAAGTGCGGTAGACTAGCAATCACCCTTCCATTTGTAGTCTAGATATAAAAACAAATTTGATTGGAGCTAGAGTGCCCCAAATCTGAAATGAGAACGACACCTATTGGCCCCAAAGCTTGGCGCCCCTTGCGGTATTTCTTTATTCAATTTCAAAAAGATGTACAGCTGAATACAACAAAACCAACCAGGAGAATACACCTGTATGTCCAATCTGGCAGCCCACACAAGACCTCTTAGCACAGAGGATTCACACACAGATCTGTGTCCCACAAAAGCAACACTCTGTGTTTCCCTCTGATCAGCCAAGACCATTCAGCAGGGCAGCCTTGAGTGAAGAGAGAGCTAAAGAAGCTCAGCTGAAACAGTGAGGGTTTCATGTGGGAGACACACACAGAGAAGAAGGGAGAGAGAGAGAGAGAGACATGTGGGGATAAGTCAACTCACAAAGTATGAGTGTGTGACTCCCCTATCACACATGTATATTTGCTCTGGTACACATAGTACACTTAGTACATTAAAAGTACTAAGTGTACTATGTACTATAAAACTTATGGGCTAGTACACACTATAAGGGTGGACATAATGCCTTTACCCCAACAACCTCCCACTTAAAGGCAAAGTGCCCTTAAATGAAGGAAAAAGAAAAAATCAGCATGTATATGATAATATACAAGGCCATATCAAGGCTGAAACTGGCCTCATCCAATGCCCATCAAGTGTCTGCAATGAGCAAACCGCTCTGGAGGCAAACTCTTTGTCAACAGATCAGCCGGGTTGTCATCCATATGAATCTTGACAAGCTGAATCAGCTTGTTCTCTATCACCTCTCTGATGAAGTGATACTTCACATCCACATGCTTCGTCTTTGCATGAAAAACAAGGTTCTTTGCCAACTGGATGGCACTCTGACTGTCACAATGCAACAATGGAATATCCCCTGTATAACCCAAATCAACCACTAACCAAGATAGCCATAATGCCTCCTTGCAAGCCTCTGTGGCTGCAATATACTCGGCCTCTGTAGTAGATAAGGCAGTGCACTTCTGCATCCTGGATATCCATGACACAGCACCTCCTGTGAATGTAAACACATAACCGGTAGTAGACTTCCGGTTATCTGGATGACCGGCATAATCCGAATCCGTGTAACCATGCACTAATGCATCCTGTTTGCCAAAACAGATGCACATATCCTGTGTGCCCTTCAGGTATCTCATGACACCTTTCACTGCTTCCCAATGCTTCTTGGCACGGTTGGCCATGTATCTAGTAACCACTCCCACTGCAAATGCAATGTCCGGCCTGGTAGCAACCATGGCATACATGAGACTGCCACAAGCTGAAGCATACGGAATCTTGGCCATATCAGCCCTGTCACTATCCAACTGTGGGCTGTCCATAGCACTGAGTTTCACATATGGAGGCAAAGGAGTACTAGTCTTGTTCCCCCCCTCCATATTGGACCTCTGCAAAACGTTGCCAATGTATTCCTTTTGAGACAAATACAACACATGCTGATTTTTGTCCTGAAGTATCCGCATACCCAAAATGTGATTTGCATCACCCAAATCCTTCATATCAAAGGTCTGATGCAGCTTCTTCTTCAAGGCATCCATCTCTTTACGAGATTTCCCGGCAATCAACATATCATCAACATACAAGATGAGGATCAATAGACTGCCATCCAAAGCTTTCTTGGTGTATAAGCAGTGATCTATGTCACTCCTCCTGAAATCCTGGGATTTCATGAATGTATCAAATTTATGATACCATTCCCTTGGTGCCTGTTTGAGCCCATAAAGACTCTTTTTCAGCTTGCATACAAGCTTCTCCTTTCCATTCACTGCATAACCCTCTGGCTGTTGCATATATATCTCCTCATGGAGATCACCGTGAAGAAAAGCAGTCTTCACATCCATCTGAATCAAATCCAGATCATCATGAGCAACCAAAGCTAATACAGCTCTAAGTGTGGTCATTTTGACCACTGGAGAGAAGATCTCATCAAAGTCCACACCATATTCTTGCTTGAAGCCCTTAGCCACTAACCTGGCTTTGTATCTTAGGCTTTGCATCAACTGCAACTTTGAGCCTGTAAACCCACTTGCATGGCAAAACCTTCTTGCCTGTAGGCAAATGCACCAACTTCCATGTTCCATTTTTGTGCAGAGAATCCATCTCTAACTTCATAGCACGCTCCCAAAGAGCCTTGTCTGCCCTCTGTAAAGCCTCCTTATAACATGAGGGCTCCCCACAGTCAGTGAGCATCAAGTACTCAACCCCTGGAACAAACCTGTCAGGGGGTCTGGAGGGTCTTGTGGACCTCCGTACCCAATGACCATCATTTGCAGGTTGCTGTCCAGCCTACATATCACCTATTGGTGGCTCCTATTCCATGCCATAAGGTTGAAAGATCATGCCCGGTATCTCCTCTCTAACTGTGGGATATCCATAGGGATATCTTCTGCCATCTCTGGCTGTCCATTTGGACCATTTTCAGCACCATTTAAGGACTGGTTTTGTTGCTGTAATGGCTGATTTACAGCCCTTGGTTGTTGTCCATGATGTCCATCACATCAAAGATGACTCTGTTAGGCTCCTGTTGCCTTGCAGTATCCTTATACATGCATGTTTCATCAAAAATGACATCATTGCTGCATATAATCTTTCTATTCACTGGATCCCAAAGTCTATACCCCATTTCACCTCTGTCACCATATCCTAGGAATATGCATTTGTGAGACTTAGGATCAAGTTTGGTGCATATTTCCCTGCATATGTGCACGTACGTAACGCAACCAAACACTCTCAAGTGCTTGTAGGACGGAGGCTTCCTTGTCCATACTTCCTCTGGCACTTTCCCACCAAGCCTCGTGTTAGGTGACCTGTTTATAAGATGAACGGCTGTCATAACAGCTTCAGCCTAAAAACCATGAGGTAACGCAGCATGTGACAACATAGAACGGAACTTCTCCTGAATGGTCGTGTTCATCCTCTCTGCTGTCCCGTTTTGTGGAGGATCATAAGGAGCAGAGAGCTCCCTCTTGATGCCTTTAGCATCACAAAAGTCCTGAAACTGTTTGGACATATACTCTCCACCATTGTCAGAACGCAAAGCCTTCAATGTTTTGCCAGTTTGATTCTCAACATGAGCAACAAACTTCTCAAACACTGAGAATGTATCACTCTTCAAACGAAGAGGATAAACCCACACCTTGCGTGTGGCATCATCAATAAAAGACACAAAATATTTTGCCCCTCCCAAAGAAAGCTGAGACATCTCACATACATCTGTATGCACAAGCTCTAACTGAGCATCTTTCTGTCCAAGAGCTTTCTTGTGGGGGCACTGGAGTTGTCTGCCATATATACAATGCTCACAAAACTGAAAACTTGAGAACTTTAGAGAAGGCAAGTAACCAAAACGAGACAATTGCTCCATTCCTTTGACACTCATGTGTCCCAACCGGCTATGCCACATAGAGATTTCCGGCAGCTCGGTTGCATTTACATTAGCATGGTGACAAACAATAGCATGCATCAAGTAAAGAGTGTTCACCTTAGAGCCTCTGGCAACAACCAGTGAGCCCTTACTAATCTTCCACTTTCCACTACCAAATGTGGTAGCATAACCAGCATCATCAAGCTGTCCAGTAGAAAACAGGTTCTTCTTGATCTCAGACACATGCCTGACATCATGGAGCATAAGCTGTGAGCCATCTGAAAACACAAGCCTCACATCACCTCTGCCAAGAATCTGGCATGCATGGTTGTCACCCAAATTAACTACTCCTTCATTGCCAGCAGTATACCTGACAAACAAGTCTCTGCAACCAGTGACATGAAAGGAGGCACCTGAATCAATGATCCATGAGTACATACCATGACCATCTCCTGCATGGAGTGAATGGGCATCAAGTGAAGACATGAATAGGACTTCAGCCTCACTGTCACCTGCATGTGACACATTGACTTCTTCAATCTTGACTCCACTTTTGCCCTTTGGGTTTGCATCTTTGGCTTCATCTTTGTCTTTGTCTTTTCCTTTGACCTTTTCCTTTTGATCATTCTTCCATTTGTAGCATTGCTTTTTGAAATGTCCCTTCTTGCCACAATAATGGCATTCCAAGTCCTTTTTGGAGCGGGACTTGCTCCTTCCCCATTCTTGGCTTTTACCCCTTTGCTGGGATCTCCCACGTGCATTCATTGCATTGGACTTTCCAACAGAGTTGTTCTTCCTGTTCATCTCCTCTTGAAGGAGAGCACCCTCCACATCTACATATCACAGCATAGCATTTGAATTGCTAGTGGCTATCCCCACCACTGCATACAACAGTCCCGGACAGAAATTGAGCAAAAGCCCCTTGACTGCAAGTGGATTTCTGAGGGTTCAAGGCATAAAAGTCTTCCCTGCTGCTTTGCCAAGCTCAACAAGCACAAAATCTTGAAAAGCCCCTTGATTCAAGATCAATTTCTGATCATGAATGGTACATTAATGCACATGAAGGCATCCAGAGTCTTCATAATGCTTCCCCCTGGCCACATATACATCCAATACATAAAAGCCCCTAATGTTGACACCCAATTTCCTGCCAATTGACCCGGAATGTGACAAATGTCACCCAATGTTGCCAATTGTGCTCAAAATCTGAGCCATTTGGACCTGTACCTGCTCAATTGATGAAAATGGACATGCACATCCCAAAAAATTGAAGCAAATACCTCGTACAAATTTAGTAGGAGGGATTTGCTGACGGGCTTTGCAGGCTGCACTCCAGAGTCTAGGTGCTGCTAGTTGTTGACGTGGCGGGAGCAGGATTGAAGGGCAGCAAACGACGGGCTCCTCAGGCGAGCTGCAGAAAGACTGTGCAGAAGTAGGGCTCCTCAGGCAGGAGTATGGTTGAAGGGCAGCCACTGTGCAGACGCTGTAATACGCTCAATGCATACACTGCATCAAGCGAGATCGCTGACGAGTCCTATCAGCCAAGCGTACCATATGACCATACATGCGCGCAAGAGCGTCAATGAAGCATCCTATCACTTAGAACACACACGAACTCCTACTGTCCGAGCAACTGATGCTTCAACAGCCGTAAAGAAGAAAAGCGGCGAGAAAACTGTTCTCACACGCCTTTACGGCTTTCCCACAGCTCTTCACACTGTCCCGCCGACGACTCCACTGCTCACGCGGCTCCTCACGGCGGTCCTCAAGCTCCTCACGCTATCCCGGCTCGCTCACAAACTCTCCATAGCTTGTCGGCTCTGCGCACGATTTTCCTCTCTGCACGCTTCACAGCTCTGCCGGCTGTACATAGCACCCCTCCAGGCTCTGATACCAGTTGAAGAGAGAGCTAAAGAAGCTCAGCTGAAACAGTTAGGGTTTCATGTGGGAGACACACACAGAGAAGAAGGGAGAGAGAGAGAGAGAGAGACATGTGGGGATAAGTCAACTCACAAAGTATGAGTGTGTGACTCCCCTATCACACATGTATATTTGCTCTAGTACACATAGTGCACTTAGTACATTAAAAGTACTAAGTGTACTATGTACTATAAAACTTATGGGCTAGTACACACTATAAGGGTGGGCATAATGCCTTTACCCCAACATTGAGCATACATCTAGCATATCCCGTGTACATGGTTCCACAACTCAGCACAAACATACATTCACTGTCCAATCTCTGTTTCCACCCTTTCAATCTGCCATACCCCTCCTCTGACAAGGGGCCAGATAGCTCAACTCTGCAGCAGACATAAGCCAATGGAAAGAAAGATAGATGAACAAGTTCAGAGCTTACCAAATCAGCACGTGGTTCTACACTCGTGAGGCCAATCGTACCAGTCTGTACATGCCTTCTTGCAACCACCTGTCTGATGCACCAATTAAGCTCTGATACAGCACTGCCTGCAACTGTCTATACAGTCTCTACGCCTGCAGAGCTGCTGCCACCTGTACCTGCTGGACAGTACAGTTCTTGACACTCTGCACCCGTCCGTACAGGACCACAGCACCTGACTGAATCTGTCCGTATAGAACTGTACGGACTGTGTTGCGCACGCCAGAGCCTGCCTGTTCGCCTGCTGTACCCGACTGTACCAGCTGGTGCAGTTCCTCCGTACCTGCAACCAGCCGCCTGTCAGCAGTCGTACAGCCGCCTGTACTTGCTGTACGGTTCCCTGATGGCTTCACCTGTACCAGCCAACAGCAAAGCAGCAACCGCCTGACCTGCGCCGCCTGTACCTGCAGCAGCCGTACTGTACCCTGTACTTGCAGCAGTCCGTACACCTGTACTTGCTGTCGTACAGCTCTGTACGGCCTGTCTAAACAGCTTGTTCTTCTCACACACAGCAGCAAGCATATGCAGTCGACCAGCTTCTCCCCCACGCATGAGAACTTGCACGCCTTTCCAAAAAGCTAGAGAGAGAGAGATGAGAGAGGCGTGTAACTCCAAAAGTGGAGTGGCCTCTCTCCAAAATTGTCCTAGGGCTCCAACTTTAATAAACATTAAAGTTCCCTAGGGGCCACTAAGGCCTAGGGGCAACACATGAATAAAACATTAAAACATTAATGTTCTTGTTCCCCCCTTCACACCCGGAGATGTCCACACATCATTATCTCTGTCCGGGCACCCCAAATGTGAATCATTTAATATTTTTGCTGAGCAACCACCATGCCCACACTTGTGCTGTTCCATTTTCACAGGGTCATGACAGGTGGACACTTCTGCTTCTGAGATTGTGCGTTTTTTTTCCTGAGGAGAGCCCAAGCTACAGTCCTCATTGATGCCTTTCCCTCTTGCACCCTCTTACAGCATATTCCCAAGCCTTGTGTGGCTGCCCTTTTCTCTCTATATCAAATCTACATTTTTTGCTTCCCTCTTTTGGTGGCCTCAAGGTTGGAGGTACAGTCGACAGAAGCTTATGCGTTTTTTGCTACTGGACAATTTTCGGGTGCTGTCGTCCAACCTCTTAGGGCTACGTTTTGGTGGGAGGAAGGGACCTACATCAGCGTTTTCTGTTTTGGACAGTTTTTCTTGTGAGGTTTGGTCCTATTGGTTGGATCAATGATGACAGCTTCAAATTAGGCTCCCATACCACTTTCTTGTTATTTCCTAGATGAGGCAAACAAGTTGGATGGTGGTAACTTTCAATCATGGAAGTTGCAGGTTACTTCTATTCTCAGGGAGTATGGTTTGATGGAGTCTCTCTCGTACAAGAATCAGTGCTTGCCGGACCTTGCCTCTGCGGAGGATGTGTGTCGGTGGAGGAAGACTGACGGACAGATCTATGGTTTTCTCCTCCTGAATTGTCAGGATTCGGTTCTTCGACACTTCATCTATGCTCCTAATGATGCTTATACTTTCTATGTGTGGCAGTTGCTTTGTGACTTGTATAGTGATGCCAGTGATCGGCAGATGGTTTCTACTTCTAGGTGCTATGCAGCCAGTGATCTTTCGTGCCTTCAGTTTCTGTGCATACTTCTCCTTCCTAGGCTGATTTCTCTGGTAATGTTTTCGAGGAAGACAGTGGGCTATCTTTGCTCACAACTTCTGAGGGGGATTTGTCTCCTATTGCTTCGCCTCCGACTCTTTCTTCGACAACCAGTGACCAGGATGTGTTGATGGTCCCTTTGCCTTCTATGGAGGAGCCTCTTTCTACGCTGTGTGATGCTATTGAGGAGGCTACTACTACTTCAGTTACCACTATTGTGAATGTTCCTATTTCCCTTACTCTGTGTGAGGATTCTAGTTTGTGGTCAGGTGTGTCCGTGACCGTGCTGGGGCACAGTGGTACTTCCAAGGATTGAAGGATTGGGATTTGGATTTGGTTGGGGTCCCGACATCAATTTTCAGAGGGGGCAGTTGAATTCTTACATCTGGCGAAGCCGACCTTCGAGGAGGATGTTATTGTACAGCATTTGGCTACTCTTGGTATAGAGTTGGTGCAGATGGACTCTATTTCTTTCGAGGGTATTATCTTCTTGGAGCTACAAGCTTCTAGGGATTTCTGTCGCACTGTGTTTACATTTGGGTTTGGCACCGATATTTGGAGCAGCACGACGCAGCCTACATGGTTGTTTTCTTCTAGAGGAGCAGTGTACCTGGCAGCTTGTTCTGTTGCTTTTGTAGCTGAGTTGCTGTGGAGATTGCTTGTGGAGCTTTCCTGGTACCTGTTGTTGCTGCATTCTTTTGTCTTTGACAAAGGACGACATCTTCGGCTTCTCGGAGTTTGTTCAGCATATGGTGCTGAGAGGGGGTGTTAGCACATTCATCCCCAGTTTCTGCCCATGTTTGGTGTTCTTTTGGGCTCTTTTGCATGGCCCTCGATTGTGAACTGGCCACCCTTATTTTATATATTTTTCTGGGATTTTTCCCAGCCTAGATGCCTTTTTTCCAGACGGCCAGGTTCAGCATTTCCAGTCGGCCAGCTCTCCCCACCTATAAATAGGTAGGCTGGCCTCTCAGTTTTGTATCTTGTCTTGTATCTTTTGCTCCCTCACTTATGAGACTACTTGTGTCTCTTGCTTGGGACTGTTTTGCTTCAATATATTCAGCATAGTTGCTACATATCTCTCTCTCTCTCTTGCACTCTCTATTCAGCACACTCTAGTACTCTTTTGCTTCCGCTCTGTGCACTCTCTTTCATCAACAAGCCAGGTTGTTTGGGAAGGCGGAGTGGAGAATGGAATTTACAAACTCTCAGCACTCTCTTCTCTTACAGGCACTCACAGCTCGGTGATTTGTGGCATTTTTCGTTTTGGCCACTTGAATGTGGACGCGCTGTGGCGAGCTTTCGAGGACCAGATGGTGGATGGCTTGCTAGATGTTGGCAGCAAGGACATTGCAGTTCTTGCATTCGTGGGAAGTAGCATAAGGAGTCTTTGAAGCAGGCTACCAAGCGGGCTTCGAAACCATCGGAGTTGGTTCACACTAACTTATGTGGGCCTATGCAAACCCCATCTTTGATTGTGGATGATTGTAGCAGGTTCACATGGGTGTACTTTCTGCCACATAAAGACCAAGCCTTTGCTCGATTCAAGGACTGGTATGCTTTGGTGGAAAAGGAGTCTAAATTGCAAGTGAAGACTGTTTAGGTTGACAAAGGAGGGGAGTTTTCTTTAAGAAACCAGATGTGTCCCATTTCTATGTTTTTGGGGATGATGCCTATGTTCACAAACCGAAGAAGCAGAGAGGGAAGCTTGACTCCACGTCCCAGAAGCTTGTTTTGTGGGATATAACTCTCTTTCCAAAGGCTACAGGTTATATGACCTGGAGCGGAATGAGGTTGTTGTCAGCATAGATGTTGTCTTTGATAAGCATGTTCCAGCTTCCACCATCGAGGAGCCACTGCTTCTTGGAGAGCCAAATGAGTATGAGGATGAGTCTTGGGCTATTGTTCCAGCTAGAAAGCCTCAATCATCAAGAGAGGTTGATCCCGAGGTTGGAGAATTGCCATAGCAGCAACAGGCCGCTCAGCGTTTTGTTCGGGTACAAAAGTGGTTGTTGGATACCATTCGAGAGTTTGGTGTGATGGAGTATCCCTTCGAGTGGACCACAGAGGATGGACCTCAAAGATCGTTGTAGGCATATGCTCACTTACAGTAGTGCTACGTGTGAAAAAGGCTTAACCAAGGGCACTTTTCCCATGTGGTTTTTCCCCTTGAATATCAAGTGTGAAAGGACACTCTATCCATATAACTTTTGTACTTCTATATTATATGGATGTGACTCACATGCAAGGGTTGACTTGCATTTGTGATCACCACACATTTTGTGTCTTGCTCTCTCTCTCTCTCTCTCTCTCTCTCTCTCTTTTTGTGTGAGCTTCTTGTTTCTGTAGGAAACCTACTGTTGTGTGTGAGTGAGTGAGTCCCAACATTTGGTATCAGAGCGAGGTTCCCCTTCTCCTGCAAGCGTAGGTCCGTACCTCTCGGCAGTTCTATCCGCGAGGAGCAACTCCGTTGACTGTACAATTCCGTCACCTTTCGCATTCTGTCCGCGCGCGCTGCCACTCCCACCGCCCATAAGGCGTTGCTCAGCTCGTTCCAGCCTCCATTGCAAGCAGCGCTAGTGGGAGGGCTCCACCACCGCCCCAGAGCTCGCACCACAGTGGGCAGTGCTCGGCTGAGCTCCGCCACACTTGTGGCTTACGTGGCACATGCCACTTTTGGGCGAAAATCAAGGCCTTGGCTCCGTCGTCGTTTCTGTTCTGTCCAGCTCCGACACCGACGCCATTCCAGATCCGTCCAACAGGCTCTTCTCGCCGTCGCATTGGCCTATCAAGGTTGTGCTCGCCTGCGACTGGCCCGTTATCGTCGCTGCCTTCTGTACTCACGCCATTAGAGCCCCGCTCCCAACGTCTACTGCAGGTGCAGTCCCGTTGCCTACAGTTGTCGGGTCCTACACAGTTAACGCCGCCAGCTCCAAGTTGCAGTCCCCCTACTCACCTGCACGCTACCGGCTCTCCCACACCGCATGTTTGTCATTAGCCCCCGCGTGCGCAGCTCAAGGTTCGCTCATTGCTACCCGTGCATCTCTCGCAAGTTCCGCCTCAAAGGACACAAACACCTGCAAAATCAGGGTTCTATACAATCACGTAATTGATTTTTATTTTTGGGGTTCCCTTCAAGGGGCTTTTGTGCATAGCTTGCTTTATGAGGTGCAAGACAGCATTAACTTGCAAGACACAGAAAATTTGGGGATTTTTGTGAGCTTCCCTATGGAATTTGGGGGATTCCTCAATTTCATGCAAAATTGGTAAAATTGAACATATTGCCTTGCTTGTAATTTGGGGGTTTTTCAAATTGAGGCCAAAATCAGTCAATTGAGTCTCTTTCGGTTGCAGAAATTTGGGCCTTTTGTGAAAATCGGGCAATTGACTGCACATTGAAGCAATTGCAGTGCATAAAGCAAACGCGAATGTTATGAACTATGGTTTGGAGCATATAATAGGGGATTACAGCAGTGATTTGTCACATATGTATACACATTGAGTGTACTTGGACAATTTGGTGCAGGTTTATACTTGCTTCAAGTTGCAGGCAAAATTTTGCACAAGACATTTGGTTGCCTGGCAGTGCACATTGATGCTTGGTTTACTTGCAGGTGTATTTTGTCTACATGGCTCAAAATGCTACAAATGTATTTGGTGTGCTCACCCAGGAGGACAAGTTGGATGGATCAAACTACTCCCTCTGGAGTTTCATGATCCGTAATTTGCTGGTAGCTAAAGGGCTTTGGGGCATCATGTGTGGTGACGACACACGCCCACTTACCATACAGCCAACAACGCCTCAAAGGGGAGGTGCTCAAAGAGCTTCTGAAGTAGAACCTACTTCCACACAAGAGCAGAAGAGATGGGACTCCAGGGATGCATAGGCCATGTCCTTAATAGCCCTTTCAGTGAAAAGGTCTATTATTCCACACATTCGGTCTTGCAAGACATCGAAGCTTGCATGGGACACATTGGAAGCAATGTATCAAGTACACAACAAAGCAAGAGTTGCCTACTTGAAGAGGCAATTGGATCTTCTTTCTATGGATGAGGGTGACTCCATGTTATAGATCATCTCACCAAAGTGAAAGATTTGCAGAACAATTGCTCAACATTGATGAGGTTATCCCATTCAGACAGTTAGTCACCAACACTCTTTATTCTTTACCACCTTCCTATTTGGGCTTTCACACCTCTCTCAACCTCTCTATGAGAGGAGGTGCTAATCCTATCACTTTTGAAGAGCTGGTGGGTTTACTCTTGCAGGAAGAGCAAACAAGAGCAAACCTATCTAGCAACTGTGGTGGAGACAAGGCATTTACAGCCAAGGATAAGGGTAAAGCAAAGAGCTTTAAGCATGGGGGACACCAATCTAGTAAGGCTGGTCATGGACAGCCCTCTTCTGGTGGTGAAAAGTCTTGACAAACGAGATGCAAACAAGCCTAAAAAGAAGGGAAAATATCACTACTGCCATAAGCCTAGCCACTACATCAATGAATGTAGAAAGCGGATTGCAAAAGAGAAAAAGAAAGATGCAAGCAATGCAGTAGCACTATAGCAGACTCTTCTGATGACAAAGCAGAGCAATTGGGGCTAATGTAATTCAGGAAGAGTACACTTTGTTGGTCACATGGACTAGTGACACACCAAGTGCTTCAGACAATGATATGTCTTGCATTGCATCTGACAGACAAGATGTATCATGGTATTTTGATAGTGATGCTTCGAGCCACATCACTTCATGCAAAGATGTATTTCAGCACTTCGTTTATGCTTCTCTGTATCATGTGTAGATCATACCACTTATCCAATAAAGGGAATTGGCAATGTCATACTTGTTGCAGCCAATGGTGCCAATATATGTATGACAAAAGTGTTGTATGTTCCAAGGATAAAGAAAAATCTGCTCTTCGTCAGCCATAAACGGCCAAGGTTTAAAGGTTGAATTTGAAGATGGGAAGTGTTTGGTGAAAGACCCATCAAAGGGTTATGAAATTGTCACTTCCGAAACACGATACAAAGGCTTGTATAAGCTGGATAGCTATGACAAGCATACTTATGATGCACATAGAGTGGCTGCCCACACTCCTGCTATGCATGATGCAGAGCTTTGGCATGCTCGTTGATGCTTTTGCAGAAGCATCATATGGTTGATAATATGCCACTTCTTGAGTCTCCAACAAGACATGTATGTGAGGGGTGTATTTTGGGAAGGATGCAACGAAAACCATTCCCCAAGGATGGAGCTGCTAGAGCTGAAAGTAAATTATAGCTCATACACAGTGATGTATGTGGTCCAATGCGGACACCATCCATAGGGGAAAACCATAACACCATTTGAGGCTTGGTATAGCCGAAAGCCAAAAGTGAATTTTATGCGTACATTTGGGTGTTTGGCATATGCACATGTGCCAAAACAACTCAGAACAAAGCTAGATCATAAAGCAATAAAATGCATTTTTGTGGGCTACAGCAATGAGAGCAAAGGATACCGTCTTTATAATCTAGCAACATGCCAGATTTTTGTCAGTAGAGATGTGGTATTTGCTGAAAATTCAGTTCAGTCCATGTACAGCTTGTATAAAAGTAATGATACAGGCATACAAGACATGTTTGATGGGCTATTACCCATTGCAATTAGGGGGGGATTCAGATCAGCCAGCCCCTACACAAGAAAATCCTCATGCAAAACATGTGGAACAGCCAGCCATTCAACCCCCTTCTATGGAAGAAGTTGAAGATCTTGTCACGGAAGAGCAAACAGCCATAGACACAACCAAGTCAATGCCAAGATGGTTGCTGAAAACTTTGCAAGATAGCAAACTTGCAGCTCCACTGACAGGCAGAACAAGGACTAGTTCCAGCCATGCATTGAATATGCATCATGGGGAGTCTGCATTAGCCATGGTTAATCTTTTTGATTCAAAAGAGCCTTCTTCTTGAGCCCTCGGTGCAAGCCATGCAGGATCAAATCTCTACTATCATGAAGAACAATACTTGGGATCTTATGGACTTGCCGAAAGGCAAGAATGTCATTGGAACAAAGTGGGTGTACAAAGTCAAAAGGAAGTTTGATGGTATCGTTGACAGGTACAAAACAAGACTTGTGGCTAAACGCTGTTCTCATAAAAAGGGAATAGATTATGAGGAGACTTTTGCTCCTACTTCAAGAATGACTACAATCCGATTAGTGATTGCCTTGGTTGCACATAAAGGAAGGAGAGTGCATCAATTGGACATCAAAACTGCATTCTTAAATGGGGATTTACAGGAGGAAGTATATGTAAATCAGCCCATTGGTTTTGTAGTTCCTGGTGAGGAACATGAAGTATGTAAGTTACACAAAGCATTGTATGGGTTAAAGCAAGCTCCAAGAGCTTGGTATGATAAAATACATGCACATCTAACCAGCCAAGGTTATGTGAATAGTCCACCTGAAAGCACATTGTATGTCAAGAAAATTGGTGCCCATATTCTCTCAGTCATCTTGTATGTAGATGACATGCTCATAATAGAAACTAGAAAAGAACAAATTTCAGATTTCAAGGCTGATTTGAAAGCTGAATTTGATATGTCAGATTTGGGGCCTTTACACTACTATCTTGGCATACAATTTATGCATAGAGATGATGGCATTGTTATGCAGCAAACTAAGTACATAAAAAGTTTGCTAAAAAGGCTTAACATGGAAGAATGTAAGCCAATTTCTACTCCAGTAGACTATGGGCCTCACCATAGCATCTGTGGTCTTCACACGCTCCCACCAAGAGGCGTCATCCGCCCGTAGCCTACACTCTTGGCCAGTGTTTGTATGGGACTCTTTGCATGGCGACAAACTCGTCGCTAAGGAAAAGCCCCCTCAAAGCACCGCTACAATCCTTCAACCGGCCCAACATGAGAAAGTTGTAGGCAAACCGGGTGTCGGAATATTTGAGGAGAGAGAGACAGGACCTCTTGTTGAACTCATGCCGAAGTCTTTGGTGGTTGAGGACAAAGGAGACCATGGTGTTGGCCTCCTCAATGAGCGGGCTGATCCATGGTAATGCCCCGATGTCCTTGAGGAGGTTGTTTAGGCAATGAGCCATACAAAAGGACACCGTGACATGTCCATACATACTTTGGAGAATAGCTCCCGCCGCCCTATTGGAAGGCTCCCCATCCGCAACAAAGCCCACTACATGCTCGGGGCCAACGATCTCCATGGTGGTAGCCCACTCCGCCGCAAGCACATCAGCGCTCTTCCCAGTGCCAGATGCATCATGAGATGAGATGAAGGCTTACTATGCATGATATT
The DNA here is from genome assembly GCF_041138505.1 of Cibotium barometz. Classification (NCBI taxonomy): domain Eukaryota; kingdom Viridiplantae; phylum Streptophyta; class Polypodiopsida; order Cyatheales; family Cibotiaceae; genus Cibotium; species Cibotium barometz. The sequence goes on from NC_141089.1 coordinate 37,431,352, forward strand.
GGTGAGCCTTTTGAGGCCGGTATTTACAGCCAATCAGTGGGATGCCTCATTTACTTGTGTAACACGAGGCCTGACATATCTTTTGGGGTGTCTTTGTTGAGCAAATTTATGCACAGCCCAGACACAAAGCATTGGCAAGCAGTCAAACGCATTTTCCATTATCTTCAGGATACCCTGGATCTTGGTTTGTTCTATCCCAGGGGGCAACTTGCAGCTTTATGCATACAGTGATTTAGATTGGGCTGGTGATTATGATACCACGCAATCCACTAGTGGAAATTGTTTCTTTCTTGGCAATTCATGCATATCTTGGTTGAGCAAAAAGCAACCCAGTGTTGCCACATCTACTTGCGAGGTTGAGTACATGGCAGTCTTCACAGCTACAGTAGATTGTGTATGGTTGAGGAGATTAGTGGCTGATCTTCATGAGTGTCAGCAAACACCCACCACCATTCTCACTAATAGCCAAAGTGCTATGGCCGTGGCACAAAATTCCGTATTTCATGCACGTACCAAGCACATTGAGATTCATTATCACTATGTGAGAGAGAGGTTACATGCAAGGGAGATCAATTTATCTTACTGCCCTACACAAGATAATGGTGTAGATCTGTTCACAAAGGCTTTACCTCGAGAGAAGTTGGAAGCTTTCCGCAAAGCTTTGGGCTTACTCCCATACAGAGAGTGATCTGCTACCTTATACAGGTTCACACTTTCACTCCATGGGGGATTTGTAGGCATATGCTTATTTATAGTAGTGCTACATGTGAACAGGGCTTAACCAAGGGTACTTTTTTCCATGTGGTTTTTCCCCTTGGATATCAACTGTGAAAGGACACTCTGGATGTGACTCACATGCAAGGGTTGACTTGCATTTGTGATCACCACACATTTTGTGTCTTGCTCTCTCTCTCTCTCTCTCTCTCTCTCTCTCTCTCTCTCTCTTTTTGTGTGAGCTTCTTGTTTCTGCAGCTAACCCTAATCTGCAGGAAACCCTATTGTGTGGTGTGAGTGAGTGAGTCCCAACAATTGCACAGAGTTTGTGACAAAAGTCAGTAAGAGGAGCATTTTCAGGTAAATTATGCATTGATGTCTCGTATCATTCGTCGGGACAAAGAGCCTACTTCGGTTAAGGAAGCTCTTTCCCAAGATACTTGGAGGAAAGCAATGCAAGTGGAACTTGAGGCCATAGAGAAGAATGGGACTTGGGTGTTGGTTCCGAGGCCATCAAAACGGTCATTCATTGGTGTCAAGTGGGTCTACAAGACAAAATATAAGTTCGATGGGTGTGTGGACCGTTTTGATGGCCAAACTTGTGGCTAAGGACTATGCTCAGCGGCCAGGCATTGACTATGAGGACACTTTTGCACTGACAGCTAGGATGGCCATGATTCGGACAGTTCTTACCCTTGCCTCTCATCAAAAGTGGCCGATGTATCAGATGGATGTTAAATCTGAGTCCCTGAACGATGACTTGCAGGAGGAGGTGTATGTTGAGCAATTGTCACAAACCTAGACATTTCCCGATATGAAAGGGGTCTGGTGGACTCCAAGACATCCAAATATTCGGAAAGAACAAGCTTAGGGAATAGGGGATTATCTAGAATACAAAGGATCACACTCCTAAAATTTAGGAGAGTTGCTATTTTTGGCCTGACTCCAATGGAAATTCTGTTCGTGTCATTACGTCTCGAATTGAGCAGATACCAAGAGTTGCCAAAGTACCTATGACAAATGAACTACCAGTTGGGATATTTTTAGAGATAAAGATTATGGGAGAACCCATCTCTTAGATTGCGACATGTGGCAAGAAAGTGGATCAAAGTGAGACAAGTGGCCTCACACTTGTCATTATAGCCTTCTCTTGCCATTTTAGCTCATGGAAGGCCCAAATCTATAAATTGGAGCCCTCTCTCTTCATTAAGGGAGGCTCTCTGGCTGCACACTAGCCTCTACCACCATTACAGGCTGCCCTAATGATGGCTACTCTCTTTCTCTCTCTCTTGAAGGCTACCCATGAAGAATACCAGCTGTTGGAGACTGTTTTGGAGGTTTCCATCACAACGAAATACTGAAGGCAAGGGTATTTAATCATTTTATTATGATTTCTGGCAACTATACTTGTTGTACCAGCCCTTGTACTTGTTGTACCTGCTGTACCAGCCACTGTACCTACTGTGCAAACCCTTGTACTTGCTGTACCAGCCACTATACTTGTTGTACCTACCCTTGTACTTGCTGTACCAACCACTACCTGCTGTACCAGCCATTGTACATGTGCCGGCTGAGTGGAGGGTGTACCTACTGTTTCAGATTCCGTAGCTGCTGTACCAGCTCTATTGGTGCTGCCCTAACTTGTTTTGGTTGCCCATGGTGCTGCCCGACTTGTTCATGGTGATGTATATGGTATATTATTTGCTGCAGCTGAGTTTTTCACATATGGCATCTTCAAGACCCGTGGTGATGGGGGGGGTTTCAGTACCCTCACGGGAAGAGGTAGTTTACACACATTCATGGTATTTAGGGGCTTCTTTTGATGATAGCCCGTGTGTTTGATCCGACGATGGTTGTATATGGATAATCCGGCATCTCTCGTGGGGAGAGTAAGGCCCTCAAACCTTGTACATGATATTATTCTCCTTGGGTAATAAAATACTCCAAGGGGGGGGGGGGGGGGGCAAGGGGATCGGCCCATTCCGGCCTCTATGTGGTGTCACATGTGCAAGCTCCACTTTCAGCATTTGTGGATGTTTTGTCCACCTTTTATTACAGATTTAGGCTTACTCCATTTCTTTTTGGGATTGGAGATTTGGCAAACCCAAAGGGAGTTCTTTGTTTCTCAGCAGCGGTATGTTCATGAGTTGTTGAAAGACTTTGGGATGGAGAACTACAAGCCTATTTCATCTCCAATGGACCCGAATACCAAACTTATTGTACATGATCCTTGTGAGCAAGTTGATGCCTCTTTATATCGGAAACTTGCCGGTTCATTGATTTGGTTGCTCAACACCAAATTGGACTTGAGCTTTCTAGTGAGGCTATTGAGCTCATTCATGCAGACACCTTTGAAGACTCATTGGGACACAGGATCGTGGATCGTGCAGTATCTGCAAGGTACGAAGGATCTTGGACTCTTTTATGACACTGGAGGGGGATCGAAGGACCCAGTCAGTCTCCGAGGTTGGAGTGACTCTAATTGGGGAGGAGATCCAGACACGAGGAGATCTAATTTAGGGCACGGCTTTACCCTTGGCTCGGAAGCAATTTCTTGGAGTAGCAAGAAGCAGCCAGCTATTGCCTTGTAGTCCAAGAAGGCAAAGTATCGGGCTACTTGTGGTGCTGCTTGCGATGTGGTGTGGTTGAGGAGGAAGTTACTTGGCGAGATCGGGTTTCCACGAAATGAACCCACGGTCATCCAGTGCGACAACCAAAGCTATATAGCTATTGCTCTCGGAACCCGGTCTTCCATGCCCATGTCAAATCCCCACCGGATCTCCTCGTGATCGTTCCTGGTACGAGACTCGAAACCTGCAAACAAACAAACGAACAAACAACAAGGGGGTGTAGGCCTGACTCACCTCCCAACCATGACAGCCGTGGGCAAGCCCACAGTCTTGGTTGTCCCCATCGAGCCACGAGCTGAGCTAACTAGGTTGACATACCGACCAATCTCCTCCTCGCGACGTCCCATACCACCACGAAGCTGCCCTCGCGGGCCTTGAGATTGCTGCCGGCCTCGACTACGTAAAGCAGGTGCACGTCTGCACTAGATCCAAGCTCCAAGACCATAGAGCTCTCACAAACTTGCGAGACTCTCTATATCTCAATAACTAACCTTGGCCACCCTTTTATAGGCTCTTGGCCGGTCATCGGGCGCCCGCCCGTCCATACTTGGGTGTCCGCCCATTAGTTTATCCCTAACTCAGCTCGCCAATCAGCCTGCCTAGCTCCAAGCTTCCCCAAACCTCGAAGCTAGTCTTGCGTGCGTGTAGCACACGGTAGATACACACTGTGCACATGACATACTCCCCTTCCTCTAAGAGCTCACTCCTGAGCTCACTAAAAAGCCAAGGTAATCTCTCTGAAGAGTAGTCAATGTCTCCCATGTCTCAACACAATCCTTCCACTTGATCTTGTATTCCGTGATAAGCATATTATGCAATCTTCTTTCACGAAATCCAAGAATCTTTTCAGGTTCGTGCAGAACAAATGTCATGTCCTCGACATCTATAATTTCTTGAGGAGTAACTAACTGATCTGTTCCACCCAATACTTCCTTAAGTCTACTGACATGAAATACAGGATAAACTTTCACATGAGAAGACAAATCCAATTCATATGCAACTGAACCAATCCATCGTGTAATACGAAATGGTCCACAATATCTAGGGGATAATTTCGGAGATCGACCTGCCCGTAAAGTCTCGGAATCTTTCGGAACTCGCAAATACACCATCGTTCCTTCGGAGAACTCTCTGGGTGAACGATGTCTATTAGAATAAATTCTGTCTCGGTCTTGAGCACTTCTAATAGATTCCTTCGCAACTTGTAACATTTCCTGCATATCTTGCAAAAAATTACGTGCTGCATCATGCTGAAGTCCTGAGAATCCTACTGTAACAGGTGATCTAGGTTGAAAACCATACATAAGCATGAAAGGACTAAAACCTGTACTCGTATGCTTAGTACTGTTATATGCAAATCGTGAGATGTCTAACATGATCCTCAAGAGTACGACTATATATCAAAATATTATCCAGGAACACCACCACAAATTTCCCCAAATGTTCACGAAAAAGATCGTTCATCATTTGCTGGAAAGTGGCTGGAGCATTGGTTAACCCAAAAGGTAATACGAGAAACTCGTAATGGCCATACCTAGTCCAAAAGGCGATTCTTTCGACATGCCTTTCATGAATACGTATCTGGTGATAGCCAGTACGTAAATCTCTCTTCGTGAAATATTTCGCTCCCCGGTCAATCAGGTCATCTGATCTAGGGAGAGGATAACGGTTCTTAATGGTCAGCTTGTTCAATCTCTTGTAATCTATACACATTCTCCAGGTGTTGTCCTTCTTTCTCCTCAGCAACACAGGTGCACTGACAGGATGAGCACCAGGGATCAAGTCAATACGATGATCTACTACCCGTTCAGGTGGTAAACCCGATGACAGTTCCTTAGGAAATACGTCTTGAAACGAATCAAGTATCTTTTGTAATTCTTTGCTTTCAAACACACTTAAGTCATTGACATCCATGGAAGGGATGAGAAATGAAGAAAGTGGAATCAATACACAATGGAAAGCCGTATACAAAGAAGAATCCATTATATTTCCAAAATCTCTTCACCTTTCGATCCCATACTTGCCTTCCCGCAAGTAGACGTACCTTATAGGTATGATCGCTGGTGTTGGGGTAAAGGCGTTATGCCCACCCTTATAGTGTGTACAAGCCCATAAGTTATAGTACATAGTACACTTAGTACTTTTAATGTACTAAGTGCACTATGTGTACTAGTGCAATATACATGTGTGATAGGGGAGTCACACACTCATGCCTCATGAGTTGACTTATCCCCACAACTCTCTCTCTCTCTCCCTTGTTGCTTCTCTGTGTATGTCTCCCATGAATGAACTCTAACCCTAATTCTATTTTCTCCCCATCAACTGGTATCAGAGCAGGTTATTTTTTCTAGGGTTTTGTCGCTGCAGAGAACAGGCGTGTGCTGCTGTACGGATCTGTGTGCTGCATCAAAATTTGTCTCTGGTCGCCTTTGTGCAGTGCTGGTTACTGGTCGACTGTGTGACCAGTCGCAGGCAGGTGGGTTGAGAGAGCAGCCAGCAGCGTGGACTGCCCCAGCTGCCCAGCAGCCAAGCGAGGGCTGCCCAGCAGCCAGGCGGGCTGCCCACTAGCGCTAAGCGAAGACATCAGCAGCCAGGCGAAGCGTGAGCGAGCGCTAGGCGTAGATGCGCTAGGCGAAAGCAACACAGGCGAAGGCGGAGGTCGAGTGTGAGCAGTCGAGCGAATACGTCAGGCGAACGTGAAGCGAAGGCTATCACGTCATCTGCAGTTCAGCACTACTAGGCGAAGCAAAGTTGGCGCTCAGCAGCGAGTAAACCAGGCGAAGCGGGTGGCCCTTCAGCGTGAGTAGGAGGCGGCACTCAACAGGCGAACACGCCTATGACATACCCGTAGCGCGAAGAGGAGTCGGGTCAGCGTTTTTTTGGTGCTGCGCTCCATTGCAGCTCGCCATCACCTTCTGATCTCCCACTAGTGAAGCGGCCGATTCTTGCATCAAATGATTCTTGCTACAAGCAACCATCTTCTTCTGGCCGCTCTGCACTCCTTTGCAATCACGCAGGCCCTCAAGGTTCTCACCACTTGAGCACCTGGATCATATTGCCCATTTCTGCACAACAGCAGCAAAAATTCATCAAACACAATTTTCCTGCAACAAAAAGAAAAATCAGAAAATTACAAGGTATTTTCCTCAATTTTTTTTTGGGATTTGCAATTGAGCAAGTACAATCAACAATTGAGCAGGTATAGGTGCCCAATTGCTCAATTTTTGAGCAAAATTGGCAAAATCGGGTGATATTGGTCACAATCAGGGTCAATTTGCAGGAAATTGGATGTCGAAATTTGGGGCTTTTGATGTAATTGTGCAATTAAGCACTCATACATGCTGTATGATGTGAAAAATCGCACATTTGGGCAAAATTGCAGCAAATTGCAGTGCAAATCAAGGGGCTTTTGTGCCGATTTGGTTGATTTGCATGCAGGCAATCGCATTTGATGCTGTGGATAATGTGTTGATGCCTTACAAGCACTCAATGTGCCTGTAAATCAAGGGGCATTCATGTATTGGATGTATATGTGGCCAGGGGAAGCATCGTGAACACTCTGGATGCCTTCATGTGCGTCAATGTACCATGTATGATCAGCAATTGATCTTAAATCAAGGGGCTTTTCAAGTTCGTATGCTTGTTGAGCTTGGCAAAGCAGCAGGCAAGACATTTATGCCTTGAATCCTCAAAAATCAGCTTGCAGTCAAGGGGCTTTTGCCCAATTTCTGTTCGGGACTGTTTTATGCAGTGTACGGGACTGTAAAAGTCTGATTTTTACTCGTTTGGACAGCCAGGAGAGCATTTATTGCTATTGTACCTGCTGGTACAGATTTGGCACAGCTTTGTGCAAGTTTTGGCATGGCTGTACACTGTTTTGAGTGACCAAAAGGTTCAATTTCAGCTGCTGTACTTGCCGGTACAGGTTTGGTACATCATTGGTGAGCACTTGGTACTGCTGTACAGTACTTTGGAAGGGCAAAAGAGCACATTTAAGGTGCTGTCCAAAATCTGCAGCAACCAGATTTTGGTGTTTTCATCACATAAAGTGGGAGAAAAGTTGCATTCTTGCTTCCGCAGTGGGAGATAAAGCTTGGGAGAATAACTGTGAGCACTTTGTGTGCTTTTGGTGCAGCGTTTGCACACTTGCAGGGAGTCAGGCATTGACAGGTTGCATATTGCTATGGCAACCACAGGTGAGAGCTCTTCATTGCTTCACATCAAGAAGCTTGAAGGCTCGCATAATTATGATATTTGGCAAACCCAGTGCTACAATGTGTTGCTCCAGAAAAAGCAGCACAATGTACGCAGCTTTTTAGGATTGTGTTCCTATTACAGGCGTTACATACGGCACTTTGCTGAAATTGCTTCGCCTCTTCATGCTTTGACGAAGAAAGCAACTCCGTTTAGATGGGCTGATCGGGAAATTACAGCATTCAAAAAGCTCAAAGAAAAGCTTACTTCGGACCCAGTATTGGTGTTACCGGACCTCCGAAAGGCTTTTGTTGTCCAGTGTGATGCATGTGGAAGTAGCATTGGTGCAGTTCTCATGCAAGAGGGACATGTGATAGCCTATGAGAGTAGAGTTTTGCAAGATGCCGAGAAGCATTTACAGGTGTATGAGAAAGAGATGTTGGCTGTAATTCACGCTCTTTCTACATGGAAACACTACTTGCTTGGGGCTGATTTTACTGTACAGACAGATCATCAGACCATGCGTTATTTCCTCACGCAGACTAAGCTTTCAGAGAAGCATATGCGTTGGGCAAACTTTTTGTCAATGTTTCACTTCCAGATTGTGCATGTGGAGGGCAAAAAGAATGTAGTGGCAGATGCTTTGTCACGCAAGCCACAGGTCTCTGCAGTTTCACTTGCTTATCATCATGAGCTTGATGAAATGAAAGAGCAGTATGCCCATGATGAGGATTTTGAAAGATTGTATGATCAGATGTCTGAGGGTCAGCGGCATGAACATTACACTCTCAGAGATGGGTTTTTATTTATGCATGGCAGACTGTGTGTTACCAGGCCATTGCGCCTCAAGGTTATGATTGAAAGTCATGCTCCACCGTATGCAGGTCATAGAGGTATTGACGCCACGGTCAAAGCAGTGGAGACTTTCTTTTATTGGCCAACCTTGAGAAGAGATGTTGATGCCTTTGTGAGGCAATGCATCGTATGTCAGAAGGTAAAGTTTGACCGTCAGAAGACACCAGGGTTATTACAGCCTTTACCTATTCCGGATAGACCTTGGGAGAGGAATGCCATGGATTTTGTATTTGATCTTCCACGGACACAAACGGGAAATGATGGCATCTGGACTATCATATGCAGGTTCAGTAAGCAGGCTCATTTCATTCCCGTGAGGAAGACAATTAAAGTGGATCATATGGTGAAGTTGTTCATGGCGAACATCTTCAAGTATCATGGCTTGCCTACGTCTATCATAAGTGACCGTGATCCACGGATGACGAGTTTGTTTTGGAGAGGGTTGTTTGACAACATGGGTACAACTCTCAAGTTTTCATCGTCATTTCATCCACAGACAGATGGTCAGTCAGAAGAGGCTAACTCTACAGTGTTGGATCTTCTCAAGTGTTATGTGTCAGAGCACAAGCAACGACAGGCAAGGCGCCTTTTGAGATTGTAGAAGGAGGGAAGAAGGTTCCACCCATTTTGCATACAAAGGATAAGATCTTTGAGGCTGATCAGTATGTGGAGAGCTTGGATGAAGCTTATCGGAGAGTTAAGTTGGCCCTCCAGAAAACTCAGCAGAAGCAAAAGAAAGCCGCAGACCGTCACAGACGTGATTTACAGTTTGCATTGGGTGATTGGGTTCTTTTGCGCTTTGAAAAGGCTAGACTCAAGAAGATGAAGGGTAAAGAGCGCTTATTCCCTAAGTTGAGTATGCGATATTATGGGCCTTTTCAGGTTTTGGAAAAGATTGGTGAGGTAACCTATCGTTTGAAGTTACCAGATCACTGGAGGATTCACAATGCTTTTCACGTGAGTCTTCTTAGACCTTTCCGTGGGGATGTGCCTGGGGATGTATCAGATGAGGCTCAGCCGGAAGTTGAGGAACTTGATGAGGTTCTGATTCCAGAGCAGATACTGGCACATAAAGAAAGGAAGGTACGAGGTAAAGTTTCGCGTCGCTATCTTGTGAAGTTCAAGAACTATTCACCGATGGATGCGAAGTGGATGGAGGAAGGTGACATAACAGATTCACCTCAGGTTTTGCAGCTTTATCTCGATGCCTTTGAGTTAGAGCCGACTCTTATTGTGGCTCATTCAGGTTCAGCAGAGCATGGGTCTGGAGCATTACCTGATGCTCAAGAGGGGGGTAGCACCTCCACTCCCTTGATACAGACAGGCTCAGATGACATCTAGAGGTCGCTTGGTGCAGATTTTATCTCATCCGAAGGTACTGAGGCTGACAATACATCTGTTTATGGGACTTCTATGATATATGTGTACTAGTCACATGGAGATTTTTGTGGATATGTATGGTTCACAGTGGTATACAACTTGGACTATTACTATGCCATTGGTTTGCAGTGAATATTGATACATGTGTATGGCTCAGAGAGATTGGGACGCTGATCTTGCCATATTGTATATTTCACTTTGGATATTTTGATGCATCACCAGAATGCAATCGAGGACGCTTGCCATCTTTCAAGAGGGGGGTATGTCATGGCCCTGTGAAAATGGAGCAGGACAAGTGTGGGCATGGTGGTTGCAGAGTCAGAATATTTTATGATTCACATGGGGGGTGCCCGGACAGTGTTTAAGATGTGTGGACATCCCTAGGTGTGAAGGGGGAAACTAAAAACATTAAGTTTTAATGTTTATTGAAGTTTGCCCCTAGGCCTTAGTGGCCCTAGGAACTTATTTAAGTTGGGGCCCTAGGGATTAAATTGGGGAGGAGTTTTCTCTCTCTCCTCTCTCTCTCTTCCCTTTTTGGGGAATCGTGTAGCAAAAGGAGAAGTTCCTTCATGCGCTTGAATACTAGCGTGGAAAAGCTCAAGAGGAGGAAGGCGGCTGTTTTTCTGTGTGCTGCTGCTGATTTTCTGAGTGTAGATCAGCCGTACAGCACTGTACGGCCAGATCTGTGTGAGCACTCTCTTTCTCTCTCTAGCACAGGCAGCGGGTCTTCTTCTCTCTGCTGGTTTCTCTGCGCCCAGGGACTGGACAGACTGTACCAGCAGGTACAACAGCCCATACCCTACTGTACGACTGCCGTACAGTGTACGGGCAGTCAGATACAGCAAGTACTGGTGCAGGCGGCGCTTTTCAGGGTGCTGGACAGAACTGTGTATGCTGATTCAGGCAGGTACAAGAGTGGACAGCAGGCTGATTGTGCAAGTACCAATTCCTGGCACGTATCCCGAGGCGGTACAGACGGGTACTGTGCTGATTTTCAGATCTGTACTTTCAAGGACAGCATAGGAGTGAGCATCAGGAGGAGGATACAGGCAAGTGCAAGCACACGTGTGAAGCAGGGTTGTGGATATAAGTGCCTGCAAGGCACAGATTGGTGCTGTTGCTTCCTCCAGTGTTGTTTCACGAGCTGAACTTGGTAAGCTCTGTTTCTGTTCATCCATCTCTCTTTCTATTGCTTGATGTCTGCTCTGCAGGTATGTGTTATCTGGCTCCTTGTGAGAGGAGGGGTATGGCAGATTGACAAGGGATTAAGACAGAGATTGAACAGCATATGTATGTTTGAGCTGAGAAGATGTATCATGCTCTTGAGTTATGCCAGATGTATGCCCATGGCTGGCCTGCTTTGTGAACTTGGCTGATCAGAGGGAGGCACAGTGTGTTGCTTGAGGACACAGATCTGTGTGCATAGATCCTCTGTGCTGAGAAGGATTTGTGGGCAGTCAGATTGGACTTACAGGTGTAAACTCTTGGCTGGTTTTTGTGTTGTACTCAGCCATACATATTATTTTAATTGAATAAAGAAATACCGCAAGGGGCGCCAAGCTTTGGGGCCAACAGGTGTCGCTGTGTTTTCAGATTTGGGCACTCTAGCCCCAATCTGTGTTTTGTTTCTCATCTAGACTACAAGTGGACAGGTGATTGCTCCTACCGCACTCTGGTTTCTATCGGAGGCCGGTTTCATGCACTGTCAACATCTGGTTGGCTCTCAACTCTAGTCCTCTTTGAAGAGGCCACTTGGCTCGAGGATGCTTCACCTGTTGCATGTGCTGCCATATGTTGCTCACCAACATCCAAACCAAGGCGTTGCTTTCTCCAACCCTCAAGTGATGCCAATACATCGGGCGGCACATTTTGACATAAAGCGACATCTCTGCCCGGGACATGCCCCAAATGGTCTTTTACCCGGGTCACTGAACCTGTTTTTTCATATCCACAAAAATTACATTTCCACTTGCGGGAACCCCCACCTCCGACATATCCATCCCCTTTTGTTGCATACTGCCAATAGGGATCTGTAGGCATAGTGAGACTTGAAGTTGAAAGCACTTACCCTCGAGAACACTTGCCCTTGGAGGCTTGGAAGTTGGGCTTGAGCCTTGGCCCTTGAAGCCTTGAAGAATGGGCTGCCCGGCAGCCACCTGTGAGATTGGAGAGCAGGCTGCCTGCAGAGTACAGGCCTTGGGGCCTTGTGGGGGGCACTCGGGGCAAAGGCTTGAGCCTTAGGGCCTTGGCCTTGAGCCTTGGGCCCTTGTGGTGCTAGGCGCAAGGTTCGAAGAAGCGCAGGAAAGGAGAGCGAAATGGAAAAAACGCACGCCCCCCCCCCCCCCCCCCCGTTAAACCTGAAAAAAAATAATGTACGAAAACGGCGTTTCCGCCGGCCTGCCGTTTCCGAAAACGCCCGAACCGTTTCCAGGGGGCGGAAACGCCGTTTCTTGTTACTATATATGTAAGCCTTAAAGGCCGCATCGTTGATTCTGGGTTATTTGGTTTTTATGTAGGCCTTAAAGATCCCATCCTTGTCAAAAAGTCCTCTCCTTTTGTATGTGTCGGAGCTTGCATACGGTGATCTACCACTACTTGGAGATGCCGAGTGCATAGCGATAGCCACCGACTACATTGCTATAGGCCGCGATTTCGCATCCGGCGTGAGAAACCTTGGGTGGGCGCCAGTACATGAGCATATGATCAAAACTAAGCCAGAGGACAGAGAGTACATTAGGAAGGAGAGGCCAGTGGGTTGGGCTGTAGATTTAACGTTCTTGGACCTCCCGTTTGGAGGGATGCACCATGCACCAACCACACACCCTGTTTGGAATGTGTGTACAGAGGACCATGTGCATTATGGTGTGGCTCTTTCTGCTTCAACACTATCAGACTTCAGTTGGTTGCTTATTATGGCATCATTGGGAGGTACGTCTACAACTTTTATTTGGAAATTGAGTGTATTTGATATTGTGTCCGCATGAATCATCGCTCCTCTCACTTTGCCGCAGGAGATTCAATTGAGTGGGTGGAGAGGTTTTGTCGAGTTTCAAACTTGGTGATAGTACGTCATGTTGTTGTGCTTCCCCACAGCGCATATGGCTACCTTGAGATTGTTGGGGCTACGTACCGAGGTAAGATTGGTGTGTGCTTGTTCGCATGTTTTGTTAAAAATGTGTTAGTTGTAGTCATGCTAATATTCATTATATTGCTTGACGTTTCAGTGTGACACTTCTGTGCTTTTGATGGTGCATCATCGTGGGATGCATCCACCATCTTACATTGGTGATAGTCTGCCCTACTTTGATTGCTTACGAATGTAGCCTGCAGACTTGGTGTTGCGTCACTACATGCCGAATGTATATATGGCATTGGCCCCCTTAGAAGAGGCATGGCGAGGGAGTCTTGAGAGGAGCTAGAGCTTTCTTGGTTGTTTCTGGAGTTGTTGTGCCGACGAGGAGGTATTTGCCTTGAGTTGGGATGTGGCACAGCTCCCATCCTCAAGGCATATTTGCTTACAGGACGTGTTTGTGCATCCATTGACATGGATGAGAGACTTATGACTTCTTATATATACCTAGATGAATCCAGAAACATGTCCAAATTCACCTTTTAGGAACGTGCATGTTATATACTCATGGTCGTTAACCCACAAGACTATATAACTATCAACTTCATTATGCATAGTATGGACTAGATACTACGACATCCCCACTAACGTCATTAGTGCCCAATAGTGGGTGTAGAACTCTGTATCAAGATATGCTCTCACACACGCACTCCACACACACACACATAAGAGCATATATTCACACAAAGCCATTCATATTGAGTTTCTGTCAAACCTCCGGAGATGTAGGGCAGACTCAACCATAATGAAGCCTAGCACTAAGGGAAGTGGCCAATAGAAAGAATTAGTATAGCAAATACGTAGTTGATAGGACAAATGCACCGCTAAAGATAGAAAGAATGTTCAGCCTTTGCTTCGCACTAGGAAGCGGCCTAGGGAGGATGATTCTACATCTTTTGGAGATGAGGATGTGGATAAAAATGCAGGTGCAAACCTGTTCGATCATTAGTGAGCCTTGCATCTTCACTAGCTACACGTTTCTTGCTACTTATGGATATTTATGATAGGATTTTGATTGCTAGGAGTTTTTGATGTGGTGTATGTTTTGACATATCATGGACATACATGGCACGGTTCTGGTTTTGCTGCTATCAGTTTGTCTTCTGAGTGGTGATTTTTGAAAGTAAACGTTATCTTTTGGTTTCTTGGAAAAGTGTGTTGCCGACGTATGCTGAAGCAATGGCAAAATCAATGGCAGATGATGAACGGTGCGAGAAGGATTTCCAACAATGGCGATCTTTTTGCCTAGTATCTTGTTTGATTGTTAGTCTTTTGATATTAAACTCACATAAGCTCCAAATATACCAAGGGTCTTTTGAGTACAATGCATTCAAAAACAAGAAACTAAATTGTTTACTGTAATCTTTTGTTGTGGATACAAAATCTTCATTGGCGATGGGTGCAACTTGTCTTTGTCTTTGTTTTTCGGTTTTGTTACATAGCGATAAAGTACCATCGTATCTTGGTTGATCGTGTGTCGTTTTGATGGGTTCCGCTCAGTTATTTTGGTTCACTCAGAAAATCTCACTCGGTATTCGGTAGAACTCCATTAGTGCGAGTTGTTGATGACTCGGCTCCAGGTTTGCACATCACAGGGAAGTGGATATATGAGCACATTCGACAAGCTATAGAGGAGATTGGGCCACGACATGTAGTCCAAATCATCACCGACGATGGTTCGAATTATGCAAAGATGGGAGAGTTTGTAGAAAGGGATTTTCCTACCATTGTATGGACACCATGTGCCTCCCACTCCCTTGAATTGATGATGGAGAATATTACCAAGCTTGAGTGCACTGACCCGACGTTAGAAAAGGCTTTGCGCATCATCACATTCATCACTCGAAAGCCTCAAGCTTTGTCACTATTTAGAGGCGTGTGTCTATGACCTCGTGAAGCCGGCAAAGACACGGTTTGGGTATCTTTTTCTAGTGCTTCAAAGGTATGTAACATTTAGACATGTCACGTTTCTAATTTGTACATAGTTACTTACAAGCATGATGCATCCTAAATTCGTATGCTCATTGCTCATATGACAATGGACATAGCGGCATAGCCTCAATGCTCATCCAGATTTAATGTTCATGTACAATGCCTTTCAAGATGGTGCAAAGTAAAGACTCTCTTCGCCGATTGGTATGTAGCAAAGAGTGGAGTAGGTGGGCCGGAAGCCGAAACCCGGAGGGCCAAAATATCACGACTTATATTTTAAGTAATGATTTTTGGGACGAGGCGGAAACCATAAACCATTTCACCCCTCTACTTCATCTTGCATCTTTTTTATCACGAGGGGTGTACGATGAGCTTGGTATACCACTACATGCAACGCCTGGGGCAATGCATGACCACGTGCAGAGCTTTGTCACTTGAGAGGTATGTACTTTTTACTTAGAAGTTAGTACTTACTACAATGATCTATCATGTAATCATACGTCTTGATGAGCATTAAAACATAAATTGGGTAATTGCTAATGCATGACTACATACAGGGTTTCGGATCTCTCTCGGATTTGGAACAAGAGGTGGTATTGGTTTCATAAACCAATCCACATGGTTGCTTACATGCTTCATTGTCTTTTCAAGGATGCAAATCATTGGCATGATAGAAAGCTGGTTTGTTGGTGGACATCTTATTTGGATAGAGTATATGCTACAGAGGAGCAGTGTAGTAAGTATTAAGTATAAGCTTGTTACTTATAGGACTTGTCTCTTGAGCGTGCAAAGTAACAAGTACTAATAACTATTCACTTATATGTTTGGTTTGTGCTCTTTGAATAGCATTGAGGAAGAGTCACTTCTCTTCTCTCAAGATCGTGACCAATTCGCACGGGAGATCGCCATGAGAGAGAAGCAAAGACGTCAAGTTGTCTCGTGGTGGGAAACCAATGGGCAATTGACTCCCACTTTGTAGACCTTGGCTCTTCGCACTCTCTCCCTGCTGATTGTGTTATGTGTAGTACGTAGTATGTACATAAATTTATTTAAGTGCTTGAATCTTGATGTTGCAGATTAGACACATCCCAAGTAGATAAGTTGGTGTACGTAAACGCAAATCTTCACCTATTTGAGAAGCTCAAGGAAAAAAATGGGAGCATTGAGAAAGAAGGAGTTCTCAAGTAGGTTCATGACATTCTTTCCCCCTTTTAAGAATCATCGTCCTCGATAACAAACTGAAGATAACGCTTACTAAACTAAAACTCCGTTTCCCAAAGTTGCTTCTGTCAAGAGATGTCCTTTCCATTTTACAAGGAACTCTCGAAGAATACGATTTCGTAATCGTCTTTCTCTTCATTCCAGGATATGTTCCGGTCCATGATCTTCTTGATCAGGTTTCTACAAGGCAAACATACCCTCAACTAAATTATCATCGTCGTGAAGATAACGCTTCAATCGACTCACATGAAATACTGGGTGGACACGACAGTCTTGTGATAAGTCTAACTTATAAGCCACATCTCTAACTCGTTTCAAAATCGCAAACGGCCCATAATATTTAGACGATAACTTAGTAGATTTACCCGCACGAAATATCTCAGTTCTCCAAGGAACAAGTAGAAACACATTCTTCCCTGCTTTAAAAGAACAACCTGTGCTCTTGGGATTAGCATACTTAACTGCTCGATCCGTAGCCCGACCGGATATAATCTCAAGCTCTAGCTAAATTTAACTACATCTGAGACAGAAATTCAACTATACTAGGTGTCTTCTGAGGTAATCCAATTGTGCCTAGCATCAATGGATTATACCCATAATTCAATTCAAATGGAGAAAAGTTTGTAGAGGAATGCTTGCGCAAATTATACGTAAACTCCAATAGAAGCAAATACTTTTCCCAATCACTCTGTCGTTGAGCTCTCGACATATCCTCCAAGACTTGTTGACTCGCTCAGCCTGACTATCAGTGATGATCATCGCTACTTATGCAAAGTTGCGTGCCAAATTTACTAAAAACATGCTGCCAAAAATTACCTGCAAACCGCAAATCTCTATCTAACACAATGGATTCCGGCATGTAAGTCCCACGTGTAAGGGCAAGAAGCACATGATGGACCATTTAACACACACATAGCCCAAGATATTAGTACATGGATCCTAAATCCATAGACCCAAGGGGTGTTAAGTCTTTAGAAGAAACCCTAAAACCACCAAAAGACAACAAATAAAACTCACCCTTCTTTTGCACACTCATTTGTGGAAAACCCTATGATGTCCGTATAACTTCTTTGTGTACATTTTTTATTGCCTGTAGGGTATTGTAGTGTGCACCACTTAAAAAGAGCGCACACACCATTAGATTCTGTTGTTTTTAAACATAGGTCGCATGCCCCCTATTGTCAGCTCCTAGATCTGCAGTTTTCTAGTGCACAACCTACTCAAAGGCCTATCCTTTTATAGTCATAAACTATGTGGAAGTTGTAACCTATTAGGCAAGAGCTCACGTCTGGTAGCTTCTATGGCACAACCATGCTCATCTTGAGGACCCAAAGAAGGACGCATTGAGTCCTTGTTGCTTTAAGGGAACAACGATAGAGGAAGGATAAAAGGAGCTCGGCAAGCAGCAATGGTCAAGGGCAAGCCCGTTGTGGTAAGCGAAGCACTATCGTCCCCCTTAACTGATTGTGTTGCTATCATCTCTGCTTGCCACCTAACCGCCGTTCCCTACTACTCGATTTTTAACCTGCATGTGTAACCCTTCTCATCAATAAGGTCAACCACGATGATTCCCCTCACATGCATCACCCTTCTCATCAGTCTGCAAATATTCATAATTGAAAACCACAAAGATTAATTGTGTATAATTATGCAAAGAGACCCACATGCAAGAAGTTGGGCTTACCTCATCTGACTGTGCCTCCCTGTTGGTGTTCTGTTGCAGGTCTGATAGGTGGAAATCTGTTGCTGAAAGATCAAGTGCATCAAGCCTTTTCATGACCAAGTCCTCCTCGACCTCCCCTGTTTCTCTGTGCCCACTTCCAGACGCAGCACCATGGCTGGTCTCTGCAAGGACTCTGCCAGCACAAGTATCTGTAATTGAATCAACTTCTTCTGCATCACCTTGATTAGTGGTATGAGGGAGCTGCTCTGCTGGTTCTGGCGATGGAGGAGCATCACTAAGAGGTGGGGTTTGTTCAGGACTGGGAGGGGCCTTCTTCCACACATTCTTTCTCCTCCTGCGATCACCTCTCCTACCTTGATTAACCTCTGAACTTGCACCTGTTGCTGTATCAGAGAGAAGCTTCGCCTTCCGCATCACTCTGAATTTACAAACCCTAAAAACTGATCGTGAAACACAAACCCTTGCAGAGTTGAATCCTAAACGCCAAGTAAAGATTAAACCCTAATCGCCTAACACTCGGTAACAAAGATAGAGCAGAGATCCACTGAACCACCTTCAGTTGATCATTTTTATGTTAGAACATCGTGGCTGTCCATCAGGACGTATTGAAATAACTAATGGTGTGTGGCACTGTAATTCAAAAAAAAAATCACCCAGCCAGATTTTGTAATGTTTCTCTTAATTAATGTTTGTCTCTCTTAGTTAATTCTTGCCCTTGTTGGTAAAAAACTCACAAGCCAGATTTTGTAATGTTTGTCTCTCTTAATTAATTCTTGCCCTTGTTGGTAAATTTTTTTTAAAAAAAAACTCACCAGCACTGCTGTAGAGCAATTGGTGAAGCGTGTGTGTGTTTGGGGTAAGGTCTCGTCTGATCGAGTGGTAAGGTCTCATGATCGAGTCTTACTTCCAGCTCTCATCTGTAAGGGTACTGCTTGGTACAAATAAAAATCTCGCATTACAAAAAATTAAAATTAAAAAGAAAGTGGAGTCAAATTTGGTTTCATAAATGTTCACTTGGCGTTTGCTAATCTGCCAAGGTAGAGGGGCCACCATTAGGCACCCCAAAAAGAATGAAGAAAAAAAAGCACGTAATTTTTCTTCCGCCTATATTTTTCCACTGCTAAGGAACCAATAAAGTAGGACTAGCGCCATAAAACTTCAACTTGCTATCCATGAAAAGGTGCAAAAATAAACAAATAAGAGTTAGACAACTTACCTTGAGATTTGAAAAAGGGGAGAAAACATGTGCTGGTTGTTCTGCTTACTGTTGTTCTATGCTTAATATAAGCAGAACGCATCTAGAACAAGAAAGCAATCTTGAACAGAATGGATCTATTCACCTAAATGAGCATACTCCTTCCATGAGAGAGAAAGAAGAGAAAAGAAAAGAGACACTACAAGGGTCAGTTCAGGAACAAACACTTAGTCAGCCGGTTAACTCCTCAATGTGAAGTCATTAGGGGCTCACTCCACCACCAATTATGTCACCCAAGTGGAGCTTTCCTTGAGCTAGGTAGGGAGCCATGAGAGAAGGAGCTATGGAGAGCTCAATGCCTTGGTGTGTGCAAGAGTGAAAGAGAAGGAGAGTAAGGAGTAGAGGCAAGCCAAGAGAGTGAAAGAGAAGGAGAGTAAGAAGGAGTAGAGGCAAGCCAAGAGAGCATTACCTACAAGCACACACATACAATCAAGCAAGCAAGCAGGCATACACACAAGCTCATCACCATAGACACGAGAGAGAGAGAGAGAGAGAGAGAGAGAGAGAAAGAGAGAGAGGAAGACTCAATTGTGATAATGAGATTGTATATTCTTTTCATATTTCACAAGTCACTTATATACATGAGCTCTCTTTTTATAATGGGCAGTCGCCCATTTAACAATTGGAGGCCCAAAATTGGTTCTCTATCTTTATGTACACCTAGGCTTATTACTCATAGCCAATGTTACACATGTTGTAAGCTCGATCATCCCATATATCTTTTACATAAAGCGCTTTAGCATGGTTTTGCATAAAAATGGATTACATGAAGCGTAACCACGCTTTAAAATAATGTCAACCATTGTGGTTTACCCCCCTCAAGTCCGTCCTCAAAATTGGCAAAAAGACTCAATGGATGTGCAGACAAAATCATACCGCGATTTGGGATACTGGGGAGATCGGTGGGGAAAGCTTTGTAGTTTGGGCGGTTTCCATCATACCTTCAAAGGTTTGGAGACACAAAAGCGGGCATCTACGGGATGCATTCATAGTAGTCGAAAAGCTACTTAAGTGTAGGGCCTTTGTTGATGTCGAAGGCAAGTGCTGTCGCTTCCATGCATCCTGCTTGGCGTCGATGTAGAGCTGGAGAACATAAATGTCCATGTAGACTGTGATCATTTTGAGTGGCGCTTGTTGTAGAAGCTGGCGCGACCGAGCAGGATGTGGATTGCCTGCTTGAACTTGATGCGGTCCAAAGCAGGATGCGGATTGCCTGCTCGAGCTCAGAAGATCATGCCAGTTGAGGGGATTGATGGGGGGATCCACCTCATCTTGCTCCTATGGATCCTCATAGGAGAGGGCGCGGGCGAGCATGACCAGCTCTTGCCTTGTGATGTTATGCCACTCCACACCGTCTTTGTTGGTGGTGAGGCCCTAGAAAGTGTTGCGCGCATGGTGCATGACATTGTTGTGGCGCACATAAGGCTGCTCGAGGCGGGGAGGTGGAGCGCATCCCAAACCAGGTCGAGATTGAGGTGGATTGCACGTGGGGCACCTTCCAAGTCCAACACCTGCCCTGTAGTCTCGCTGCTGGCATTATATGTCTTGATGAAATAAAGGCAGTTGAGGTGGATTGCATGTGGGGCACCTTCCAAGTCCAACACCTGTCATGTAGTCTCGCTGCTGGCATTATATGTCTTGATGAAATAAAGGCAGTTGAGGAGGTCAAGTCCCTAGGGTTGCATGGTGGAACCACCGAGTCCAATTTGCTCCAAGCAGGTGACGACGGTGGCTGGGTCGGCGATGGGTTGGTAGCATTGTTCGTTGTAGTAGTGAAGCTTGTGCTCTACCTTTTGGGTGTTTTTGTTCATGCTGTGGTGGATGGCGTGGCAATCAAAATGCTTCATCAAGGCTTCACCCATATGGGAAACCTGGATGGGGTGCTTTCCGTACTCCTCGAACCGGTGGCCAACATGTCGTCTCTTCGTCTAGGGAGTGTGAGTGACCACCTCGAGGGAGGAGTGGGAGTGCTCTAGATTAGCCATGTGAGCAGCAGGTTGGCAAGTGGGCAAAAAGCTATGAAAATTCGAGAAAAAACTTCAAGTGTTTGGCTAGGGGGCAAGAGGAAAAGTGAGAAAAATGAATGGTGGTAGGTCCTTATTTAGATTTGCTGGGGAGGTACCGTCGTGGCTTCATAGATGTATGTATGTGGCTTCACAAAGGAATCGTCATGGCTTCATAAGTGAATGGTTGTGGATTGACAAGTGAACCGCCGTTCTCTTTGACTTAGAGAGTTTTTTTTTTACACCCTGTGAATAGGTTTTATACCCTAAAACCATGTGGTCAGCACCCCGTTTTGCGAGTTTTGAACTTAGCCCTTGCCCAATTGGCAATGGTGAGAAGTCGGGTCAAAATAGGTTTGGGCAAGGATGGTAGCTCTTCTTGAAGGCTTGGTGCCTCTTGCAGGGAGCTGTGTGATAGTGAGGAGTTGGGGAGATAGGAGGTTGAGTAGGGGTGTAACGGGGGAGTCACATGATAAGGGCAGGTGGGGTGGCCGAGGTTAAGGGGATATCATTGGTAGAGACAATGAGTAGGGGGGACATGGCCTTGTCTTCCTCCTGGATCTTGCCCTTGCCCTTATCCGATAGAGTACTAGTGGTGGCAACTGAGGCCAGCTTGGGCCTCCATTGGAATTGTTTGCGATGCAGGGAGCTTGGGGGGGCCAGGAAATGGTGCATCGACGGTCCTGGTAGCCAGATTTGCCAATTGCCTTCATAGAACTTTTGGGCTTTGAGAAGATTTTGAGGGATCCACCTATTAGTAGTGGTTGTGTGAGGACGAGGTGGGCTTTGTCGACAGCGTCGCTATGATGGTGGCTTTCGCCGAGTGTTCTCCTTGCTGACCCTACGAGGTTGTAGTTGCGTTGGCGGAGGTCGACGTGAGGTTCTGGAAGTATGTTGATGTGTCGGAACATGTGAGGTTGCCAAGGTTTGAGGGGAACCTCCAGAATTGTTGTGTGTAGAAGCATGGGCTGCACCATTTACATTTACCAAAATGTTTCCTTTTTCTTTGAGGTTTCAGAGATCTTGAACGTTTTATCTTGAGTGAAGGCACCTTGCCTTGTGTGGTTGATCTCACAAATTGGCCGGATCTATACTAGTGAATATTCATGCACGTGTGCTCCTCTCCATCTGGCCATCCTCTCTACATGTAAGCTGTGCCTCTGGGGGATCCATAGGATGGTAACACCCTCATAACCTTGGGCGACAAGGTTTGAGGGGAAAGGTTGGATCTTCGGGGGATCCATATGGTGGTAGCACCCTCATAATAACATTGGGCGACCAAGGATCTTCTTGGGCACCCAACAGTGAGTGTCGATGGTTCGGGTGGAATAGGGGCGAGAGCTGATACTTGGCTGGAAATTAGTCTTTTAATGGGGAAAATATTCATGATTACCTTGCTATAATTTTTTGTAAATGTGGCCAACACCCTCATTTAGGAGGTATTCCTTTTGAATCCCCTTAATCCAATCACTAAAAACCTTCATAATTGATGCCATAGTGCAAGCCCACATCTTGACAATGCCTTCTTTGCATGTATAGGGTAAAAGTGATTGGGAAAATGTGTGGGAATGATAAAGAGAAAGTACAGGTTCAAGGAAATGCAAGAAATATGCAAAGGAATGATGAAAATCCCTTTATATGTGAGAATTTTACCCTAAACCTTATTTTCTCCCAAAACCCTAATTCCCATGGCCAAATTGATCAAGCAATGCATGATTATGTAGAGGATATTAAAGGAAGAAGTATTATGGATTGAAACTCAAGAAATCCCAAAAGAAACCCTAATCTTGAAGAGAATTCCCAAAACCTTGTTTCTCCTAAGAAACCCTAAAATTATGATCATTATTGCAAATCAATGATATGACAGGGTAGAGAATAGATAAGGGAAGATAACTAACACCTTGGATCTCAAAAATTTTAAGTGAAAACCCTAATTTTGACAAGAAACCCCAAATCCCTAAAGTAGCCACAAGAAACCCTAATTTCTTATTAAGAATGCAACAAGGGTGGCATCTATCGGTAGAGGAGAGTGTGGGGAAAAGCAAGGCAATGCCAATTTCATGAAAGTGTGTGAAGAAACCCTAATTTTGAAAATAATCCCCAAATTGAAGAAAAATTTCAAGAAACCCATTTTTGAAAGTCAACCAAAAGCATGAATGGGTAGGGAAGAGCACGGGGAACAAGATTATGGTGTTAATTTATGCATAATCCATGCAAAGTCCTAATTTTTAGGAAATCTTCAAATCTTGAAAATGTCTTGAAATCTCACCCAAGAAGCTTGCAAACTCTTCCAAAGTCTCCAATGAATTGATTAGTAGTAACATTGACTTGTTATGGAGCATAAAAATCACCAAAATGGTTTCTCTCCTCCACGAATGCAAAGCCCTAATTTTCAGGAAATCTTCAAATCTTGAAAATGTCTTGAAATCTCACCCAAGAAGCTTGCAAACTCTTCCAAAGTCTCCAATGAATTGATTAGTAGTAACATTGACTTGTTATGGAGCATAAAAATCACCAAAATGGTTTCTCTCCTCCACGAATTCATGCATAGCCAAACGCGACCTCATGGGGTGAAAATTGGCACCTTCTCCATACCTAATAGCTAGTCTATATTTAACTCTTCAATTCCCCAACCCTTTCCCTAAGTAATGGCAAGCTATAGAGGCAAGAATAGTGAGGAATAGGCATGGGAAACTTCAAACAAAAGGAAAAAGAAGAGGAAAAAGGTGGTAGCAAAATTTTTCCCAAAATTAGTCTAATGCCCCAAAAATTTGGTCCAATGCCCAAAGTTTGCTCCAAAACCTTTGAAAATGGCTCAAATGAACAAAAATATTGCAATTCCACCATCTTCCCCATCCACATCAAGAAATCCAAGGAAAATGTAGGAAATAACATGTAGAAATCAGGAACAATTGCCAATATCACATGTAATTTCCCATTTACTTACAATTTTTTTTCCCAAAATGCATGAAAGAAACTCCCAAAATAAAAATCCATGCCAATTGAAATGAAGAATCACTGATACAAGATTAAGGAAAAATTAAGTAAGATTAACAAGCCAAGGTATGGAATGAATCATCATGTAGATTAGCATATAGTTAGCAAGATTCACACACATAGCATATATAATACCTAAGTGGTTTATGAAGATAAGAATATGCACAGCATGAGTGTGATGCGGGAGTTCGATGAGGGAAGAGCACTGTGTTGCTCTATCTCTTCTTTTTTAGAACAAGATAATGAAAAGTACAAGTGACTAACATAAGAGGTTAGTCATATAAAAGGTAGTATTTGCTCTATCTCTTCTTTTTTAGAACAAGATAATGAAAAGTACAAGTGACTAACATAAGAGGTTAGTCATATAAAAGGTAGTATTTGCTCTATCTCTTCTTTTCTAGAATAGGATAATGAAAATTACAAGTGACTAACATAAGAGGTTAGTCATATAAAAGGTAGGATTTGATAATAGCTTCAATCCCCCCTAGCTAGCAAATACTACCAATCTACTGGAGCTAAAAGAAATAGTAGGTAGCTAATCTAGTCAAGCAGCCATGTACTATAGTAGGGCTACTTGATATTTGCCATGTCTCTCATCCCAATGGCAAACTTAAATGTGTCAAACTTGTCCTTTGGGAGATACTTTGTGAGTGAAGAGATCTGCCACATTCTCTGATGTGTGCACGTACATCGTATCCACTTGTCTTGTATTAATCATCTCTTGCACATAATGATAACGGATATCAATGTGCTTGGTCATGCCATGTAGCACTGGATTATGTGCTACTACAATAGCACTCTGACTATCGTATAAAAGATGCATGTCACTCCATCTTGCTCATGAAGCATGCTGCCAACAAGACTCCTGAGCCATATACACTCCTGTGTGGCCGTGAATCATTAATGCTTTTTGTACTCTGCTTCACATGATGACATGGATATCGTAACTTGCTTCTTACTGCCCCATGATACTACTGAAGAACCAAGCAAGAAACAATACCTTGTTATAGATTTTCTATCCTTCTTGACACCGTCCTAGTCTGAGTCACTAAAGCCCGCTAAATGTGGCTCATCCTCTCTGCCATACTGCATGCTCAACTGTAGTGTCCCTTGAGATAACAGAACACTCTCTTCATAGCTATCCAATGTGATTGCTTTGGGCTAGCCATGTATCTGCTGAAGTATGTTAGGTGTGATATGTATGATGCTGCATACTGTATGTTAGGCCTGTCTATAGAGGGCAGGATTTACATCCTCCTCCTCATCACACAACTTCAATGTGTGTCCCACCTCCATCGGTGTCTTCAGAGGTTTACACTCCAGCATGTTAAACCTCTTTAGAAACCCCTATGCATACTTATGCTATGACATGAATATCCCCTCATCTGTGTGCATAAACTGTATGCCTAAAAAGTAGTGAAGCAATCCCATATCCGTAATGTCAAAAGACTTCTGTAAATCCCTCTTGACTGCTTCCACGCTTTCTCATCATTGTTGCCAGTGAGACAATGCATTAGGGGAAATTCAGGCTCCAAATGGGCTCTGTTAGAGCCCATTCAAATAATATAAGGCCAGCCAATGAGAGTACTTGGATTCTAGATCCATGTAGCATGGATCTTTTTGCCAGAGTGGTCCCCAAAATTTTGAGCTCAAAAAAGAGGAATAAATATATTGGCATAAAACTCAAAAATAGAAGAATGTCAGGCTTGAATACACACCTACCAAAACGTATGTTAGAAAGAATATCAAGAAAACAGGCTAGAGTGATTGAAAGCTAGTTTTATTGAAGACTTTCTCCATAATTTGAACTTAGTTCTCTTCGTTTCCTGCCTCTCTTACAGCGTCACTTATTTCCACCATATCTGCTTCATCTCTTCTTCTTCTTCTTCTCTCAGCCTCTTTTTTATCTCATCTTAATAGTCTGGTAAACTTTATTAAGCTAGGTTTTCTAATCATGATTTCTATTTTGTTTGTTATGTTCATTAATTGTCATGACCATGATGTCATTTTTGCAAAAACTTACAGGGTTATTTGTCAACTCGATTGCAAGGAAAATGGAGTGCAATGTTCACAACATTTCTTTAAAGTTTTATTTTTTGTTATTTAGATTATTGAGCTCAATGAAATGGTAATAATGTTCTCTTTTCCCTTTGTAGATGAGATCTAGGAGAAAACACATCCACGGCGTTGAAAGTGTGGAGATTTGCAACAGGAAGGATACTGATGGTAGCTAGATCCCTCAATGGTTCAGGAAGTCAGATTGGATCACGAGCGATGAGACCCAACAATCAAGGAGCATTCAAGGTAAAACGAAAAGAAATTGGTGATCCTGAGACAAGCATTAGAAAGGTAGGATCGCGGAGTTCTGCAGGAAACCAAATGGTGTAGTCAAGGTCCTTATGCAGCATGTTTATATGCTCACGGACATAATGCTACATCACCACGATCAAAGTACAAGATCTAAGACAAATAGTAATATTCAATGAGAGTAGTCTTTGTTTTCTGTATTCAATACCTAATTGTTTTGTGCTCTATAGCTAAGCATTAAAATTTTCTTGTAGCTTTATATCCATCAAATGTGGAGGAGTGGCAGAATGTAGAGTGCATCAGTGGGAGAATCAATGTCTTACATAAAGAGATAGACACAGTGCTATATGATAACCCACCCAATCATTTATCAGCATAGGGAATCTTCTTTCCATATATGTTTTGGCTAATGCAAACGATAATGTTGGTAGATTGGAGTCTATCCCATTACCACCATTGTCTAGCCAAGAATGGGTTTGTTCTTGCACAGACATCATTGCATCATACAAGAATAAGATAAGAACAGATATGCATGCAGCAATGAAACCATCAACACGTTCTAAGGATGTCCATTTCAGTTGGTTTATACCATTTAACACCTTTGCACAGATGTTTGCATCATGTGAGGGTGTCAAGAAAACAAAGCATATCAAGTGAGGTCCCTTGATAATGATTGGATGAACCAATTTTTGGGGGAGGGATGGGATGTAAAGAGGACCTCTATAGAAGATGCCATTGAATGCAAAGTAACAATACCAGATGTTACATTCAGGTGAAATCAAAACATAAAGTTTGTTTTTGTGTTTGTAATAAATTATGTTAGGGTGACATCCGTTACTTTTAAACATTGATTGTTTTTATGACCAGGTATTTTATTGGGAGGCAAACATTATGCATGCAATTTTGTTATAGAAGATGGCGACTATGGAGAGGCGTCTAGCAAATCTTGGATCAAGACATGCGTGATGGAACTCACTCTTCCATCATCGATGTTGTAATCCAATTACAAGGTCGAGACCTGTTAGTGGTCAATCTAGAAAGCCATTGGCCATTGGCCTTTCTTAGACGATATCCAATTGATGTGTAGTGATGCACCGAGGGATTTCTATTTTAAGCTAGATGGTAGGAAAATTGGAAGCAGGAGTGAAGCTTGCAAAACCTGCTTTGTTTGTATCAAACCACATATCCTAGAGGTTGTGGAAACCTTGAGATTGTAACCTTTCCATCTATAATAAAATTTCAAGAGTTATCTTTGGTCTATATGTTTTTGTATAAATGTTACTTCTTTCTTCTTTTTGCATTTTTTCTTTCTATGGCAACCACATGTCTTGGGTATCCTACTCCCCTACCTTGAAAACGTCTAGATTTCAATATTAAGCCATAGAGGGCTATTATTTACATACATTACTTTGAATCCTACATATAAGCCCGTTTGTTGCGTATTAGTGAAATATAGACCTTGTATAGTGCAAGTTAGTACAACGTGATATAAGGCTTCCCCTCGCCAACATCCACAACGTAAATCGCGTTGTACACTGACATGCAATATAGAAGGTCTTTTTAGCTCAAATATGGAACGCTATTCCATATCTTTGTCTCATAGTCATGTTTGTTGAAATTTTAATAATGCAAACTTAGTATAGCATGAATGCAACATGGAGATACAAAAATGCCTTGTTAGAATTTAGCATGCAAATTTTTTATACATGTTGAGAGCAGTTAATACAAAGAATTTACACATTGCATCAAAGGTGAGTGTGCTGATACAGAATATTATCGTTGAGTAGGGGAAGCTTGCTCTCTTGCTATGGGGGGGAGTGCTCTTCTTGTTGGGGAGAGTCAGTAGCTTGATCTTACTATGCTTGCTCCCACTGAGGGGATGGCGAATCTCCAAGGTGGATCCACTCCCTGTAGTTGGTGTTTATAGAGTTTTGAGTGTCATTATTTAGCGAGTCTTTATTTTTGAGTTTTTTAGACGATGAAAAAAATTTAGAGTTTTTTTTTGGATTTTGTGTAAACAACTTATTATTTGATGATGACTCACTAAAATTGATGCAATCCAAAAATACATCCCAATCCAAAAACAATGCAATCCATAAATACTTAAGTGCAATGAACTTGTGATGCACTCCATAAATACTTCACTTGTGATGCACAAAGAGCTCAAGAGCTCAAGAGCTCAAGAGAGAGAGAGATTCATAAAGCTTGCAAAAACTGTTGGCTAATAAACTCCAAATTGAACACTGGTCTTTTTACAAATTTGTTGGCTAATAACCGAGGTGTCTTCAAATTTAATCCTTGGTAGAAAAGGGATAACATAGCTATGGAATGTTTCATTTCAACATGGAACTTACATATTTCCATGTCCAAAAAATTACATATATCCATGCCTAAAAATTTACAAAACTTACAAAATATTTTTTTTACTAGGGTCATATCTAAGGGACTGGCTTAATCAGCCTTGGCTCACTAAGAATGAATGAAACATCTCTTGCCAACAATGTTGGTTGATGAATCATCATGTTATGTTGTTTGTTTAATCCTAGCACCCTAAGATACACAAAGTAAAGGTGCTTACAACCCAAGTAAGGCTTGTGAGTTTGTTCCCTTTGCTAAAAGTTTGGACATGAGCACACTAGTTCTGCCTTTATATGGACCTCATAACATTTCTCTATTAAAATGCTAAAAACAATGTGTGCACTAGGTAAAACCCCCCTCTCTTCTGCTAAAAGTACAGCATCCATTGTTTCAGAAAAAGTGATATCTTCTTCTCAACATCTCTTGATATTCCATGTCTCCATTTCTTGTTTCGTTTACTTGATGGCCACGATTCTTCTATCCCAAGATTACCCTCTCCTTGCTGCCTATTGTGAGGTGTGATTTGGCGATCCAATATTCTTCAACTTAAAACCAATATTCCTATAATGTGATGCTAGTTCCTATATCAACTGGCATTATAGGCGGCAATTGTGGCACACGTTTTACTAATTTGTCCACAGCCCATGTGTGCTCGACACATCATGAGCACAAAAACAAATCCATTGTGGTATTTATTTACCTTGGTGCATTCTCTCTAACTAAAAGCATGGTGCCACTATGCCTAGAGATTTGCTCACAACCACCATATTTGTGTAATTCTTCCTAGCAGCCATACTAAAACATTTTCTCTTTGTGTGAGCAGGCATTCTTTTGATTGCCTATGAAGATAAGTTGATGCTTTCTTCAGAGATTAGCATTGAGCTATTTATGTCAATGGCTTCGTTTTCTTGAAGGGAATGGTTTGTTTCCTCTGGAAATGCTCTATTTGGTGACTTGTCTAATTCATCTCATGATGAGTAGTTGCAGTTGGAAGTCTAGTTTCAAATCCAATTTTTTGTGGACGTCCTTGATGTTTGCGTTGTCTTGACTCCATTACATATCCTGGTTTATGGGATCTTGTTGCTGTAAAACATACTTCTTTTTTCAAATCCAATTTTTCGTGGACGTCCTTAATGTTTGCGTTGTCTTGGCTCCATTACATATCCTGGTTTATGGGATCTTGTTGCTATAAAACATACTTCTTTTTTCTTTGAACGGTCTCCCTATCACCATACACAACTTGCTCCTCATACAAGGGAGTACCAGACAGCGCATCCTACATTACCCGAGAAATAAAAGTGGGTCCTAGCATGCTACCACTTGCAACTTTGTGTTGCAAATGTCTCCATGTTAGGGCCTGTGCCTTTGTAACATCTTGTCATGAACCCTAGCTATTTTGTGCATTGGATATACACATTTATTACATCAGTGGCGCATGCATCATACAAAGAGATCTTTCTTTTACCTCCCTCTCTAGCTAGACAACTTGCATGAATACTTTTCGACATGTTTATGCTTGGTATCTGGGCTCTTTCCCAAGGACTCAGAGAATCCTGCAAAAAAGCAATGCACGTTCATATATTTCCAAGTATAACAACCCAAAAGAACAACCTAGTTAATTTCCCCAATGAGAGAACATTTAATAATTCATACATGTAGTTGATTTCCCCAATGAGAGATCCTATCTTCCCACCATTTGAACCACCTTTGCAATGCCTTTATATTCTCCTTTGGTACAAGTCCATTCCACCATTTTTTAATACAAGTAGCTTTCTCTGCCGCTCTCGCAAATGTCGAAGTCCACCGACTCAAGCGCCATTCCTCACACATCTCCAGATGTTTTTGTTTATTCATTGTTGCTGGTACTAGTTTTGTTGTGTGCTTATGCAAGATCTACTCCCAAAACATGAAAAATATAGGAGTGTTCTCTCCCTTCCAAAACATTGTATAGCCCTCCATTGTACATTGTTCTTATTGCAATCCAATTGGCTCCCGCTTCGTTTGCCATGAATCCAGCAAAATCTGTGGGCGAAAAGCCATTCCAAGTCAGCACATTATTAAGTGATTCCCAAAATATGATCTGGCTTTCTGCATCTTCTTCTTTGGTTTCACCTATTGCTATCACCATTAATCCTTACATCTGGGAAAAAAGTGATATGTTACTCTCTGATGTACAAATGAAAAAACCTTGTTGCCATTTTGGACACGTACCCAGGGTTGTATATTGAGAATGACATTGTTTCCCATCCATCCACTCTACGAGTGTGGTCAAAATGCACCCATGAATTACACAGTTCACCTTCTCCCGTACGCCCCATATGGTTCACAAGGTCAACTCTTGAACCAGGGCCTATATTCAAAATTTTAAAGACAACATTTCTCGTTGGGTCCTCCTTAGCCTGGAAACTGGCTTCCATGGAAAAACAAAAAGATGCACTTTTTTTTAAAGTTGTAAAATGTTATCATACCCATCACCCACCAATGCTATTTCTTGTTTTCTCTTTGCTGCAATACTTTTGAATCTAATCATACAAACAAATAGAATATGTCAGCATCGCACAAACTTATACAATAAGGAGAAGAAGTTTAAAGTTTCACCTTTGGTTCTACACAATGTGCATGAACTCCTCCAGATTATCGTTCATCACCTCATTGTCACCTTTTTTTTTTGTGTTCTCAAGAGTTAGAGAGTCAATGATTAATTGTCTTGTTACTATCATTTGGATACGTTTTGGACCACTTCTTTTGTCTATTTTAAGTAGAGTTTTGACCAGCTTCCTAACCTTCTCAATGGCCGCTAGTGATGTTTTCGGGTTGCACATTGTGCAAATGCTCCCCAACATGAAGCATTAATCTTGTCATGTCATGTCCTCTTGGCAAGACATAATAGACCATGCAAGAACAAGTGTCAACACATGAAACCACTTTCTTATAGTAATGGCAAGTAATACTTGTCATATCCTCCACTACAAGAGTGCCCTTTGAAACAAGATAATATAAATAACCATGAAAGTATGTATCATTCTACCTTTTATTGTTCAAATAGTATAAACAATTAAGTCTCTTACACTTTAAAGAACCAAGGCATTGGCTTTTATGAACTATGCAGTCTATTGCCATGCAGGTGACCTTGGGCCTCGTCCACAAATGACCATCAAACCTTTGTTGCATTCCATCCATAGTTGAAATCTTTTCTGAATATGGAGGCAATACGAATGCAATATTTCCATTGTATTCATAAGGAAGCTCAGTTTCACAACCATAGGTCCATTTGAGTTCTACAATAGCTTCTTCAGGCGCTGTGCCTAATCATTCCCCATTATCTAAGAAACAATCTGCTTGATTTCCTCCTCTCCCTCCAAATCTACTTCAATTATGTCTTGTTTATAATCCTCATCTAGTTCACAATCCTCTCTTGTTTTGGGCAGAGTGTCTTCAACATCTATTGTCGATAACACTGGACATTAACAAAACTTGGTTTGTCAAACTCCAGACTCTCATCATGTCACTGATGTAGCAAGAAGCTTGGCTATGAACAATTCTTTAGGGAAACTAAGTGATGAATCCAAGTAAAACATTTTATTACTATCTACATTCCATTGATATGGAGTCTCCACTTTAGTTAAGTCTGTACCAAAGTGCAAAATAGCATGCAGAGAATTAAAACAGAACTTGGGGGTAACAATGATTGAAGATAGTACGAGCTCAGAAGGAGCTTGCCATCCCTAAGCTGAAGATTGCGAGTCAATTTCTCTATGCCCACAGACCATGACATAGTTGCTTCAACAATGCCATTGTAAGCCTAAACAATGAGTTATCTAGGCCAGAACAATGAGTTATTTAAGAAATGAGTTATCTAAGCTTTAACACAAAGGTACTATCACCAACTTGAATACCTCCGCAAATAGTATTCACTCAGAATAAGTATAACAAAATACTATCACCAACTTGAATACCTCTACAGACAGTATTCACTTAGAATAAGTATAACAAAATACCTCTCAATTAAAGTACAAAGTACTTCTTGGAAAAATATATAATAAAATCTTATGGTAAATCAGGGATTGAACCTATCATGAAGATGTGCATCAAATCAAATACACCATGATGACTTATACTGCATTATGATTAGTCTTTATACCAAATATTATAGGGAAAACGTTCATCATTACATGCTTGCATTTATTTAGCATTCCTTTTTCATAGGTTGCCCCTATAACCCTCCTCATTTGGACATGTAGAGGAGGCTACACCTGTAATAATAGGTCATAAGGAACTAAGAGGGTAGAGGGTGGTTTGCAAACCCTCTAAATTATCTAGAGAGGTTTTCAACCACTTAAAGCTGAAGACCAACTTCTTCTTTGGAGGGTCTTCAGAGCTGTAAATGCACATAATGAAGACCCTAATCACCCTCCAAAGTGGCCTTAAATACACAATCCTACCTAGGTCACAACGACCACTTTATATAATACTCTTTAATACTACACCTATACTCAATCATGCACTCTGTATAATACTATATTATACTACACTAAATATACTATATATACATACTAAAAATATACAATAATTAATACACTATAATACTATAATATAAGTAATACTCTTTACTATACTAAGTAATACACTCTATAATATTATACGTAATCTTTATAATACACTA
The DNA here is from genome assembly GCF_041138505.1 of Cibotium barometz. Taxonomy (NCBI): domain Eukaryota; kingdom Viridiplantae; phylum Streptophyta; class Polypodiopsida; order Cyatheales; family Cibotiaceae; genus Cibotium; species Cibotium barometz. The sequence goes on from NC_141089.1 coordinate 37,464,675, forward strand.
CAGAGATAATACACTATATAATACTATATTATACTACACTAAATATACTATATATACATACTAAAAATATACAATAATTAATACACTATAATACTATAATATAAGTAATACTCTTTACTATACTAAGTAATACACTCTATAATATTATACGTAATCTTTATAATACACTACAGAGATAATACACTATATAATACTATATTATACTATACTAAATATACTTTACTATACTAAAATATAATATATATAATACACTATATTACTATACTATAAGTAATATAATACACTACAGAGATAATACACTATATAATACTATATTATACTATACTAAATATACTTTACTATACTAAAATAACCTAAGCACTTAACAAAATGCGAAGCGACGATAGTGACAGTGGTCGGGGTGTGGAGTAAGGTTGCGGGGTCCCGAGAGAGCTTCATGTATTATAGGACATCAAGTTATGCTTAGCACCTGTATAAGTAAGTGCTAACTTTTGGGTGAAACTTATCAAAGTGGTCATTCCTAACCACAAACCGTAGGTTTCACTTCCTAGTCCTCTTCCTCAAGGTTGACTACCTGAGTCATGTTTATTGTGATTTGTTGGTCTCTAAGTTTCACTTGCCGTTCTTTGGCTTCTTGTTGTGCTGTCTTTTTCATCTCATTTTATTTTTATTTCTCCTCCTGTTGGGGCGAATCGCCTTCAAGGTGTTCTACATCTTTTGCAAGACTTGGTAGGAGAAGTCGGAATGTGTGTTAATAGCCTCCATATACCTCAGCCAATGTTCTTTGTATTCTATTGGGAAGATGTGAGCTTCCTTTCTTGGGATGCCGTTTATGTTAAGGGCCTTGCGGGGTTGAGTTTTTCTCGTAATGGTCTTTCCTCTTTGATGCTCACAGGTTTATGGCTCGTAGCATCGGGCATACACGTGGCACGGAGTATGTAGAGGGATGTGATTTTTTGCCCGTAAGCTGGCAAATGTTGTACCCATGCATTTTGGAAGTATGTCCATGGTAGCAAGGATATGCATTTAGCTCTCAGAGTCTTTTGGTTCCAGGAGAGATGCAAATCCCATGCTATCCCATTTATCATCCAATGTTTTATGGCATGTTTGGCATAAGTGTATTGCCGTGGATCTCGTAGGTAGTCACTGAATACTCTACCAAGGGTTCCAAGTGCGTAGGCTAACCTTTAGTGTATTGCCGTGGATCTCATAGGTAGTCACTGAATACTCTACCAAGGGTTCCAAGTGCGTAGGCTAACCTTTAGTGTTCAGTCTTTTTTTGAAATGTAAATGTGATCTATGTCCCATTCATGGATCACCCTAATTTATCTCATAAAGGGTTGTCCTAAGATGCAATCATAGGAAACCTTGACTGCTTGGCCAAAGCTCATCACCATAAAGGTGTGTCAGAAATTGGTACCGAGAATCTTAATTTTTAAATCCTATAGAAGACCTATGGGCTTCACGATGGCTCTGTCAGCTAGTTTCACGATCAATGTGGTGTCATCCATAAGAGGGTTTTTCCATTTTTCCCAGCATTGTTTGGTAATAATGCTCGCTCCTAGCCCGTCGTTCCTAGCCCGCCCTGTCTAAGATGGCAGTGACTTGAAGCTCATCAAAAGTTAGGGGCAGTGCTGTGTTGAGTTCGTCTCCTTCAAAATACTGCCCGTTTGGACCATAGGAACACAAGTAATTCCGTCTAGTTCTATGGATCCTAACACATCGGTCTCGTTGGAACTTCCTAGTTCCACATGTTCTTCCATTCCTACTTCAAGCCTTCCTTTCATAATCCTTCAAGTCCTTCCACCATAGACTCGGGCTACCTTGAAGTAAGGTGCCAATGGGAATCTAGACTTGTGAAGACAGTAAGGAGGAAAGACTTGCAATATCTCTCAGAATGGGTGTAGGTTCATAGATCTAGTTTCCCCTATTCATGCTTAGGCTTTTCAAGGTGTAGAGTAACATGGATATGAACTTCAGTGTCTGTTCTTCTTGGGTAGTTGTCCCTCATATTCTTAAGATACGTAGCAACAAGGTCTACTTGTTCAGGGATTGTCGAGGATTTTGGATCTACCTCTTGGGAGAGGTTCTCAAGGAGTGCTTGGTGGTAGAGATCTCTATTAAGTTCATGGGTTTCCTTGGTTGGGCATAGAGCAACTTCCCGTAGCTCGAAGTGCCTGAGGTTTCTCTTCCAATCGAGCTTAACAATCCTTGACGAACTCCTTGTTGAAATATATGATGTACAAGTGAAAGGGTGAGAGAAAGAGGTCATGTAAGTGTGAACACACCTCAAATAAAGTGGGCATGTGGGTGGAAAAGGGATCTAGGGTTGGCCCAACCCTAGTCCTTGGTGAACCCTATATAAAGGGTAGGATGCCTTACTTTTTGTAACATAGGTACACCCAACACATGAAGGTGAAGATTAAGCCAACTTTGGAGTAGTTGAAATAGAAGGTAATATAGAAGCTTTCTATACATCTTGTGTTCTTGCTTTCTCTCATATATGTTGCTCTATCTTGCCATCAACTATTGCTTTTGTAGTGCATACTCCCCATAATTTTGACATGGTATCAAAGCCTTGTGTAAGACTAAGTTTCCCTTCAATCCCCTTTTCTTTCTCTCTCACTATCTATCATAAGCCACATCCTCATCAAGAAGGACGGTGGTAGAAGAAGGTGAGAAGCAAAAAGGCATCAAGAAGAAAGACCACAAAAGAGCTTCATCAAAGAGGAGATTCCATCATCAAATTCAAGATTTTTAGCACTGTAGGAAGCCAGCAAATCTAGAAAGTGGGAAGAGAAGAATGAAAAAAAAAACACAAAAAAATTGGTAAAATTCTGGTTTTTTCCGTCAAGATATTTAGTTAGTTTTTTCCGTCAATCTGGTTCTGTCCTCATCAACATCTCTCTTTGAAGCCTTGGAGTTTTGAAGAGGAAGTATTGGAGCTTCCTTGTAAAGCTTTGGATATGAGACTCACAATCAAAGAGGTGGAAGACAAAAGCGCAAGGGTTAAAAAAACGTAGCATAAAAAAAAAGCAGCCGGCGTCGTCCATCTCTACGTTTTTCCTGCCCGCTGTCCGTCTTGCCGTCATCTGTCACCGAGTTTCCGTCACAGTCTATTGACCGGACTGGTGCACCTGCCGCCGCCTTGTATGGTGGTTAAGCAAAGCCTTATAAGCTTGGCAAGAAGCAACACCTTGGCAAGCTAAGCGCAACATCAAGCACAGCCGGCAGAGCGACGCAACATCGCGGCGCAACAGAGCACATCACAAAAGGCGTGTCCAAAAAAAATGCACCCCTGGTGTTCGTTGTCCGTCAGTCTGCATTCCATCCATCGTCAACGTTGTCGTCCGTCGCATATTCATCGCGGCGCAACAGAGCACATCACAAAAGGCGCATCCAAAAAAAATGCAGCCCTGGTTTTCATTGTCCGTCAGTCTGCATTCCATCCATCGTCAACGTTGTCGTCCGTCGGATATTCTATCGCCGTCCAGTTCTACCGTTGGCTGCCGCCTTGTATGGTGGCTGTGCAAGAGTGTTGAAAGCCTTGCTACACTCAGGCTGCTACAGCACAAGGCAAAGAGCAAGCGCTTCACCCAACAGCGCGCGGCGCATCATCAGCGGGGATCGCACAGCAGCGTATTTTTTGAACAGAAAAAAAATGCACTCCCAAAGGTTACAAACCTTTGTGTTAAAAGTCCATCAATTTTTTTAAATTTTTTTAAAGAAAAAAAAACCAAACTCTCTAACCTTTCAAAGCTCTCTTTTAAACCTTTCCACATTCTCTCAACCCTTTTTTTCTCTAAGGTTGTACAAAGGTTTTTTCCTCATTTCTCTCAAGCTGGAGGGCAAGTTGGAAAAGGGATCTAGGGTTGGCCCAAACCTAGCCCTTGATGAACCCTATATAAAGGGCAGGAGGCCTCACTTTTTGTAATACAAGTACAACCAACACATGAAGGTGAAGGTTAATCTAACTTTGGAGTAACTGAAATAGAAGGTAATATAGAAGCTTTCTATACATCTTGTGTTCTTGCCCTCTCTCATATACGTTGCTCTATCTTGCCATCAACTATTGCTTCTGTTGTGCATACTCCCCATAATTATGACACTCCTAAGAGGCCTTTAGCCTTTCCTTCTCCTTGATTGGGTTTGGATATTCGGCTAACTTCTTGGGTAGTCAATTGGGGGCTGATGGTAGTATCTTTTCTTTGTCAGATGAGGAAGACGACACATTGGTAGTTGTCCCCTCGTCGGACGCACTTTTTATGATCACGCGGCTATATCTTTTGCCGATATTTATGGCCTTTTTCTTTTGAGAGCACCTAGTTGCTTGTGCTTGTTCAGGAACCTCTTTGAAGATAAGATCCTCGCATGTCCCAAGTTTTCCTTCTTGTGTGAAGTAGACACTTCACTTTCCTTCTACTTTGCATTTGAGTGACTGCATTCACAAGCATTGTGTGGATGAAGTTGTCCGGTATACTTAGCAAATTAATGTTGGTACTGGGTTTAGCTTCATTTCCCTTCCCCATTGTACTTGTTCTTAATGGACAATCCTTGTACATATGGTCTATCCCACAGCTTGTCCATAAGGGAGTTAAGGTGGGAGTAGGAGTATTAGCCATCCCTTTCTTGACTAGACATTCAGCTATTTGATTAGGTCCATAGCTTTGCATATGCAATCGTTTAGACATGCTATTTAGGTCTCGTCCCCATGGTCTTGCAGCTGTTAGGTATACGAGGTACATATGCTCATCCTCCATCATGTAGTGACTTAGGATTTGTGGGGGTGGCCTGCTTAGCTATGTGGGTTCCAAGATGGTGTTGTTGATCGCTTCTCCCTCCTCACCTTCTTCAAAGATTTTTGTTAGGGTTAACTGGTGAACAGGGGTCACTCGAGATAATGGTGGTTCTGGTGGAAGAACGGGGGGTGGTGAGGGTACCTTGGGTACCGTGAGGATTCCTCGCTATCGCGGGGCCACTTCATGGCCAAGTTGAGGTGCATTATGTTGCGTTGGGGCTAGCAATGCTAGCAGTTGTGGGTTAGTGGTCAAGGCTTGCGGTAGAGCCCTTGCTTTGATGAGTAACTCTTTGGTGGTAGTAGTTTTAGGTTTCGTGATTTCCCCACCTTTGGTAAGCATAGTAGAGAGTGGATTGGGGTCTCAAATGTGGGCACTTCATACTAGTGTGGTTTGCTTGACAAATTGGGCACCATAATAGTTTTCTCTCTTAGGTTAAATATGAGGTTGCCCAACTTGATCACAGCTTTGGCCTACTCTCCATTGTTGCTCATGTATCCGAGATACACTCTACAAGGTGGGTAGTGGTTGTATATGTGTACAGTGTGCTGGCTGGAGTGTTCTGGGTGGGCTCTTTCTCTTTTGTAAGAGGTTTATGGACCATGGTGAGCTGGTTCTTGACCTAGGCCTGGTGCTAGCCTACGATCCTAGAATGAATATATTGACGCAGTAGGTCGGCATGGCTCCCTAGACTGTTAGATCAGTTTGGATTGGGTTATCTGGGCCCTACCCTACCTCCGGTCTAGAATCTAGCAAAGGTGTGATAGTTCTCTCTATTTAATGATCCATGCTCATGTCCCCAGGATGAGGCGCTTCTGATTATGTGTTACACAGGATAAAGTTTTTCAATCTTGACGCAAGACTCCTTTGGGAATGTGCAAGGGATCTTGGGTCTTGCTCTTGAGTCAATGGTTGTCCATACATTGGGTAGCCAATCCTCCTATCTCTAAGTTGGGGGTGGTTCGTCCCGTTGCTTGGATGTTCTTCTTTTTCACTGGTGCTATTAAGGATCAACATCGTTTGACTCCATGCTATGTTGACCAAAGGGTTAGATCTAGTGAGTGATTGTGCGTAGGATGGTTCAATGTCGTTAAAACAAGGGGTTGCTTTGACGTAGGATCAACATCGTTTTACTCCACGCTATGTTGACCAAAGGGTTGGATCTAGTGAGTGATTGTGCGTAGGATGGTTCAATGTCATCAAAACAAGGGGTTGTTTTGCACCAATTTTCCTAAGCGTAGGTGTAGAAATGTCTCGAGTGATGGTGCAGAATCACACTTTGGACAGGGAAATTTTTGCCCTTTGGGAGCTTACGAACGGTCGTCCGTTCACAGAGGGTGGGCATTCGCCTGATGAAGGTACGATCGTGGCTTGTGAAGGTACGATCATGGACTTGTAAAGGTATGATTGTGGGCTTGTGAAGTTATGTCGTGGGCTTGTGAAGCTACGACCTTTGGGCCAATATTAGGAAAAAGACTTTCACTAGTGGGGGGAAACATGCGTTTGTTTGTGAAGGTACGGACATACATCTATAAAGGAATGGACGTACATCTGTGAAGGTACAGACGTACACTCACAAACTCACAGGCATGCATCTTAACCGTGCCAAAATAGTGTATCTTCTAACAGCCGCCTTCAAATCTTCTCCGGACAATTCACCTATACCACTTGTATGTCCTTTTTAATGCACACTACTCACATTTATGAGGCAAATCTAGAAAGATTCTACCACAAGAAGTGAACAAATATGGCTAAGGAAGGTACGACCGTACCTCTATGAAGTAAACTGCCTTTTCCTTCTTAGAGATGCAACCCAAGACTGAACTACACCCAATTTTTCTCTAGTCTTTTCCTGATTTCTCCCCCTCAATGATGATTTTTTGGGTTTTCTTTTCATGGATAACTTAGGCTAGTCCTAAGCTACCCAATGATGCATAGAATACCTAATTAAACCTAATATTCTAAGATTAATCATGGGATTAAGCTAAAATGCACTTTTTAACTAGTTGAAAAAAAATTAATGGAATCAAGAGCAAGATTAGGGAACTTACTTGTAGCTCCCGCTTTTGGTGTAGCCTTTGAAGCTCCTCATACTCCAATTACTCCATTGTACTCCATTATATGATGAAAAGAAAAATCAAACAAACATCTCATAACCAACTCCTATCGATGGATTTGCATTCCATATGGGCAAATCAAGACTCTATCTTAGGAATAGAGTGTGGATGACCCTAAGCTAAGTGCTATCCCTGACAGCAGTGGCACCAAAGATGTTCACCTAAATGAGCATACTCCTTGTATGAGAGAGGAAGAAGAGAAGAGAAAAGAGACAATGCAAGGGTCAATTTGGGAGCAAGCAATTAGCCAACCCTTATAAGGGTTGACTCCTCGATGTGAAGCTGCTAGGGACTCACTTCACCACCACTTGTGTCACCCAAGTGGTGCTTTCCTTGAGCTAGGTAGGGAGCGATGAGATGGAGAGCTTAAGTCCTACCTCAATGCCTTGATGTGTGCAAGAGTGAAAGAGAAGGAAAGCAAGAAGAGAGGCAAGCTAAGAGAGCATCACCTACAAGCGCACACATACAATCAAGTAAGCAAGCATGTATACACACAAGCTCACCACCATAGCCACAAGAGAGTGAGAGAGATAGGAAGACTCAATTGTGATAATGGGATTATATATTCTTTTCATATTTCATAAGTCACTTATATAAATGAGCTCTCTTTTTACAATGATTGGCTGCCCATTTATTTAGGGGCCCAAAATTGGTTCTCTATCTCTATGTACACCTAGGCTTATTGCTCGTGGGGCCGGCGTTACACATGTCGTAAACTTGACCATCCTATATATCTTTTACATGAAGCACTTAGCACGGTTTTACATAAAAATAGATTACGTGAAACGTAACCACGCTTTAAAATAATGTTAACCATTGTGGTTAACAAGATCAAGAAACAAAAAGAGAAGAGCGAGCACGAGCTCTAAGGCAAGGAGAAGTCGTGGAAGAGGACAAAGGAGACAATATGACACAAGCTTAGAGGAGGAATAAGAAGGATCTGGATCTGTGGTGAGAGCCACTAGAGGACAACGATCACATCACTCACACAGAGTCAGTTTACCACAAGTGGAAAGAATGAGAGTAGTGCGAAGCAGGGTCATGAATAAGGTAAAGATAGATTTACCAATCTTTGATTGTCTCTCTGAGATTGAGCTATCCTCTTAGGTGGAGAAGGTATACCATATAGTGTTTTGTTAACTACGCTACCATCTATGTTAATAAATTTTTTGCATGTTTTAGAGCATTTTGGGCACATTTCGGATGCTATAAGCTTTCCACATGCATATTTGGGGAGTGTAAGTTCGAATTGTGTTTGTCTGATTTTGGGTTTTCTGCACAACATTTGGTGTGTCAACAGTGCTATTGTCATCTTCAACATCATATCTTTGAGCTCATTTTCAACAAGTTTCAACATCATTGTCAACATTATCATCGATCATTTCCATACTCTACACTCTGTAATTTTTCATACACATTGTAGGTTTTCATCATTGTCATTGTTCTACTGGCAAACCATTTTAGTTGCATTCAATGGGCATTGATAGGACCCGCACAAGTAGTTCGGATATTTGCATTCTATGTTAGAGATTGTTTATTTGCAGGTAGAATGGCAGCAGACAGTGATGTATTTGGGATGCTTTCCATTGAGGATAAGCTTCACAGGACCAACTACCCTTTGTGGTTCTATATGATGTGCCATGTATTGGTTGCTAAAGGGCTTGAGAGTGTTGTTATTAGCATTGAGGCATGCCCTATCTCCCCAAAGCAATAGCATAGTACAAGTACTTTGGATGGTGATACAAGTTCTAATGTAATTGTGACATCCACCTTTGCACCGCCCACAAAAGAACAAGCCAGGGGGGATGGCAGGGATGTATAAGTTTTGATGTAATTATGATATCCACCTCTACAATGCCCACAATAGAACAAGCTAAGGGGTGGAAGGGATGCACATGCACATTAGTGGCACTTTCAGTGAAAAGAACCATTATTCCTCATATTCACTCATGTAAAACTTTGAAGCATGCTTGGGATATGCTTGTTGATGTGCTTTACCAGGTGCATAATGAGGCATGGGTGGCCTATTTACGTAAGTAATTAGATTCCAAGCATGAAAATGAGGGAGATTTAATGGATGAGTTCCTTACAAGAATTCAAGATCTCAGGGAGAGCAATTGGCATATGTTAATGAATTCTATTTGGACAATTCTTTGGTATTTAATATTCTCATAGCTCTATCAGATTCATACCAAAGTTTTGCATTTACACTGGCTTATGATGAAGGATAATCCCAATGCTTTACTTTTGATGAGTTGGTTATAGTACAAGAAGAGCAAGAGCAATCTCGACAAAATTGAACCAGTATGTGTGTGGGAGATTAGGCATTTGCTACCAAACAAAAAGGAAAGGCAAAGCCTTTTCTCAGGACTGCTATAAGCCAAAGGCAGAATCAGCCTCACCTTTTCTCAAGGTGGCTATAAACCAAAGGCAGAATTAGTCGCCTTTTCTTAGGGCTGCTATAAGACAAAAGGCAAAATTAGCCCAATCTTCTAGAAAGGAAGCCGAGAAGGGAGGTGATAATCCTAAGAAGAATGGTAAATGCAACTACTATTAGAAAATCCAAGCCATTACATCAATAAATGTAGAAAAAGGCTAGAGAAGGAGAGGAAGAAAGACTCATGCATGGTTGTGTGTGGATGATGCCTCAGCATCAAGTGCTGAAAAGAAAGAGTCAGCGAACTATGCACATGATGACATTCATTGTGCACTGTAGTTATGATCCTTCTGTCTACTCATAATGTGGTGCTAGCAAAAGCACATTACTTTTCAATGTGATTTATTTTCCTCACTTGAGTTTGCTTCTTAAGGAGGAATAATCATATGTGCAAATAACTCCTCGTATATGCAGTAAAAGGAGTTGATAAGGTTATCCTCTCATCGCTATGCTATAAATGATGGGACAATCACTCTCTCAGAAGTCTTGTTTGTGCCATGCATTAAAAAGAACTTGTTGTCAATCTTTGTCATTTCTAGGGCAAGCCTAGTCAGATTTGTTAATAATGTGTTCATGATCAGAGTGACGGAGACATCACTATGGTATCTAGTACTCTAAGCCATGTGCTTTACAGATTAGATAGGTATGAGAGATTGGCACATAATGCTTGTTCAATTACTAGCACACATGCTATAAGTGATGCATAGCTATGGCATGCCCACTTTGGTCACTTGAATTTTGGTAGTTTGTTATACCTTAAAGGATAAGAGATGGTGTTAGTGTAATGAAGCGACAACTTTAGATTAGGTCTAGGACCATGGTCATGGGCTCACATATAAAAGGAGGCCCATGGACCACTATTGTATCTTTTGACATCTTTTGATATTTGGTCATCTGGACTCTTGGAGCCACATGGCTTTCATACCTTGGCTTATGGAAGGCTATTTCCATACTTTGGTGAAAGGCTAAATCACTTAGGTTTCATGGTCATTTATTTGTATGAGATTATCTCTTTAATCTTATATTAATCCATGATGATTGCCCCAAATCTCAACTATATGACCAATCCATTCCAATTGGTATGAGAGCTCTTGGCTTCAATCCTTATTTAAGAAGTCATTAAAAGATTAATCATTTTTGGATTATTCTTAATTCAATCTTCAAAATGCATTTTCTTGATCATGATTAATAATAATCATTTTTAGATTACTATTAATCTAAATTTTCAAAATGTATTTTCTTGATCATGTCTTAGTGTTAATAATTTTGAGATTAGAGATTTTCACAATTTTAAGATGCAGTGATTAGAGAGTGATTTGAGCCTTAATCATTTTTAAAATTGATTTTTACATAATTTTTAGATTTGTTAATTTCTTGATTTAAGAAGATTAGTAACAAAATTTATGTTAATTATTTTTGAATTTATATTAATCACTATTTTGAAAAACCTTAATCCACTTTACATATTGATTTCTTAAATTTCTTGATTCGGTTTACAAAAACTTTAGCATCAACCAAGTTTGAGTGATTTCTTGCATTATCTTGTTTAGGGAGTTTACTTTTTTTAAAAATAATTATTAGAGCCCTTATTTCTTCAAGATTGAACCCTAGATTATCAAATCTTTGAGTTCTTGAAAGACTACTATAAAAGGAGAAGGTTGTTGTGCATGATCTTGGTGCAAATTTAAGAAAGTGTATTGAATACATCTGCAGAATATAGTTTGCTGTGCAATTTCAAGTCCAGAGTTAAAAAACAATGAAGATCTATCAAGATCAATGCATAATTGAAGGTTATAGTGCAAAGTACTACTATGTTTTGCAATTCTACAGTGCAAAATAGAGCATTTTACAAAATTTGCAAAGTTTATTGTGCTAAAATCAAATCTTGATGTAGAACATAACAATGAGTGATTGCTAATCAAAATCTTTCTAATCTTATCACTTTTTTGCAAAGAAGTTGAACAAAGATTACACTTCTATTGGGTTTGTATAAATCTATAGAGATTAGTATAAATCTTGATGTTCTGCAAGTAAAGATAGCAAGAAAAGTGTTGAGAAAACATTGTTTGCAAGCACACATTGTGGATTACAATATCTTAGTATATTTTTTTTCAAGAAAATGTATAGCATGATGTTTTATTATAGATCTAGGCATCAATGTTATGTAGAGAGCATGTTGATGAATAATTGATGCAAAGTGTGCAAGCTTAACAATTTTAAGTACAAAAACTCAAAAAGTTAGCTAACGGTTGTGTTTGCGACTATAGCCCTGTTGGGAATTGAACCAAGTCCACTGGAGTGAGCCAATGTGCACCATACACCCCAAGGTTTCCTAACCTATAAACACATGATGCAAATGCAATTCGTACAGTACAAGTAGTGTGATTAACCCAGTGCAAGTCAAATGCAATTCATATAGAACAAGTGATGTGATTAACCCAGTGCAACTTTTGCAAGTCATTTCAGAGTTTCAAGCCATTTTGGGGAGTTTAGCTCAACCAATTTGATCCTACCAATGTGATTCACAAGCTCAGCTAAGTGCAATGGTGGCATTTCTAGTATAGCAATGCTCATGGGAGGATCCTATACTCTTAAGTGAGTATGCAGTGGCTTACATGGCAGGTCTGCAAGGTCAAAAGTATGATGAAGAATCAAGGCAGGTAGGCCTTTTGGAAAAAAAGGACAATGTCAGATTACTATTGTAAGTAAATTGTAGCGCACACGACAGGCATTGTTCGAGCTGAGTAAGCATAGGGCATCATTTTTAGTTGAGCAGCATCATTAAACAAGCTGTAGCGTATCATTTTCAGTTGAGTAGCATCATTAAACAAGTTGCATTATTTCGAGCTCCGCAAGCAAGCTCAACAATGGCTAGCCTCAATAACTTCATGGGAAAATGAAAAGTGATTAACTCAGTGTGAGAGAGCAACGCACAGAGAGGCATGATTCAGATTTTTTAAAAACATAGTAATAAGCTCATTATCAGAACAAGCAATTTCATCTTCTTCTTCTCAGCAAAATGAAGTAAGACAATGTATCATTTATTCAATGTCTGCAGCACTCAGGAAAGGAAAACAACCAGTTCACCTTCTCCAGGCTCAGGCGTATCTTGTGGAGGCGCAATAGCAAATGATATCAATATTATAACTTTAGGTTTTACCCACTATCCTTCACACGGTTGCGCCATTCACACTCGGACCTTGTTCATTCACATGGCAGGTCGCCACTCTGTCTTGTGTCCATTCACATTGCATCTTGTGGCCATTCACATTGCATTTCACTTGAGCCATTCACATTATAGGTAGCCACTCCATCTTGTGGGGGTTATCGTACTTACAAGGGAGAGTTTGCATGCATTATGATGTCGGTGTATGTTTGTTGATTTGTTTGGGCTTGTTCACACTTCACGTCGGTTACATGTCGTATATGCCTTGTGTTTGGGAGATGTGTTCATAATTGTTGTTATGGCTCACCTAAAACCCCCTTGAAACACATCAAACTTGGTGAACTACAACTGTCGTGTAAAGATCATTCCAATGGCCAAGCTCGTAACTCTTGAGGTCTCTAAGCTCTACAACTCTTTGAAGCGATTTCACTCTACCTCCTCGAGCGTGGTCAAACCACCGCGTTGCACTACATGTATTCATCCCTCTTCTCACCTCACTTCACTCACATACACTCACTAGTATGAATTAAAGAGAGATTAGCAAGAGCAAGACTCTATTGTACTATGGGAGAGTTTTTTCTATTATGAGAGATATTCACTTATATACATGGCTATAAGTGTTCACACTCACTTAAACTATGACCGGCTGGGCTCTTTAGGCTCATAAAAGGCCCAATGCTATTACAATGACTACTCTCATAATATATCCATGAAGTATATCACTTGGGACTTCATCCTAACTTAGTACCACATATTCTTGAAGTGGAAATGCCATAAGCATTCCATAGGACCATTACGGGTGCCCATCCAAGCTGTAATTTGGATGCCATTACTTCATATTTTGAATGTATGACTTTTTGATATATCTACCTTGACTCCTTGATGTAAGATAATGGTGGTGGCTTTTGTTAGCTCTAGGAATGGGTTAACATTCCCCCCTTCCTAATGCTGATCACAACCTCGTGATCGCGTTGAAGACCTTTGTGTGTGGAGAATTGTCAAGTTTTGTTGATGGCTTTTGATGTTGAACGATGCTCAATGGTCTTTGTTCCTCCGGAAGGAATAAGAAGAGCTAGCTAGTAAATGAAAAGGTTAGAGATTAATGGGAATTCCTAATGGGATGGGGGGTTTTTGCGAGTGATTACATTTTTATAATTATATGAGCTTTTAAAAAAAATATTTTTTGCTCACTTTGTTTTTGGCAATCATAATCAAGGTTACATGTTATTTTTGTTAGTTGGGAATCTAAGAGCTGTTAATAAACGAGGGAGGAGAAAGAAGGATCCGGAGGAATGTAGACAAAATCATCAGAATGAGATTGTGATTCTTAGTTCCTCATCTAATTCATTGAAATGACATTCATCACTTGAAGAATTGGACTTCGATGATGTCCTATTTGTGACAGGATTCTTGCCAAATTTTGTTGAGTAGGATTTGTTCCTGCATGCTTCTTTCCATGTGCTTTTTATGCTTTTACATATATTTAAGTGCTCTATGAAGTAGATGTACATGAAGTACAAGAATTGAGTCAAATAGACTCTTATTGAGTTGCTCTTGTTGAAGTAGTCACTTGTTGGTGAGGCTTGAAAGAATTATGTCGACTTGCGAGGCTAATATAGACATCTTTACAAAGAATTAGGATTAGAGATCAATGTGTTGTGAAGACTTTGGAGAGGTTTGTAATTTGAAGAAAATTTCAGACGATGGGTTGTACCATTGACCACGCTTTTGCCCACCATGTCCCCTTTATCCAGAGATATAGAAGGTTTTCGATGGTGAGGCTCTAGTGTAAATGTTCTCCATTGCATGAGTATGGATATGTACTTATGAAGCAGCTACTATATTACTTAGCCAAAAGAATAGTAAGCTATAACCTTAACAAAAATGTATTGGCTCTATTGAAGATCGTTGTTGGGAGGTTCTTGTGATATTCTACTATTTTTAGGTAGACCGTTTGTGTGACTCCCTTGTATTTTTGTTTTTTTTCTTTTCTTTTCTTTTTCTTTTTATTTTTTTGTTTTGTTTTCTTTTTTATTTTTTAAAATTTTTTAAAACCACCTTGCAAGCAACAGGTTCTTGTGGCTACTCTCTTTTTTGAGAGAATAGGTTCTTATGTCTGTCGTGTAGCTTCTGCACTCATGCTTTTTCTCCCCCGGAGGGGTGAAAATAGCATTGTGAGTTTTCCTTAATGCGCTTATACATCTCCGTTGTAGACGTGGGTATTGATTCTTGAATTTGTGGCTCAATTATTGTCAAGGCACATAACTAATGGTTGGTTGCCATTAGGGTTGACTATAAACACACAAGCTCTTATATGTAGGTATTGCATGCACACGAGAGAGGTTGAGTGGCTTGCTTGGTGTTTCATGGGCCTCCATTCTTGTCGAACTTTAGGTGAAGCTTTGGGGTTGAAGGTGTTGGTGAAGCGTTCTTCCCTTCGTTTGATCTTGGCAACCATATGATGGGATTTTCATCATAGTACCCTTGTTGTTGAAGCACATTCACAGGCACCCATCTTTGATAAACATTATGAATTTGTATTTGATGCCTTTGGTGCTTAGGTTTATTTCTTTATGCAGGCTTGGGTGACTTCTTGATGTGCTTGGGAACCCAAGCTTTGGTATTACCTCGGTAGTATCCTTATGCTTGTAGTAATTTTTTTGGTACCCACACTTGTTGAGTGGTTGGAGTGCTTTGGTATTACCTCGGTAGTATCCTTATGCTTGTAGTAATTTTTTTGGTACCCACACTTGTTGAGTGGTTGGAGTGCTTTGAGGAACTCACATAGGCTTTTGTGGACGATGTTGTGGAGTACTTTTATTCTTCCTTGGCCTTTGAGTTTTATGTTGAGGAAGAGGCTGTGATTGTTGAGGCACCCAGATCGGATTGGCACCTTCGTAGTAGCCTTGAGCTACAAGTAGTTGCTTTTCTACCCACATTTTGATACCATTAAGATACCTTGATTTTGGTTGTCTTGGTGGAGTTTTCTTTTTGGATGAAGTGGAAGATTTGTGGCCCCCTATGTCACATTGGTTGGTGCTGAGGTTGCAGGTTTGAGACTCATGGGCATTGTTGTTGTTGATGAGACTTGAGTCTCTTACCAAGTGGCTTTCGAAGATGAGGCTTTTGAGCATGCACCTGCATCTCCTTTGGTGAGGTTGGTTGATGAAGAGGCATTGGTTCCAAGGCTTTTCCCTTGGGTTCCTTTTTAGAGAGAGATGGTTGCGTTTGGAAAACTTCTTCAGGAATAGCTATTGATTACAAGGTTTTGGCATTGGACTTTGTTGGTGAGGATGCATTTGAAGGGGTAGATGCTTTATCGGATAGTCAGTCATTGATGTAGATCGTAGGTCTTTGTGTAGAGGGGCTTCCAAGGAAGAGGCTTGTATCTTTTTGCGTTCAGCATCATAGAAATCCATTAGGGTTGGATCCTCTTCCTTGCAGTATAGTAGTGTGTCAACTTTGTGGCATTGACTATCATGATGACCCTATCGTTAGCAAAGCACAGTGGTGCTTGGGCAGCAATAGTCCATTTATGTCCCAAGATCAAATCTACTTCCAACACATACTCAACCATAAAAAATTTCAAGTAGTTTCAATATACATTGCATGTTCAAAGTACCTCAAACTTGGCATGTTCAAGTCTTGTGTGAATGGGATTCTATCAGTAGGATGAGCTGTGAGTGTTGGTTTACCTTAAAAATCCCATAACTCGAGGCTCATGAGATTGTTCTCTTGTTGTGGATAAAGATGTGCTTGGATTGTGGTGATTTTATTGAAAAATTTCAATCCAATCATAACTCTTGGGATATTATGAGTAAGATATGTTGGAAGTTCTAGCTCTTCTAAGGTTTCTTCCTCCCATTATAGCAATTGCACAATGCTTGCAGGAGTGTTCAAGGTGACTGTTTGCATGGATTTGTCAATTGAATACCATGAGTCACTTACCCAAGTGCCATCAAGAATGACATCATACTCGAGGGAATCTGGGCTAACATGGAATCTAAATTCCACATTTCCACTAATTGTTTGAGTAGCATAGCTAAAGCATCCTAGAACTTCAATGTTTTGTTCATTGGCACCTCTTACAAGATCATTGTCTTTAGGGATGATTTTAGGTTGTTCCAATGACACCCAAGTCTCTATTGTCATGATGTTATGACTAACTCGAGGGCTAATCAATGTGCATTTACGCGTAACATCATTGCTCGTAGGAAAATCTAACCATACCATGATAAAATCTTCAAGAGGAACCATGTATGTTTTAGTTTTGTTTCAGTTTCAGATCCCGTTTCGGTTTCATATTCCCATTCACTTTCATTCTCTTCTTGGCTTTCAGCTTTTTCAATAGTACCCAATGCGTACAATGGCACACTCAGTCCTTTGACAATTTTAATTGAGGTCTATTGTTGGAAACTTGTGAATCCTTTACAGTCTTATTCTATATGCAGCCCTTGATGTGTTGGTATAACTCATGTGTTTAGCCTTTAAAGGTGCAAGTGCTGATGCTATGCTAGCTTCACCCCCACGAGAGAAGAGCACTCCTCCAAAAGAGGATTGGAGAGACTGCTTTAATTTTGTAAGGGATTCATCAAATTCCTTACATGCTTTTTTAACTGCATCATTCTTGCGGTCTACCTTTAATGACTCTTCTGTAGAGATTACGTCTTCCTCTTGAAAGGGGAAGCAATACTCCTCCGGTTTTTCTATTTTGGTTTTTTTTTTAAGTTTGGCATTATTGAGGTTCAATCACAACTGGTGATCCTGTATTACACTCAACAATGCTAAGCATGCTCTCTTGAGCTCGCTCTTTGTGTTCTACATATGTGATGTGATCATGTTTTTCAGTTTGGGGTGGTTGGGCGGGTTCTAGTTTCTTGATTGGTCTGTGAGGTGCACTGCGTGATGAATCATAACTTGTTTCATCCTCACTGAGTGACATACTAGAATTTGTATTGTTTTCTGACTCTCCTTGGATCGTCAGGTTTTCATTATGTTTGCCCATGCAACGAGGACGAACTCTCTTTTTTGCTTTTTTGTTCTCTGTCTTACCTATGGCTTTTGTGGTTTGAGTGGTAGCCTTTGAGGTGGATGCTTCTGCATTATGTGTAGCTTTTAGCTCTTTTGGGGTTAGGTCCTCTCTAGAGGCTCCTTTCCCCTACCCTTTATTTCAACTTTGGTGTCAAAAATTTGTTATTCCTTGTTTTTCTTGAGTTTAGAAGGTTTTGCTTCCTCTTTTGGTTTCTGCTTTAAAACATGCTCTTCTACCCATTTCGAAGTGTTTTCTTTTGCATTATTTTTTACTGTTTCTTGTGCCTTAGCCTGTAACCGTGTAAGAACATTCAAGGGCAATGTGGACAATTTCCCGTTTTGCACATTCAAGATGTTAAGAGTTGTATTCTATGAGACAGGTTGTTAGTGAAGTAACTTGCCTTGGGCAATCTTGGAATATGTGATCGATGCCACATCATTCACATATGGGTTGCAAGGTGTCAGTGAGACTGTGGGCATGGAAGTATTTCAAACTGTGCATTCTACCACTTTGTGCGGTCCACAACAATAGAAACATTGATGTGTTTGCTTAACTACTTCCTAAGCAGTTTCTACCCTTTGAACTATTTCTACCTTGAGGGCACAAGAGATATAGGTGAATTAGGACATTGGGATGTGTCGTGACCAAAGGTTTTACAATATATGTAGTACAGAAAGATAGGCCTATTGTATGCACATTGGGGATTAGGATGAACATAGTTATGGCATTGAACATAAGGCATTTTGCCCATCACTTTGAGAGGCATTAAGTATGTTTGGTTTTGAGAGGGCTCATCCTCTTTTGGAGATTCTGGTTCAATCAAAGATTTTAAGAAAGGCTGTATAGAATTCAGGGAATAAAAATTGTGAGATCAATTTTTCTTTAGCCATTGCTTCACTTGGTTTAGATGAGGAACATCTCTTTAGATTTGTTGTTGCAGGATGGATTTGAAAATATGGTAAGACTATCCTTATTTGGGACACTCTGGTACCCCAAGGAGTGAGAAGAACAGAAAAACCTTTTTGGTATCTTTTTAGCATCTTCAAATAAGATGATTTTTGAAAGTCACTGGATACTTAACGTAAGTGGTGCACATGCATGTAGTGGTGGTCTCATGGTTAATGATAGACTCAGGTACAAGATGTTCTTCTTCATCTACCAACTTGAGAGGTTCTTCTCATAATGCGAAGGTAGAGGTCCTCAAAATGGTCTCAAAAAAGACTAATGTAAAAAGAATTATGAATAAGCTTATTGGAGGGTGGCTCCAACTTAAATGCAATGTCAGTTATTTGTGCAATAATCTTGAAAGGTCCATAAAATCTAGAAGCTAACTTAACTAGAAGATTGGTCTCTACACGGACTTAAGTCTCCTTTGTTTATAATAGGTTTCGGCATACCTGGATGATCGAAAATATTATCATGTTTGAAATTACCCTCTTGATCGAGAGAGGTCAAGAATGACCTTTTTGTTAACAGTTATAGCATGTCACTTTTCTAGGTACAAAATCTAGATTTGTTACTCTTGGTTTAATGTAATTTCTGGTGATTTTATGCTGATAAATCTGTTGTAATCATCACCTGATTGAGTTGTAAAAGGGTAGACATTGCCCTTGAATCTTGAAATTGGATCAAGAGGTAAGACCCCCTTCACATCATCATGAGTACGGCACAAGAGATAGCCAAGCCAACTTTAATGGGGAGCAGTTTTACACATGGCAGACAAAAACCATGTATCTGCTCATGAGGAAAAATCTATGGGGGCTAGTTGAGGGAAGAGATGAATGCCTAGAGGTGAGAGGGAAAAATGAGTGGAAGATCGGGATTTAAAAAGCATTGGGACTTATCGCACTCAGTTTAAATGATGAAATCATTCATCACATCACAGGGATACAATGGGCAAAAGATGCATGGGATGAACTCAATAAATTATTTGGCACACAAGCTAAAAATTCAAAGATAAATATGTTAATGCAATTCTACAAATTGGATATGAAGGAAAGTGAACCTTTAATCACACACTTGAACAGATATAAAAGCATTAAGCAACAATTGGCAGCTATTGGCAAAAAGGTAGAAGATGATGAAGTTTGCTGATGTCGTTCCTTCTCCACTGGGTTTGTTGTAGCAATCTCTTGCCATGTGTCCTCGCTTTCTACAGTTGTTGCTTAATGCCTCATCATCTTTTTTTCACTGTGGAAAGCGAGGACACATGGCAAGAGATTGCTACAACAAACCCAGTGGAGAAGGAATGACATCAGCAAACTTCATGGAGGCTCCTAAGGAAGTGGAGTCAGATCATCTTTTTTGAGAGAGAGAGAGAGAGAGAGAGTGAAACCCCACAACCTAATGTAACCTGCCCCAATAGAGTAAAACCACCTCTGAGCCACCGATGATGTAGGCCATGTGGTAGATGTATGTGTGAGCACTTTAGTCAAGGTCATGGGCACTTGTAGTAGCCTTGGACACATAGAGAGAGAGTGTGTCAAGGACTATGAGTTTAGGGACTTGAGGCACTGGCCACGGACTATCAAGTAAGAGGGAAACTTAGTATAGGGTCTAGGTGTGCTAGGAGTATTCACTTGAGGGGAGGTGTTGAAATATACAAGTGAATAGGGTGTGTGCGAGAACAAGCCCTTAGCAAGAGGCTGTAAAAGAGAATCTGTAAATGTGAGAGAAGCTGTGAAAAGGTGAGAAGTATCTATTGGGAGAGAATAAAGGGTAGCATGATGAGATTTAGGAGGTGTGGAGATATTCTGGGAGAGGTGGAGAGAATCAAGCAAAAGAGGTTGAGTGAATCAAGGAGAAATCAGTGGGATTGGATGCTTGGATGTAAACTCTATAAATTGAGGATTTGGCCTAATGAGAATTTGCTGGTTTTTGATTACCTATGCCTACATTAAGCTATCAGTTAACCACTAATCACATGTTAATTATTATCTAATCTCTTTGTTAATGATGTTGATTCTAGCATTTGATCCACCATAGCTCATCACATTGCTACAAATTCAACAGTTAGAAATAAACCTTTGGTATCATTGGTGTGCCTGTCAAACTTACAAAAAGGATGAAACTTTTTAAATTTGTTAGCTTGAGAATCCTAAGGTAGATTGTTATCCCTTGGAACTCTATGCTTTCGCTCACAATAAAGAGATTGTCATGGATATAGAATAAGGTTGAAACATATTGATCTCCAGTCTAAGAGTCGGTTTCAATCCAGTAATAAATTTGTGCTTTTTGTCCAGTAATATTGATCTTTCAATGGCTTCTAGGTTGGATGAGAACTTGCCAAAATTTGGCCACATATACCTGCACAGTTTCTTTATCAAGTTGTCGAAGCATGTCCCATTGTTAACATGCTCTTGCTTTATATTAAGGTGGTAAGAAATTGTTTTTGATGAGGTTTTGGAACTCCTTCCAAGTTTTTGGCCTTTCTTGACCTTGTTTGATTGTATTCTGCCCATAATGATATACTCTAGACCAAATGATTTGTAGCACGCAACCTTATCTTTCTCAAAAAAAAAATTTCCCATTAAAATAATCATAAAGTTAGCTTATCCATGACAACACTATTTTTTCATATTTCTTACCATCAAAATTCCCAAATGTTAAAGCTTTGCAACTGATTTTCTTTCCTTTTTGTTGCTCTTGTTGTCAGAAAGTCTCCTTGATGGTACGTCAAATGTCAAGTTCAATACTTTGAGCTTGTTTCTTGCTAGAGATGAGTTCTTCCAATTCTATTCTCTTAGCTCGTTCCTTATTTAATTGAGCTTGAATAGATAGGAGTTCCTCCAAAATAGAAGGTGGTTATAGGTTTGTCATGATGAAGAATATAGAAGGAAAAGTAAAATTAATCGCCACCACCGTCAGCAACACAAAGGAGAAAACATACCATATTTTTAAAAAAAAAATTCATGGAGAAGAGAGGTGCCCCACACCGTTGGTTTACCAAAATTCTCAATTGTTGTGAAGCTCTTCCAAGTCTGATAAGAGAAAGATGATATGATGATTATATCCATATAGCGCCCGATTTTGGAGAGGTGGAGGGAAATGAAAAGTGGTTTTGGATTGGAAGGTGGTTTTGATGAGGTGGTGAAGAAGAAACTTTGCCCAATGGTCAAAGACCCTTTTGCTATTGTCCACAAGTCCCCAAAAACATGTGATTAACCTTTCCCACTTCACAAGTACTTTTGGCAGTGCCTTGCAGCCTTTGTCTCTTCCCGTGTAATAATTCCTTGATTTGTTGAAGCCTTAATATTTTCCAAAAATAAATTCTATGGTCTCCTTTGCTCCAAAAACTTGAGTAAAAAATTGCTTTTGAATTTTTCTCTAAAAATTCTTCTCCTTGGTCCCCAAAGCTTTGATACCACTATTAGGACCTTTATGACACTTGGAGAAGAATTTTATTTCTCAACATTAAAATTAGAGCAAACCATAGACTCCAAATAAATTGAAAGCATTAACCTTACATAAACAAAATTTAAAAAACAAAAGAGCTTGAAAATAAGAAAGGATCACTATTCGACACAAGATTGGGTTGAATCTCCCTTAGATAAGTGTTTTCTATCATACCACTCATCCATATTTATATATATTAAAACATTGCTTTTCAAAATACAACTCCAAAAACAAAGCATAATAGCTTTTAAGTTTTTGAGTGTAAAAGCTATTCCAAAAAATATAGTAAGCTACAATTATCCAAGTCTTAGGCCTACCAAAAATATAAATACTAATTGGTATGTACAAAGGTTTGGGGCCTTAGCCTTCCAAAAATATTAATGCCAAAATATGTAACCATAGTAGGTGTTCACATGTCTTCCAAAATATCTCATTGTGATCCAACAAATGTACCACCCGTGATTAACAAATAATTTGCCACTCGTCTGTATTCAAAATAATATTAGTTAGTGCATACAACTGATTAAACACATTAATATCGACTATATCATACCAGCGCTACACACAACCGATTAAACACATTAATCTTGACTATATCATACTAGTGTACATCGCTAATTAATCACATTAATCCTAGAAGATGATATAAAATATTAGGTGCATCCAAAAATGAAATATCCCTGTAAATAATGGGTGTCCCCACGCCATAGAGGTTATGACTAACATTTCTTGCTTCTCATGATTTATTAACACCTCCAAACCTAATCACAAGATTGGACAATAAAAAGTTGGCAAGGACACACTCAATCCCACCCATCTTTTTTCTAACATAGAGTGTGAAATATAATGATCAATGGGAAGTCACCCCTTTTCGATAACCTGCAAAGCTCCTTAAAAATGTTATGCTGAATTGACATCTAACGGTGGATGGGAAGTCACCCCTTTTCGATAACCTACAACGCTCCTTAAAAATGGTTCGCTAAATTGATGTGGATTGTAGTTAAATTACATCATGTTTGATCATGATAAGAGGAGAAACTATTACCTTTTTGGCAAGGTTTGATTGAGAAGAGATAAGATACTAATTCCTTTCTTGAATACAGACATCAAAATGTTCTAAGCTATCAATGGGCTTTGGAGGTCAAAGTGGTTAGCCCACTTCCCATGGGCCTTAAAACCAACATCTCCTTGAATAAGGAAAATGTAGAAGTTGATATAAACAAAAAGAAATTGAAGCTTGCAAATTCCTAGCACTTAAAGTCAAAGTATGAGACACTAGTATGAGCCAAGAATGTACATACTATTGTTTTGTATGTGCGCGCGCATGAGTGAGTGAGTGAGAGAGAGACTGAGAGAGTGAGGGTGAGGGTGGCTTATGTGACCAAATACATTGCATAGGCCATAGAAGGCCTCACTCTAATCCAAAACACTTACATGAAAAATGGGATACTATGATATGTGAGTATGTGGTGTGTACACGTGTGTGAGAAATACTATAATATGTGAGTGTGCAGTGCACACACGTGTGTGAGAGAGACATACGGATCAAATACATTACTGTTATATGTGCGCATTATATGTGCATATACTAGGAGGCTAACCCACATTAGGTTTGTGAGCATGGGAGCATGCTCACAAACCTAATGTGGGTATACTAGGAGGCTAACCCACATTAGGTTTGTGAGCATGGGAGCATGGGAACAAGCTCTAGTGGAGCATGGGTTAAGGCTAACCTTAAGGGTTGAGGTTAGGGTCAGGCATCCAAGGGTCACACATGGGAAATGGAGAGTCAAGAGAACACCCCTTCAGTGTGCCCCAATGTGCACATTATATGTGCATATACTAGGAGGCTAACCCACATTAGGTTTGTGAGAATGGGAGCATGGGAACAAGCTCTAGTGGAGCATGGGTTAGGGATAACCTTAAGGGTTGAGGTTAGGGTCAGGCATCCAAGGGTCACACATGGGAAACGGAGAGTCAAGAGTCACTTGAGGGCCCTCCTATATAATAGGGGCATGGCGCACACTCAAGGGATGTTCTCTTTTGTGTGTAGAGGATTGTATCTGCTCTCATGACATTTCACACTATAGCTACATGCTGTTGGATTGGAGTCATATCTCTTGGTGGCATTTTACGTGAATTTTTAAACATAGATGCTTGTTGTCACCATCAAGCACCACCCTTTCATGCACATTCTAGGTGTATGCACATGACACACTGGCCTTAATATAATCTGCACTTGAGGACAAAAAAATGCATCTGCTCAAGTACACAAATCTAAGGCTATATAGACTCTAATGTTTGTAACATTCAAATTGCCATAAATTAGAGATGAATTGCACACCACGCACAATATTTGGGCACTCTTGGATGCATGTATGGATTCCCTTTTCTCATCCAGTGCATCAAAAATAATTGCCTCACCATCAATAGGTTGATCCATGGATTGAAATTCAAGCTTGATCATGTGCGAAAATGCTTGATGTGCCAAAGAGTCAAGGCAGAGAGAGTCAAGATGCCAAGGAAACTGCAGCCTCTCGACATTCCACAGATGAAGTGGGAATGCATGAGTATGGACTTTGTCACACTAGATTACCTTCCGTGCAATCAGGTTACAACTCCATTTTTGTGGTAGTTGATAGGCTAACCAAAGTTGCCCATCTGATTCCAATGAAAGAAACATACTTTGCAGTGGATGTTGCCAGAGTTTTCCTTAAGGAGATCTTTAGATTGCATGGTTTACCCAGGAGATAGTAAGTGACAGAGATCCCAAATTCACATCGAAATTCTGGACTACGTTCTTTGAAGTAGTAGGAACTTTCCTGGATCTCAGCACAACCTATCACCCCAAAACAGATAGCCAGACGGAAAGGGTGAATCAGGTAATAGAAGATATCCTTCGGTCATGCTGTAGCAGGGAACCCAAGAAGTGGTTAAGTCATCTGCATTTGGTTGAATTCGCTTACAATGCTTCTTATCATCGGAGCATTGGGATGAGTTCTTTCAAAGCTTTGTATGGACAAGATTGCCTTACACCGTTGACTTGGTCTGACCCATTGATCAGAGTCGAAATGTCCAGACAAATGATTGATGACATGGACCAGCAGATGCAATCAATCCGTAAAGATATAAAGGCAGCCCAAGACAGGCAAAAGCAGTATGCAGATAAAAAGAGATCTGAGAGAGAGTTCGAAGAATCAGATATGGTCTTCATTCGAGTACGACTAAAAAGAAGTTCCTTATCCTTAGGGAAGTACAAGAAACTCTCCCAGATACTGTGGGCTATATGCTGTCATAAAGAAAGTGGGTGATTTAGCCTACAAACTTCTTCTGCCTCCCCATCTCAAGGTACATGATGTATTCCATGTCAGTTTGCTTAAGAAATATGCACCTAGTCCGAGTCACGTGCTGGATGATGAAAAATTGATCTCTCCGACTCAAGGCCAGATGGTACTCCAACCTGAGGAAATCCTTGATGTTCGGGAGAAGATTCTCAGGAGGAGAGTCCTCAGAGAATTCGTATAGTAAAGTGGAAGTTCTTCCCTCTAGAAGACGGCACCTGGGAGAAAGAAGAAGAGTTGGTGAAGGATTACCCCCACTTTGTGAGATGAGGACATCTCACATTTTTCAAGTGGGAGAGGATGTAAGATTCCTCCTCAGGTTAAATATTGATTAAGCCTCTACTTCAATCCCTTGTAATCATTCTATGTTTTTGAATGCAAGAAAATATTATTTTTCCTTATTTGGCCTAGTGAGATAAAAATTTCTATAGAGTGGTAAATCAATATTGGGATATTTTTGGATAAATAAATTCTACAGATATCAAAAAAATGTTTCCTTGAAGCAGAAAATCAAAATAGATTTTCCAAGGTACAATTAGAATTAATTAAAAATGATTTAGAAGACCTTATCCTAAGGGTCAAGATTTTTTAAAAATTTTGGATTAAGGTTCCTATATGGACCAATAAGATTAATCCAAGTATTGGGACAAGATAAATCCAAAGAATAAAAGAAAATACCCAAAAATGAGTAAATGCCCACATAAGATGAAGAGTTGACTAAGTACTAGGTTTATTAGTTAAAAATTATGAAGTATTAATAAAAAATGAGATATTTTGGAGTAATCATTCATTTTTGACACATGGGTAAGGAAAAGGGGGCCCTTCAAGGAGGCGCCTATTTCACATGTGTGGATAAGTTTTAAACTAAAAAATAATAGGATATTTTTTTATCTCTCCTCTCTCCTAAATCAAACCAAATAAAAAAGGGAGCCAAACTAGTCCAAAACTTATCCAAATTCAACCAAACTGAAGTTGGAAAATTCTAGAACTCAGTTGGACTCAGTTAGTGGCCTCCCTCACCTATAAATAGACCCTCATTCCTTTGTATTCTCATATGTGAACTAAACTATATCGGTATTACTCTAAGTTAAGCTTATTTTCTATTATCCTCTAAAAACCCTCTACAAATTGAAGAGATTGGAGCTTCTCTCTCTCTTCAATCTTCCTTGGAGACTCCAACAACATACCAAACCAATTGATTGGTTGGGGGCCTTTATTGTGATCAAAGAATCAAGTAATTTAGGAGGTAAAGTGTGGATTATTGTCTTCTTTTTCTTAAATCTCCAAATGTTTCTCTTCTCAACCCCTCTCAAGCTTGAGAGGCATTAATTTGAATGGCTTTTGAATAATATTGAAGTTCTTTAATGTATTGTAATGAAGAAACAAATAAATTTTCATTTATGCTTAATTTATAATGGTTTTTTAAGCATTTCTCTCTCTCCCCCAAAGAATGGTCATTCCTATGACCTATTCTCAATTCGAATGAAGCTTCTCATGAAGCATTTCTCTAATCTAAAAGTAATTTCTATGCTTGTCGAATTGGAGGCCAAAAGACTGGCTTTTTAATACTTTTATGCTATTTAATTTATGGGTGGTAAAATTAAGAATCAATCCATAATTGGATAATGATCCAATTAGTGGTTATTCTAATCACATGAATAATACTAAACTTTATTCTTTCAAATTTATTGAGAATTATTAGTAATAGCAGCGAAGCTATGGTAAATTTTTTGAAAAATAAACACATAAATCATTTTCATTTATAATATGAAAAGATGACTTTCTACCGTATTCTAGGATTAATCATCCTAGATTAATTGAACGATTCTCATTATAATCATGAAAAACTAATTTTTATGTTTATGCATAAATAGTTAATTATAAAAAAGAGAAATTTCTAGTAATCCATTTTTATGTTAAAAGAGTAATCCCCATGACAATGGAAATCCATGTACTCCAATGAAGTAAGAGAAAAATTGTGATGCTAAAATAATGCATATTTTATTTAAAAAATAAAGAAGGATTTTAGTTAAAATTTTCTTTTTGCATAGATAAATTTTAAATGATGAAAGAGGAATTCCCATTATATTGGAATCCAAATATTTAAATGAGGAAAGTGTAATTCCTAGTGTAAAGGAATTAATAAAGATTTTTATTTAAATTTTAAGAGAAAATTTAGTTAAATTTATCTTTTTGTATAGATAAGTTTAAATGATGAAAGAGGAATTCCCACCATATTGAAATTCAAATATTTAAATGAGAAAAGTGTAATTCCTAGTGTAAAGGAATTAATGGAGATTTTTATTTAAATTTTAAGAGAATTTTTTTCTCCTAAACGAACTTACCAAGAATCTAGTTGGACAATCAGACTGAATGATGGGTAGATTACCCTGATGAGAGATCAAGGATCCTCATTATGAAACTGGGAGTTATGAAAAAAGGGTTGTCGGAACCGATCTCAAACTGAAATTTTACTTGCATTGGAACCTCTGTTTTTTCATTCAAAGGTTGTTTTACGCCAGAATGTTGGAGGAAGCATTTGGCTTATGTTTTTCTAAGAGGAGGTTTGTTGTTGGAACAGCTGGCGGGGAGTTGTCAAGGGACGTTACTCGCGGCAAAGCCTGCCGAGGTCTTGACCAACCTCGGTTCGGTTAAAATGGTGCGCTTCCGGTACGATGGGCGAGGACCGCGACGAAGCGGTTCCTGAGTGAAGTGCTAGGACACCTAAGGAGGATCTTAGAGGGTTCTGACCAGGCAATGCACAGGCTCGCGGTTGCTAGGACACCCATACGTACGTCGAGGAAGATTTCGGATGGACAAAAAGGAAAGATTTTTGAGAACCAAATTTTGATACTGGATCTCGTTGGTTGGCCAGCTGGTCTTCAACAGAGAGTCCAGAGGATACATTTTTGTAATACAATGGACTCGAAATTTTGAAAAATGATGATCATAAATATTATGGTTTCTATTGAAGGATTATTTTTAAAGCCAGTCGAATCTGTTATAAATAGCAATTTCATATTATGATTTCTATTGAAGGATTGTTTAAAGCTAGTCGAATCTATTATAAATGGCAATTTCATATTGAGTGTGTACATGGTATGCCTACCTTGATTTTTGCATGAATCGCCGGCTAGGGAGACTTGGGAACTCTTTTTCTCGGTACCCAAGCAAAAACCCAACCAAACTTTATAAAGGAATCCCACCAATTCAGTGGTCGGGTGGTTGGCTAACCCATGGGCCGGATGGGGTTAGGCTGGATCGGAGGATTCTTGAGAAACAACTAGATACGATTAGTTACGTTATTTAGTTTTAAATCCTGAGAAGACCTTGTTCTGTGGGGGAAGGGATCATCGGCTGTGCCTCGTAAATGAGAAAAAAAGCGGTGATTGCATGGACCAAGTGCAAGTCTCTTCTTGATCTGACCATGTGACTTCAAGTTTGGTCAGATCAGTTTATCTAGTTAAGACTTGACTCATTAGAGTAATTTCCCCGTTAGAAGATTTTTCCCAATTGGCGGAATCGCCCATGCCTTCCGGGCGAGGGAGTCTTCCAGGCCCGGTCTCAGAGGGGCCGCTCGGGGTAGCCTCTCATCCCGGACGTCCGCGGGCAAGGCCCTGAGTGTGTGGACCCCGCCCCGCATGGGAGGCCGACGCCGCTTCCGCCGCCAGTAGGAGCCCCGGAGCGAGCAGGGGACCTCACACATGTGAAAGTTGTTGATGGGTTGTGAATGCAAACCAACATCAATATCATCCCTTGGATTTGAAATATGGTCAGACCACCCTTATTTAGGACACTCTAGTATCCCAAGGCTTGTTCTAATCAATACTTCAATTCTTATCCTTGGCTTTATTAATGACTTTATAAGTGACCCTATCCCTTTACTGTTAGAACCTTGTCCTTTAAAAGAACCTTAGATAATTTGTTGAGATTGTGGCACCCCATTGTTTCAATGTGTCACAATTGACTAACACACATGGCCTTACAATGCATTTAATCCCTTGAGTTGAATGTGTTTGATATTTGTAGATACTAGGACAACACTAGCATTCTGCCTTGCTTTTTCCATGGATTTATTGATTTTTTGCTTCTCATGATTTACCAACACCTCCAAGTTAACAAGGATTAAGGGCTTTACACACTTAAACCCACCCATCTTTCTTCTCACATAGAGTGTGAAATCTAACGGTGGATGGGAAGTCACCCCTTTTGAATAACCTACAAAGCTCCTTAAAAATGGTATTCTAAATTGATGTGGGTTATAGTTACATTGCACCATGTTTGGTCATGACAAGATGAGACACTAGTACCTTTTTGGAAAGGTTTGGTTGAGAAGAGCTAAGATACTAATTCCTTTCTTGAATATAGATATACCTAGACGAATCCAAGAACATGCCCAAATTCACCTTATAAGAATGTGCAATTTATAACCTCATGGTAGTCATCCACAAGACAATAAACCATCAACTCCATCATGCATAGTATGGACTAGATACTACAACATCCCCACTAACGTCTACTAGGTGTAGAACTTTGTATCAATATATGCTCCCACGCACACGCACGCACACACCACGCTCCTTTCTTGAACATAGATATCAAAATGTTATAAGCTGTCAATAGGCTCTTGCCCGAGTGGCTAGCTCACTTCCCATGGGCCCTGAAACCAACATCTCCATGAATAAGGAAAATGTAGAAGCCGATAGAAACGAAAAGAAATTGAAGCTTGCAAAGTCCTCGGACTTGAAGTTGGAAGTATGAGACATTAGTATGACCCAAGAATGTACATACTATTGTTTTGTGTCGTGAGTGAGTGAGAGTGAGAGTATGCACATTCATGCACTTTCTTCACAAATCTAAGGCTGTAAACCATGTAGATAAATTAGAGGTGAATTGCACACCACCCCCACCATTCTAAGGGAAATTCAAGCACCGTCTCTGGCAACCCATATGACTTTTTCTAACCCTGGTTAGACTGCAGTCCTTTCATTTATACTTCATTATAAACTGTGGCAAAGTTAACTGCAACTTGAAGAGACGTCTGGGAGATTTACACATAAACCTGCCCATTCCATCTGTCAGAAAATCTGATGATGGGAGGGCGAGTGTTGCTCATGGGCTGGGCTATCATCCACAAAAAGTAGGCTGTGTAAGGGGACTCACACATGCAGCCTGCCTATAACCTAAGTTCAATCACCCTAAGATATACAATGGTGGAGAGAAATATCTTTCCAAAACATAAACCAGAAAGATGTGAATAAATCAAAACAAAACTCTAGAGATCACCAGTGCACATCCATGTCCATGGCCACACTTCTAACTGCCTCCAACAAAAAAGGTGCAACTTTTTTGTTTATGTGCACATCCATGTCCATGGCCACATTTCTAACTGCCTCCAACAAAAAAGGTGCAACTTTTCTGCAAAGACCATAATCATTCACAAAGAAAGAAATCTAATGGAGAGAGATGGCAAATTAAAACCTGTATGTGTGAGAGGGTTTAAAACACACCCCTGCAAGCTCAAGCTCTTGGTGTATGATTACAGAAGAGTGGGTAAAGGACCAGGGATATTATATACATGAGGGGTCACCACGAAGACAGGAAACACAACTCTAGTACCATTAAGCATGGACTTGTCAAAACCATATCCATGCCATTCCCGTTGTACAAAAGCTCGTATATCTCAAACTTCACAGCCAATTGAACCATCAAGCATCTGTCTGGTCAAAGCTTACAAGAGTAAACTGGTACAGTAGAACTTTCCCACATTATGGAGCCCTTACCATGGGATCTCATAGCTAATATTGTTTGCCAACAACCCACTATGCTCACCTCAAAGGCTTTTTCCATGATTTTCTTCACCTATTCATGATCTTATCAAGGGCTTCTCAGCATCTGTCTGTCCCACACCACAATCGATTAGTCCAGCTCCAAAAATATAGTCTTTCATCCGTTCACAGCATCATTCCATGCATGCATTTGAAAGGTTATTGCTGTTTTACACGTTAATGCTGCTACTCTATGCTCAGCTCCAGAGCTTCAAGGTATACTTGGCACTTAATCACCACTTTGTCCACCCTGAATCCCGGCATTACACTAAAACCCACTTTAGCCGGGGGGTTGTTCTCCTCTATTTCCATACCTGGCACCACACTATCCATACACAGGGGAGTAAAGAGTGTGCCCCTTCGTGCTTGGAAAATGCTTGCAATGGGATTAAAAGCAAATGCAAGCCTGTGCACAAGCCATACAGCTTTTGCAAGCCTCAAAAAGCTCTGGTAAAACTGACTGTTGGGGTGACTCCCCTCCGTGATTTGATTCCTATGTTCGAAGTTGCCAAAGAAGGAAGTCTCCATCTTAGGATGCACCAACTGAAGAAACTTCTTATGGCAGAATTTCCCGAACAGGCAATCCGGATTAACACTGATGAGCTCCAGTGGGTCAATCCCCTTCATGTCTATGTACTCATCAAAGCATTCTCTCCTATGCTTTTCTGGGTCCAAGATGGAAGAGAGGCTGCCAAAGATGTAAAAATCCTCGTTTTCAAAACCATTCCACATCTGCTGACATACATAGAATTCGAAGGCATACTTCTGATGTGACCGCCGAGCATAGTTAATACCCACTTCAATGGAATCAGAGGCCGCATCAAGGTCCCATTGGGCGGCTTTCATGAGGGAGATAAGCAGCTTCGTGAAGGATTTTGAAACTTCGGACGCACCCTGAATGGCACTTTCTAGAAGCTGGGGGGACGGAGAATTGTTGTCTAGAGCAGATGATGGTCCCCCATTTACAGAGGAGGCTGCCTCTTTGGCTGTCCATTGCTCTAATCTCTTCACCTTCCTTTCCAGCTTCTCTCTTTGCAAGGTGGACTCTGCAAGCATGTCTTTGAGGCCCTCCACTTCTACATTTCTCTTTCTAACCTCTAGATGGAAGTTGTTGATGATGCCTTCATAGGATTTGAGGAGGGCTTCCTTTGGCGGGTTTAGGAGCGGTTGCTGCTGCTGCTGCTGCTGATGATGATGATCAAAACTAGGGCTAGGGCTAGGGTTAAAGTCAGGGCTACCATAATCAACAGATTGGCCTGATACTATTGCATCTCTCTCCATGTAGGAATGTTTGAGGTCAGAGAGGTGGCGAATATCTGCAACTACAGCCTTGTCAGCGATCTCAAGCTTGGCTGGATCATATGAAGAGTGAGCTGCTTGCAGTTGCAGGTAGGAGCTTTTGAGTGAAGAAATGGCAGAGAAAATGTTGGTAACTAGGGTCTCAAGAACTCTTACCTTGACAGCCAACAGGCTAGGGTCTGGCAGAGCTGCAGGAGGAGAAGGGCTGTCAAACAAGGAAGACGAAGATCCCATAACCAGAGCTTTGCCGCTGCTACTGCTGTTGGTGTTGATGATACTAACGCCAAAGCCATCGGCATCAAGCTCTGTGCTTCTGTTGCGAGATGGGGTTTTGGAACCCCCTCCCCCACTGCTTGATGCATCCCCATCTGTTGGGTTGGAGTCATCAGAAACCCGCTGCAACTGCTCAAATTTCTTGGCCAGGTTGCTAGGCTTCCTTTTATACGCCTGCGCCATTTTCAGCACAAATTCTGAGATGTTGGACGCTTTTAAAGGCGATTCTGCAGGCGAGTTAGCCATCGCCACAAAATGAGCTTCTGCGGAGAGCCCAATACGAGCAAAAAGAGCCTAATCCGAAGAGCTAGAGCTCGGGAGGATGATGATGACAGGGGCATTAAGCTTCTGCAGAGCCCAATACAAGCATTCTGCAGCAACAAGCCCTTATCTGCAGACCTAAAGCTTAAGGTGGTGGTGATGAGGCCCTGAATCTTCTGCAAAGTCCAAAACAAGCAATTGTGGAGAAAAAAACCAGAGACAAAGCTCAAGGTGATGATGATGTCCAATACAAACAATTCTACAGTAAAAACACCCTAATCTTCAGAAAAAAAGCTCACTTAAAGACGATGATCAGGGCGATAAGCTTCTGCAGAGGCCTAAAATATCCTTATTAAAGGCAAAAGCTCAAGCCCCAACATGGTGAAGAGGAACAAGAGGAGTGCATTAACAGTTAGTTACTCAGTTCGCCATACCTAGCCTACAGCCAAGCTTTTTTTCGCTAGTTCTCTCTCTGCTTTTTCCCCCTTTTCTGGTTGTCCAACCCAAATTTTGCTTGGATTTTAACCATTCACCTGGTGACATGTCATCCCAACGCAATCCCCTTTAAACGGCCCATTTTTCCCCCTTAAGCTTTGTCTCCAAGCTTTAAAAAAAAAAAAAAAACCAACAAGCGCAAGAATTAATTAAGAGAGAAAAAATTACAAAGTCTGGCTGGGAAACAGCACCACACTCATAACAATTACAACACTCAAAATTCTTTATCGCATAGCTTCAATTCTGGATTGCAGAAGAGACACAAAACGAAAGGCCTCCTCCGTCTTCATTTGGAGCGCAAGCTGCTGAGCTTGTACCGGAATGCTTGGTTGAATTGGAGGTTCTCTAAGTACTGCATCTTGTGTGGTATACAATCTCATCTGTACCAAGTGGATGTCATAAATCTTGTGTGGTATACAATCTCATATGTACCAAGTGGATGTCATTTGTCTCCAAGCTTTGTCTCCCCTTTCTCATCTTTATGCTTTAATGATGATGATGAATGTGTGTGGGGTCCCATCACCATGGATATGCCACAACATCCAAGCGGACGCATGCGGTGGCCTTTTGGGTCCCCACAAAATTTTGATCACATGATACATGTCTGTAGGCTCATTCTAATCATATTGATTCGGTCTTTTCCCAAGGTCACACAATTGGGCTGTTTAGTAAATGCAAAGTCTTCCACCGCGCCCCCCCCCCCCCCCCCCCGAACTGCCACAAGAACCGAACCCACCAAGAATATGGATTGGATTCTCTACTAAGAATGGTCTACAAAGATGGCAAGCCCACATATATCCTATGGTCCACACTATCTCATATTCTTACAGGCATGGAAAACGCTTGGAAACCTCACACTTACACCTTAAAGCACTTACATTCAAATGTCACATGAAATGCATCTAAAGAGTGTTGGGTATTTTATTCCTAAAATATCCATTCGAAATAACCAGTTGGAGTGCATATTTCATATCATTGATGCATGAGCACTCCAAGGTCGAATTATAATTGGGAAAGAATGGCTTGATGTCACTCATTGGATGCCAAATCAATTGGCAAGAAGAAATGGCCACCATGGAAGAAATGGCAAAAAAGCCACATTTCTCTTGTGTCCACAAGAGGAAATCATACACGTAGCGTCACCCTCAACTGCCCTCCACATTCAAGTCCCATCCTCATCATCGGCAGTTTCCCCTATTACCACACCCCGTGCCTCACCAAAGTTGGTCGAATGGACACCATCCAACACAGAACGGCAAAAAAGCCACATTCCTCTTGTGTCCACAAGAGGAAATCATACACACAGCCTCACCCTCAACTGCCCTCCACATTCAAGTCCCATCCTCGTCACCGATAGTCTCCCCTATTACCACACCCCGTGCCTCACCAAAGCTAGTCAGAAGGGCATTGTCGACACCATCCAACATAGACAATCAAGCCTCATCTCGTTGACAATCACGCTCAACTCTACATTATCGACCATCCACATTGCAAGCACTGTGATCTATTACCACTATCAATGGGGGCCCAAGAATCGTCTTGCAACTTAAGGATTCTACAATGGCTACACATAACTTTGGATCCCAAAACGGCCATCTTGGAAACACAAGAGCAAAAGGCAACCAAGCCGACAAAAACTAACCCTAAGCCAAATCTTCAACATTGGCGATTGCGTGCTAAGAGTACAAGGCTACTATGAAAGCAACATTCACCTTTGGCTACCCAAGAATGCAGCGTGTGCTCATCCACCAAAACAACTCCCCAAGGACGTGTGACACAAGGCCCAATGGCCAAAAGTTAGGCAACCCCAAGTACAACGAAGCCAACAACGATGGGTGTCTACTAATGTGCTCAAAGCTCAAGGCTTCTATATGAAGGAAACGCACAATTGTGGCTCCTAAAGCCACAATCAATATCTTTTTCTCAGCGCTGACAACCTACCCGTATCTCAAAGCCACGTCGATAAAAAACCAAGAAGTCTTGTTTACCATGGACTCAGGGGTGCCAAAACATCTCTTATTAGAAGCCCAACAAGGAGTATCCCATGAAGATGAGGGCATCGGTCTCGAGGGCCCATAATGTACCCAAGAGTCCTACCAGCATCTATCAAGGCGATAGAGTCCTTGTAGTTGTTCTTCTATATCTTTTAGACGTCAGTGTTCACCCCATGGAAACCAAGGCATCGGCCCCAAGGTGCTAAAACAACCCAAGGTCCTACCAAGCATTCCACATGGCCGTAGACACGTCATGTCTCAAGTCACTTCTATATATTTTTTAGGGCATGTGTTTCGTAAACTTTTGTTTATCGTAGCACCTAGCCCATACCTAAGAGGTAGCTACCACTAGGGATAACTAATATACTTCTAGAGCATAAGAACTTGGCATACTCTGTTGGTATATGTCTTTAAATAGAAATACCTTCTACTAAGTCCTCTAAGAATCTAGAAATCACTCGCCACATAGTAACAACTAATTTAAAACTTAAACCAGCCAACGGTGTGTGAACATGCAAACAATATATGTAAAAGTGAAAAGCACATTAAGAACAAAAGATTATGATTTGAATACACCTGTTGTAGTGCTCGTTGATGTGGTGCGTTTGTCTTGATGCATTGTTGATGTGCAAATTGCTTCTCTTTGCTCTTTGTAGGCATTGCATGTCTCCCCCTTCCTAATTTGTGTGCACGGTAGGTGGACTGTTGGAGCGTGTTTCTGTAAAATGTCTTTTTAACAAACAAGAAAAGAAAAGAATAAAATTTGTTATTGGTGCCAATCACCGAATATAGCTGAGGGAAAAAACCCAGTGGGAGAAAAGTGCCCTGGCTTGTTGATCTTATTGTGGAGTTGATGAGCTTATCCTTGCATTGGCGGTGGATCCGTGTCCATTTCTGCTGGAAAGATTGTATCAATCAATTCAGGATGCAAGGACAACCCTGTACAAAAGCCGGCCTCTGGAGAAGGTGGTAGAGGAAGGAGTGCTTCCTCGCTAAAATATGGCATTGGTTCTGTGGGAAGGTTAGGCAGACAATGCCAATTTTGGAATTGCTCAATATAGGTGCTCATAGTGATCCAAAATTGACATGTTGAGGCTGGGGGAAGAAGGGCTTGCAAGATAGGTGGTTGCAAGTCATTTATGCATGTATCCCTCCATTGTTGTGCTTGAACCTCCTCAGGTAATCTACGTTGATTTGGTCCTCGATCTGGTACTCTCATATCAAGAAGGTTATGGTGTTGGGGTGTAATTCCCACAATTTGTTTCATTAAGCCCATGCCATTCGTCGAAAGTAAGAGCGGCATAGCCAACAAATGTGTGAAGCTTCCCCTAATACGAGTCGTGCACACTCTTGACAATGTGGAAATGGATGATGCTGTTGATAGAATAAAGTGACAAAGTGATGCCCACAACAAATTTCACCTAAGGGAGCATAAAAGTACCTAGAATGAGTTTGAAAAGGAGGAGCACTATAACCCCCGCGATGTTCAGGTTGAGTACTATCAGGGTCAATGCATGGTGGACATGTATCTCGCCAAGTATCCATCAGGAGGTATCTGGGCGTAGAACAATGAAATTTAGAAACTTCAAACTTTATACACTCATATCCATCATTACAATCCCTATCAAAAACAATGTAGATAAGATCATCTCAAAAAGAACACAATCCTGTAATGGCAGAAGGAACCACATTAGTAAAAGTGAGACTATTCAAACACTGATCTACCAAAGAGCTTCAATTGTAGTGTTAATGCCTTACCTTTGGTTTTGGGTATGTCCTTCTTAAGAGGTGGGAAGGATAGCAATTGTCGAGGAATTTGAGCAAGATAAGAGGATTTAGGCAATGAAGTGCTAGAATCTATGCTCAAAGGAGACTCATGTAAAGTTGGATTTGTCTTAGGTACACAAGTTGATGGTGGAAGTGTGTAACAAGGAGAAGTTGGGACAACTGGTGATTTAATACATGTTTTGGGAAGGTCAACACAAGGAGATTTGTAGGTGCTATCACAACCACCTATCCTATCTTGAAGAGGTTGTGTTGATTTCCTTTGCACCCACTGATATGAAAAACCACGAGTGGCTTTTGGAATCTTATTGATACACTCTTCTGGCTCTAGCAAACCATGGCATTTGGGAAGCCCATGTGCTATTGCACCCTCATAATAGCCTTGTGCATTAAGAACATGCTTTGGGACCCAATGAGTAACAATCTGAGGCTTAGGCTTGGAAAAGATATGCTTTTTAGGAGTACAAGTTTGTACGCATCTTTGGGTAGCCAAATTGACGATTCCTTCTTGCCTGGCCTTCTTTGAGTAGTGACTAGAGTAGTTTGAACATGCCAGCCATGGCCCTCACTTGAGGACTCACTTGAGGACTCGTTGATTATCCACATCATTTGTCGTGGAGCTTGAAGAGCAGATGTTGAAAGTGGGTTGTGTAAGGTAGAACTACCACCCTTTTGATATGATAAAACTCGTGGAGCAGCAGATCCCAAGATGCAATCAGAATCAATTTGCAATTTGTATTGTCTATTCTTCCAATCTAATGAACAATTGGTAGCACTTAACCATGACGCATGCTTTCGATATTTAGGAATTGTTCGATCAGTATGACCATGCTGAAGATAGTCCACAATATACTTGCTCCAACTTGGTGTAGTTGAAATTTGGAATAATGTGACATTATGAATTGGTTGTTGAATTTGACATGAAGCACAGTTACGAACAAATTTTTCAGCATCCGCATGCATGGAAGGCCACCATTGCCCATCCTAAGTTATACGTCGCACACAAGTAGTAGCTGATGCATGGATTCCACCAATACCCTCATGTGCCCATTCCAAGATCTCCTCATATTGGTCAGGGTTAGGTATAAGTCCAACACTCCATCATTACCCTGATGATATAATCTCCCTGAGATTAACTTGAATGGTTGCCATAGGTCCACATTAGGACCCGCTAGTTGTATCTGCCCACTTGTCAAAATTTCTAAGATGGGTTCAGACCATTTAGGAGCTGTCTCTACAAGGAAAAGTGTTGAATCTAACATATCATCATCCACACCCACAGGAGCTTCTCCAGAGGTGATTCGAGACAAATGATCTGCCCTAAGATGAGTTGTTCCTTTTCGGACTACCACTTCAAAATCAAACTCAAGAAGGATGACAAACCACCTCACAATCCTTCCAGTTGCACAAGGCTTATTCACCAAATATAAGAGTGCTTGATGGTCCACAAAAAATATAAATTTGTTTGCCAAAAGGTTATGGCGAAACTTTTTCACTGCATATATCATGGACAAACCTTCTCTTTTTGTTGTGGTATAATTCTTCTCAGCATTGTTCAACTGTCGACTAGCATATGAGATTGGGAAATCCTTATTATGTTCTCCTGATTGAGCCAAAATACGTCCAATTGCAAAGTTTGAAGCATCAATATGGACATGAAAGATTTGGTTCCAATCTGGTGCCCGTAAGATGGGTGCAGACACTAATGCTTGCTTCAACTTTTCAAAGGATTCCTCACACTCATCAGTCCAATTAAACTTTACAAGAAGAGCATATAATGGTCTATCTAGAACAGCGTACATGTAGATGAATCGACGATAATAGCCACAATGTCCCATGAATATTTGTACCCCTTTAGGGTTGATAGGCCGAGGTAATGAGACAATGACATCAATTTTATCCATATCTGTTGAAATACCATTGCGAGAAACAATATGGCCCAAAATCTTCCCTTATCTTACCATGAATTTGCACTTGTCAGGATTCAAGCATATACGATAAACACAAGTCTGAGGTGTTCTATATGATCATCACGCTCTTGTGAGTGAACACATAAATCATCCATGAAGATCTCAAGAAATAGCCTAAGGTACTCCTTGAATACATGACTCATTAACCGCTGAAAGGTTACAGGTGCATTTGTTAGATCAAATGGCATAACACGATAGGCAAAGATGCCATCTTCAGTAGTAAAGGCTGTCTTATGTTGATCCTTCAGATCAATTGACACTTGATTGTAACCAGAGAATCCATCCAAGAAACTATATGCCTTTTTCCTTGCAACACATTCCAAAACATAATCCGTGATTGGAAGTGGGTAATGATCACATACAGTA
This sequence comes from Cibotium barometz, assembly GCF_041138505.1. Classification (NCBI taxonomy): domain Eukaryota; kingdom Viridiplantae; phylum Streptophyta; class Polypodiopsida; order Cyatheales; family Cibotiaceae; genus Cibotium; species Cibotium barometz. The sequence continues at coordinate 37,504,230 of NC_141089.1, forward strand.
GCTGCATTTACCTTCTTGAGGTTTACACATACTCGAAGTTTTCCATTTTTCTTGGGCACCACTACAATAGGGGAGACCCATTCAGTGTGTTCAATCTCATAGATAAATTTTGCCTCTAAGAGCTTGTCTATTTCTTCTTTTATCTTTCGTGCAAAATTCTCATTGTAAGTATAAGGACGTTGCTTGGAAGGCTTCGCATCCTCTCGCAATGGAATTGTATGCTAACATATGCTTGGATTAACTCCTTTGAGGTCTTTATAACTCTAAGCAAAAACATCGCGATACTCCTTTATTGTTTGAATTAATAAGGACAGGTCTGTGGCAATCCACACATAGCGAGGCTCTTCTCCTCATCTAAGGACAGGTCTGTGGCAATCCACACATAGCGAGGCTCTTCTCCTCATCTAAGGACAGGTCTGTGGCAATCCACACATAGCGAGGCTCTTCTCCTGGCTTAGCGATATCATTTTTTTTTTGCATCTTTTGGACCATCATATGAAACCCCTGGCATGCTTGGCTTTTGTCGCATGGGCTGTTGAAGAACAATCTTTCAATCTTGAAGAGTGTACTGTGTGAAGTTGGGGGGAACATTGAGAGTCATCACTAATTGAAGACCATGTGGTTTTGAGCTCTCTTTTGCAATCTTGCATCAGAGTTTTTCGTTCAACCTTTATCTTTGCACTTCTGACACTCTCTTTTGAATCTGTTTGAGACTTGAGTTTTTGTTTTGGTCTATTTGTTTTTTTGCGATTTTTGCTAACAGTTTTTAGCTTTTCTCGTGGTTGGAATCCATCTGATCGTTTTACTTGGTCTTTGATACTATCTTGTGCTTGGACATAGTATAGATATCCATTCTTTCCTGAGAAGTGAGGTGGTGGTCGAGAGTGTTCATTCTTAAACTCCTCGTTTTTTTTTTGTATTCTCTCACGTCGTTCCCTCTCATCTGATTCTCTTATGGCTTTTACAGCATTTACGTTTGGGTCGACTTCGAGGGATCTCTATTTGAACCTCCCTTCCTCTCAAGAGTAGGCGTGCCTTTCCTAACTCTTCCTCGGGGATTATCACATCATCATCAAAATCAGAGTCCCATCCATCTTCCTTATCAGCATCATTAGCAGATTTGAGTGTTAAATCCTCCACCGAGACTTCCTCTACATGCAGTGCTGTTGTGGATGCATCCCCATAGTACAAATCATCTAGAAGGTCACGTGGTTGTACCATTCGTATAGGAATAATGTCATATCCATCTGAGTCAAAAAATTGAATTGGCTTAGGTAAAGCGCATGTCGATAATGTTGCGAGGACATGACTCCATTCTAGGGGATCAATTAAGTGCTCAGGGAAGGGTTGTGGAATGTATGCCTTATCTGATACACTTCGATTATTCTTAAGTCTCTCAGTGTTGAAATCCTTACATGAGGCTCCACACATCCACAAATCTTCTCGCCCATCTGACAATGTAACTCTTGAGCCCTTAGATGAAGCAGAATCAAACTCATCTATTGGAGACCGCGTTACATCACGATATGAGTGATTCTTTAGGTTGACCCTTGTGATGACAGAATCATGTCGGAGGTACAAATAATTGTATCCCCAATCTTGAATCATTTGAAATTGTCGCATGAATGGTCTACCCAATATCACTTCATAGTTTGGATGCTTTCCAAAATCCACTACTACAAATGTGTGCTCATATTCAATCCCACATGTGGTGACCAATATGTTCTCTAGCAGCCCAATGGGATGTTCTAAGCTTCCATCTGCTAGCTGCAAGCGCATCCTTGTACTCCTAATATCTGTTTTGCCCCACTTTTCCCAAATGGACCTTGTCACAATGCCCACTCCTGCACCACTATCAAGTATTACAGTTGAAGCTACTTTTCGCATTTCTAATGTGTTTTCTGTGTCCTTGGTAAAATCCACTTTAGAGAATGGAGGTGAAATAATAGAGGACATATTCTCATTACCTTTCTCATGAACTGCTGCCCACATCTCATTTGCCATGTCCTCGTTAGCATCAATAACTTCATCATTGCATGGGAAGGCAAGAGTAGGTGGTGGCAGAATGCCTTCTTTCAATGGGGTGTCAATTGGTGCAGACGTCTCGCTATGAGCTTGTGAGATCAGCTCACAACTTCATGACACTTTTGGTATGGTTTCTAACATTGGCTTAAGAGAGGTGGGGCCCCGAGGGATAGGTGGAGGTGGGCCCTCAAGTATTGATTGAGCTTCCCTAATGAGTTGCTGATGTACAGCTAGATTGATCTCCTCCTCACGAGGGTTTGGGTATTCTTGAAGCTTCTTGGGTAGCTTAGATAAAGCTGCAATGCGACTTCTATGAGCATCAATGATGGCATCTAGAGTCTCATTCACCTTATCCACAAAAACAAAACCCCCTGAACTATCCTCGGTTGTACTAGCCTCATCTTGTTTAGCACTAGGCCCAGGTTGAGGTTGATGCTCCTCATGCACTTCTTGGGATGTAAAAACTTGATCCTTCATGTTTTGTTTAGAGACTTCTTGAGAACTAGTGGATGCACTCTTAGTTTGCTTGTTGTGGTTCTTTTTCCTCCTAGTGGTCCTTTTTCTATTGGAATGTAGGGTCTTGTCCACTAGATTTGCCTTTGCATCCCTAGTTCGAGGTGTCTCATCAGTCTGCATTTCGGCATTTCGTGTCTGTGATCTAGTCATGACTCTAAGTGGCACGACATCCTCATTCTCTGATGAAGGTGGCAATGGAACTGCCCCTACAAAGTTGAGTGAGACCTTTGGTTGAGAGGTGCCTTCCTCATGTGGTTTCAGCAAACAATCCTTTGGAAAGTGTTCTACACAACACCCTAGACAATATCTTTCAATTGGTGGAAACTGTGGTACTGTTGTATTGGATCGAGCTGCTTGCCTTGGGCGATGTGGACAATCAAGAGCCCAATGGGGTTCTCCACACTCATAACAGGGGCCCATTAGTTTGGCTTCTACTTTCCTTTGCTGCCATTGATCTGAGGGGCCTGGAGTCCTAGGTTGGTAGCCGCCTAGCAACATCAAAGAATTTTGTTCCCCCGGTTGAGGCTCCAGTGCTTGGCTTGGATATGCGGGACTTTCAAAGAGATTTTCCTTGGATGAATATGATGCATATTCCTCCTCCACATAGCTTGGATTTACCAAGTCTCTACACATATTTGAATTGTTATAGTCAACAAACCTCGTAGGAGTAGTCCCAGGAGCAGGAGGTTGAGCTCCAAGTACAGGTCGTGCTTGCTCTTGTGCCATCGGTGGCTTACGTTCAAAATTAGTATAGTGTTGATGCATTTGTGGAGCCACTGCACCCCTTTGCTGCTCACGCTCTTGTCTCATTCTTGCAATGCGAGTACATTCCTGTGTGGTGTGGGTATAATTCCAAGCACAGACCTGGCACCACTTCTTTGTGGGTTGGTTTGTGACTAGAGGAGAAAAGGTATTACATTCTTCGGTTTTATGGTTACTGCCACATGCTCCACAAAGATGAGGACCTGTAGGTAGTACACTCCTCATTCGCTGTGCTGCTATTGTTGTGGCTGCATGGGTGGGCGATAGGTTTGTCCCAATCTCCTTAGTACTAGGTTAGCTATCTGGTCTGGATTTACTAGTATGCTAGACCCTGAACTTTGGTCATCGCCCACTGATCTCTAGGTTGCACCTCAGGGCCAGTACCATCTTGGAATTTGAAGTTATCTGTGAAATCCATAGCATCATGGCAACACTCATTGAAATTTGTATGCTTCTTTGCATAGAGATGTGTGTGCAGTGTTGAATTTTTGAGTCCTTTTAAGAAGAGAGAAATTAATCGACTCTGGGTGGGCTTCTCATCTTCTAGGCAACGATTAATGTACTGCTTTATCCTATTTACACAGTCTCTAACACTCTCAGTCTCGCCTTGCTTGAAAGAGTAGATGTTTGCTACTGTGTCATGCTGAATCCCCATCAAGGAAAAAGCAGCACTGAATCTCTCTTCCAAACCTCGTTAATAAAGAAGATTTGTCTGAAGCCTCTAGTACCTGAAACCAAGCAAGGGCCTTTCCCTCAAGAGTGAGCCCAAATCCTTCAATTTGCATATGCTTGTCAGTCACTTGCTTGGCTCGAACTGCTTGCCTAAATGCTGCTACATGGTCATATGGATCTCCCGACCCTTCGTACTTCTTTACCAGTTTCTGAAGAGTTGATGGCCTTAGTCGTCTTGAATACTCATCATTAGGCCTCCTCTCACTCTCAGTGGTTCCTCTCTTTGGTAAGGTGGTCCATATGCATCCCGAATTGGTGTGGGTCCCCTATTACCTGCCTCACCAACCCTCTCCAAAGATCCTGTTACCCGCATTTCAAGAGGTGCATTTATGGGAGGCCGAGTTGGCTCCCCTACCCTTCGATTGTCATAGTGAGAGAAACGTTGTTGTGGTGTGATCTGTGGTCGCACTTTTGGTGTAGGATAATATCTTGGTGCTAGAGTTGGGCTACTTGCAGTGGTCCACTTTGATGTTGAGGGTCCCTCTCTAGTGAAGAGATTTGCAGCGAATTCAATGCGTGTGGCAGGGAACTCAATGCGTATGCAGCTGTGAGATTTATAGGGAATTCAAAATGTTCAATCTTCATGTGTGTGTACAGATTTCAGTTTCTCTACAGGTGCAGGTTTAACAGAGAACTAAAATGCACAAAATTAAAGATGCAGAAAACTAAGCTAAGAACAGAAAATAAAACGAACATGCAAAAAATTGAAACTGTAAAAATTAACCTCAGACAGCAAAAATTGTCCTCAAACAGAATGACAGAAACGCAAATCAGGCCTCGCTTTCGCACACAAATTGAAATTGGCAGGTTTAGCACCTACCTCCAATCCTTCCTGTGTGTTGAATCCTTGTCTCGTGACCTCAAGGGAGAGGCGTAGCTAGCCAATCGCACTCAAATTGCAAGACAATAAAGATAATTTAACAAAAGATTAGTCTTAATTAAGTACCAAAATTAGTCCCAAAGCCTGCTCTCCTATCCAATGGTTTTGCAACCGATTGGAGCTTAACAAGGAGTGGTAGTGTGTGTATGGTGCTCAACTAATGTAGGCACTCTTTCCCTGGCAGCGGCGCCATTGTAGAGCGGTTCTCTCTACCGTGCAATATAGTGCTCATAGAGTACTACCGATCAACAAATGTGTTAAAAAACACAATGTCAATCCGAGGACTCGACCCGATTAGTGCATGAAGGCTTATCCCTTGAGGGAGAGCTCACATACACGAACCACCACTTGACGATTCAACCATTCAAACACCTCAATCAATCTCTCAATCCCTTAAACCCACTTCACTAATCAAGAGAACAAGCAATGCATGGCAATCTCTTAATCCCATTTGATTAAATCTTAGCTTTCCCTAATGCCAGCAAACCCATAAGCGTGCATCTACTAACCTATAAGCTTCAGCAAGCATAGAATGTAACATTCACAAACCCACAAGTTCATAGAGAGAGTCTATCCATGAATAACTCATTGCCAATGAAGTGGGCAAGAGCTTGCATCAACGGAGACTACACACACACACATTACAAGCATGCATACACAAGAGAAAGAAAGAAGCATTCAACTAATCATAGATTAATTTACTTCAATGATGCTAAAACAGATTAAGAGAAAGAAGTGGAGCTATACTCATTGGAGCTTGATGCTCATTAGAGTACAATAGAGAGAGAGAGTTAGAGAGTTGCCATACCTTGAGAGCTCAAGAGCTTCACTCAATAGCTTATGAGAATGGATAATTTTTTCCTACAGAAAAGATTATGCATCACACATCCTTTTAGACAACTTGGCTTAGAAGAAATGCATCAACCATCATTTATAGCACATCATGGCATATCTGTTACTCTTCAATTGGTATGGCATATCTTCTACTCTTCAGTTGGTCTCAATGGAATTCTTTTAGCCATATTTAAAAAGATATGTATCCAAATTTATGGTTAAGTGTATTAGATGCCAAAAGATTAAGAGTTATAAAGAAAAAGCTCAAGGACTTATCATACATTTACCTATCCCTAACGAACAAAGAATAAGTGTCAATGAACTTCTTAATTAGGTTTTCCATCTACTTTTACTCATAATGTTATGATTTGGACCATTGTAGATTGATTTAGCAAACATGCTTGCTTCTTACCCCAATGTAGAAAAACTGGCACTTCAAATGAAAGATACCCAATTGTGGCATGCTAGGTTTGACCATACATCAATTGGTGGATTTATGCTTTTGCAAAAATTTGGGATGTTAAAGGGCCTGCCTCAACTTGATCCCCCACCCAGATATGTTTGTGAAGGTAAACTCTCCCACACCAACCTTTCCCAAAGAATGCAACGGGCTAGAGTTGACCACACAAATTGTAACTTATACACAGTGATATGTGTGGTCCAATGCGGACTTTGTCTTTGGGAAAAAATCTTTACTTTGTGACCTTCATTGATGATTACAGTGAATTCGGGTGTTCTTACCCCATAACAAAATTAGAGGTAGTTCCTTATTTTCAACACTTTTTTGCTTTGGTTGAGAATGGAACTGGTTTAAAAGTTCAAACCCTCCTCCATAACAGATAGAGAGGGGAATATTTGTCTAATGCTTTCAAATAAAAATTGTCAGAAAAAGGCATTAAGCATAAATACACATCTCCTTATACGCCACAACAAAATAGTGTTTACTAAGAGAAGAAACATGACTCTTATGGAGATGGTTAGATGCATGGTTGAAAGTCACCAACTTCCACATAAGTTTTGGATAGAATCACTTCTTTTATGTGTTGAATAGGTGCCCCACTAAAAGTTTGAAAACTATCATTCCTTGACGCTTAGTTTAATAGAAAACCTAAGGTTAAATACATGTGACTTTTTGCTTGTTTGGCATATGCACATGTGCCACCTTAAATCTGAACTAAGCTTGATGACAATGTCGTGAAATGCAATTTTATTGGGTTTAGCCAAGTGTTTATCTTTTTGAGTCCATGTAAAAAGGATAATGCCATAAAGTATTATGGCTCACCCTAACCCCCCCTTGAAACACATCCAACAAGAGATTACTTGGTGAATTGTAACTATTGTGAGGATCTTTCCAATGGTCAAGATCATAACCCTTGAGGTCTCCAAGCTCTACAACTCCTTGAGAAGCAATTCCACCGCACCTCTCGCGCGAGCGTTGTCACACCGTCGCATTGCACTACGGGTACTCGTCCCTCCTCTCACCTCACTTCACTTACACACACTTACTAGCATGTATTAGGGAGAGAGATTAGCAAGAGGATTAGCAAGAGCAAGACTCAATTGCACAATGGGAGAGACTATTGTATTATGAGAGATATTCACTTATATACATGGCCATAAGTGTTCACACTCACTTAAACTGTGGGCCGGCCAGGCACTTTAGGCTCATAAGAGGCCTAATGCTATTACAATAACTACTCTCATAATATATCCATGAAGTACATCACTTAGGACTTCATCCTAACTTGCTACCACACGCTATTGAAGCAAGAATTGCCATAAATACTCTGTTACACCATTACGGGTGCCAGTCCAAGCTGTAGCTTTGGACACCATTGCTTCATATCTTGAATGTATGACCCTTCGGTATATCTACCTTGACTCCTTGACTTAAGATAATGGCGGTAGCCCTTGTGAACCCTTCGGTGTATCTACTTTGACTCCTTGATGTAAGATAATGGCGGTAGCTCTTTTTAACCCTTCGGTGTATCTACTTTGACTCCTTGATGTAAGATAATGGCGGTAGCTCTTTTTAACCCTAGGAATGGGTTAACATCCCCCCCTTCTTGAATGTGATCGCGTTGAAGACCTTTGTGTGGGGAGAATGGACAAGCTTTGTTGATGGCTTTAATGTTGAGTGACACTCAATGGTCTTTGTTCCTTGAGAAAGAATAAGAAAAGCTAGTTAGTGAATGAAAAGGTTAGTGGTTTATGGGGATTCCTAACGGGGTGGGAGGGGGTTTGTGAGTGATTGTATTTTTATATTTGTGTGAGAATTTTTTTGAGGTTTTTTCCTAGGGATCTTTTCAATAAGATATGTTGGAAGTTCCAGCTCCTCCAAGGTCTCTTCCTCTCGTAATAATAGTAATTGTACATTGCCTGCAGGAGTGTTCAAGGTGATTGTTTGCATGGATTCATCGATTGAATACGAGTCATGTATATCCAAGTTCCACCAAGGATGACATTATCCTCAAGGGAATTTAGGGTAACATGAAATGTAAATTCCACCTCTTCATCGATTGTTTGAGTAGCATAGCTAAAGTAACCAGGAACTTCAATGTTTTGTCCATTGGCTCCTGTTGCAAGAACATTGTTTGTAGGGATGAGTTTAGGTTGTCCCAATGATACCCAAGTGTCTATTGACATGATGTTATAACTAGCTCGAGGGCTAATCAATGTGTGTTTGCACCCTTAACATCATTGCATGTAGGGAAATCTAACCATACCATGATAGAATCTTTAAGAGGAACCATGGATGTTTCGGTTTTTGTTTCAGATTCAGATCTCGTTTCTGTTTCATATTCCCATTCACTTTCGCTCTCTTTGTGGCTCTCAGCTTTTTCAAGAGTACCCAATGTGTACACTGGCACACTTGGCTCCCTGACAATTCTAAATGAGGTATGTTTGGAAACTTGCGAATCCTCACAGTCTTATTCTATGGAGCTCTTTATATCTTGGTATAACTCATGTTGAGCCCATAAAGGTGCAAGTGCTGATGTTATGCTAGCTTCACCATCATGAGAGAAGAGCATTTCTCCAAATGAGGTTTTGAGAGACTACTTTAATTTCATGAAGGATTCATTGAATTCCTAACATGCTTTCTCAATTGCATAATTCTTGCAATCTGTCTCTAATGACTCTTCTGTACTCTTCCTTGAAAGGGGCAGCGATACTCCTCTAGGTTTTGTATTTTGGTTACTTTTTTAGGTTTGGAATTATTAGGCTTAATCACAATCGGTGATACTGTAAGACACTCAACCATGCTAAGCATGCTTTCCTGAGCTTGCTTTTTATGTTCCGCATATGTCATTTGATCATGATTTTCAATTTGGGGTGGTTGGGTGGGTTCTAGTTTCGTGATTGGTTTATAAGGTGCATTGAGTGAAGAGTCATAACTTGTTTCATCCTCACTTAGTGATGTACTAGAACTTGTTTCATCTTTAGACTTTCTTTGGATTGTCAGGTTTTCTTTATGTTTGCCCAATGCGACAAGATCGAATTTTCTTTTGGGCTTTTGTATCCTATGTCGCACATATGGGTTTTGTGGTTTGTGTGGTGGCTTTTGAGGTGGACACTTCTGCATCATGTGTAGCTTTTGGCTCTTTTGGGTTTATGTCCTCCACAGGTTCCTTTTCCCTGTCCTTTAATTCAACCTTGGTTTCGATAGTTTGTTGTCCCTTGTTTTCCTTGGGTTTAAATCATGTTTGATTGCGTGAATGCTCCTTAATGAGCAAGTATACGTTTTTTTTTTCTTTTTATATTTTCTCATAGCCCGTTGTGCAGCCTCAAGAGGCATGGTGTTCTCTTCGTTGGGTCAAACGAGTGTCCGTTCGTCCTAATTAGCTTAGGCACTATATGCACGTGAACCTCTTAGAGATAATTTTCTGGAAAAAGTGCATGCTAGTAAATTCCCAGATGGAAGAGGAGGTCCTTAAACCTATTTTCCATCACTGTCTTAAGATGAAATTTTTTCTGAGAATTTTCTCTTGTTTCGCAGCATGTTTTTGAGGGTGTTCCAAAAGGAATTTTGAAAAACTTTATATGAGAGTTGTAATATTTTTGGAGTACTACAACTTTGTCTCCCTGAATCGTTCACAATTTTATTGTTTAGACCCTAAAAAAGTAACTCGAATATGGTTCAAAGTTGGTTTCGTACTGTTTTTTAATGAATTTTTGTGCTTTTTGGGCTATTTTTTTACCTCGATTTTTGGGTCAAATTTTGAGGCTGCTAGTCGAAGGTTAAAACAATCAATTTTTACTTCAGACGGGTGGGACCAAAGTTGAAGAGCTCACTATCAGCTTTCTGAGATCAGCCCTAGAGCGCCTTCATCAGATCCATGGTTTAGGAGATACGAGCCTCCAAACAGGGGTGTTTTCCAGAGCCCCTTTCAAGTCGTGAACTAGCAGGGTGCAGTTCACGACGTGAAGCAGACTTCACAAATTTTATCTCTTTTTTTTTGGCGTGAACCTTCTTTCACGCCATGAAACCTTAGGGTTTCACGGCGTGAAATTGGACTTCACAGGAAAATTAAATTTGAGTTTTTTGGCACGGACTCCTAGGGCGTGAAACCTTAGGCAATGAAAGTGCAGAAATGGTTCATGATGTGAACCTTTTTTTTTATAGTTGTGGGAAATATGAATTTACTTGTTTTGGGGGGGGGGATATTTTTTGAATTTAAAATTAAGGAGTTATGGGCATTTTCCTGAAAAGGTAAGTGGTGGGAATAAAAAAGTCAACCTTTTTATGACACCCCTTACACCCAAAATGGACAATTTGACTACTCATGAGCATCTACTCATGAGTCTTAATGAGTTATGTAAAAAAGTGATTAAAAATTAATTAAAGATTAATCCTTTCACTTATCTTTCCCTCTTTTACACTAATCAAGGACTCTAATTAACTAATTCACACAATTGAGCAGACCATTGGATAGAGCAAGGGAACGCTAATCTATGTGCATCAATAAATGTGTAAATTAATCTAAAATAGGAGATTAATTAGACTCTTAATTTTGGTCTCCTCTTTTAAGGTAAAATTAAGCAAAGAGAGGCCAATTCCTCTAATTGATGAAGAAATTGATGTAATTAAGTGTTTTGATACATCTAGATGCTCTCAAAACACTTTAAAACACTAATTTTGACTACTCACATGATCAATTTAGACCCCAATTAATATATTTTCTAATTTTTGAGTCCCTTGAACAAGATTAATCACTCTTAATGACAAAAACCACTCCATTAAGTGAGATTAATCAAATTCAAGGATTTTTTTGATGGTTTTGAAATTTTTTTTGAAAGATTAAGCTACTCATAATGCTTGCTAACACTCTAATGCAAACAATTCAAATAAAAAACACACAATTAAGCTAAAATTAATGATTTTAGTTCTATTTTTAACACTAAGAGAGCTAACATTCACTAAAAATTACATTCTATTGCATTGTTTGATGCAATGGATGCATACTAATTCTAATACAAACTATGTGCAAGCCCTGAGAACATGAAAAACCACAATAACAACAACAAAAGTAATAAATTAAGCTAAAAATTAAATAAAAAGCATTCTTTACAAAAACAAAAAAGAGAGCTATTCTACACCAAATTACACACAAATCCACATCTTTTTCATGGAAACCATTAATCAAGACAATGGGCAATGGGTAATGCATAGATTAGAGGAAAAACAATGGAAAATTCCAAGGGATGGCTCCCTAGTGAAGCGACGCCAAAAATGTTATGGCTCACCCCTAACCCCCCTTGAAACACATCTAACAAGAGATTACCTGGTGAACCGCAACTGTCATGTGAATCTTTCCAATGGCCGAGCTCGTAACCCTCCAGGTCTCCAAGCTCTACAACTCCTTGAGAAGCAATTCCACCGTGCCACCCGCCGCCGCCGCAAAGCGATGTCACACCGTTGCGTTACACTACGGATACTTGTCCCTCCTCTCACCTCACTTCACTCACACACATTCAATAGCATGCATTAGGGAGAGAGATTAGCAAGATCAAGACTCAATTGCACAGTGGGAGAGTTTATTATGCGAGATATTCACTTATATACATGGCCATAAGTGTTCACACTCACTTAAACTGTGGCTGGCCAGGCATTTTAGCCTTATAAGAGGCCTAATGCTATTATAATGACTACTCTTACAATATATCCATGAAGTAAATCACTTCGTACTTCATCCTAACTTGCTACCACACACTCTTGAAGTGGGAATTGCCATAAATACTCCATTATATACTATTACGGGCGCCTGCCCAAGTTGTAGCTTTGGACACCATTGCTTCATATCTTGAATGTATGACCTTTCAGTATATCTACCTTGTCTCCTTGATGTAAGATAATGGCTGTAGCTCTTGTTAATCCTAGGAATGGGTTAACATAAATCCTTAGTCTTTTTAATTCATTTATAGGAATGGGTTAACATAAATCCTTAGTCTTTTTAATTCATTTATTTGATATTCAACCAGATGTAAATCCATGTAAAAAGGATAATGTCATAAATCCTTAGTCTTTTTAATTTATTTATTTTATGTTCAACCAACATATGTAAATCCAAAGGCTATACGTATATAAGTAACTTCCTCTATTATATGAGAACATTCTTACACATATAGGAAAAGTGACCTTAACTAACTTGTGTGAACGAGAGAGAAAGAGTGAGCTTGAGAGAGCCTTTCCTATTATGGCCTATTTCTATTCTTCCAAGAACTCTTTCATTCAAGCAAACAGTGAAACAAACAACAACCATCGTGGGATTCTTACCTTGCTTCTGGCCTAGGACCTCTTTGACCTCCAAGCTCCACCAATGGTTGTTAGCTCCAATGCTGAAGTCTCCCTCTTGTTGCTATCTATAAAAGAAGTTTGTTGCACCTCCCTACAAGGACTCTCATTCCAATTCCAAAAGCAAGTGGCTTTGGAGATGGCAAACTATATTGAAAAACCCACTTATTGGAAAAAGTGGTTGTGCTAAACTCTCATTCTCAAGCTAATCAACCATCACGAGTGAAATTAGCAAGTTTTAAAGGTTTTATATTCACTCATGGTTGAAGCAACTCTATAGAAATCTTTTCTCAAAGTAATAGACGTTATTGGCATTTCCTCTCCCCTTATAATTTTTTTGCTAATTTGCCATTTTTGCTCTTTTATGCTAAAAGGCTTACGTTAAAGCCCGAGGTATTAAGCCTTAACATTTTAAAGCTTTTAAAGTATTCTAAGGTCTTCAAATCTTCATCAAAAGCCCATATTTCAACTCCTTCTCGTATACAAGCCTTAATTCTCTGTACCATAGCTTCTTCCTTTTCAAGAAAATGCTTAATCTTTGTTTACTGTGAGCTTTTCTCTCAAGAGCTTCTACACACAAATACATCAAGTCTCCTTGCCCTTTTTCTATATTTTTGAGAAAAATTTCTCATAAAGTGGAATTCCCAAGTGCCAAAGACGAAGAAAAAATACGTCCAAAAAAATACAAATGACGAGAACATTTTTAAGTGAAAAATTATGGCCTCTTACCAAGTTAAGGATATATGTGCTAGGTTTGACAAGAAGTGGAAATAAAGCATAATTGAAAATTCTGCCTTCAACAAAAATCTCGATGCTCAACTTTAACATAAATTTGAGTCAGCAGACTGGGAGCAAACGACTAAGTCATATTTTTGTGTTTTTTAATTACCTTCAAGATTTACTTTTAAGTCCTATTTTTATGTTTTTTAATTACCTTCAATTTATTTATTTATTACCTTTAATCAATTTATTTAATTTTCTTATACAAGCACAAAATAGGTAGTATGCCTACCCACAATTCAGGAACAAGCATAAATGGGTAGTAGGCCTACACCACCCATAATTTAGGAACATCTTTCAACACTACAAAATCCAATTATTGTATAAAGGGAGCTTAGGGTTAATTTAGAGCATCAAATCTCAACGCAAAAATGAAGACAAGATTCTTTAAGTCTAGCAAGATGAGGAAGATAGTTGTACTTAGTGTACTTGGTTCTTATTTAATGAGCTTGGATTGAGGGCATGATGTAGCTTGGTATGGGTTGACCCACAACCTACCTTGTGTCCTTTTATAACATGTTTTGTATGGAGTGTGATGAACTATTACATGTTGATGCATCAACAGAGAAGGCCAAAAAGGGTAACATGGAATAGAGGTGGTGTCAGCACAATGACATGGGTGGATGTGGGTAACGTGGGTCCAATGATGGGCTGATGTGGGAGAATGTGAATGCAATGATGTGGGTTTTGAAGGATTAGGCCCAAGATGCCCTTTATGCAGTAGCGCCTTCTCCTCCTCTATGTCTAGTCTTTGAGCCCCCTACTCAATGCTACCCCAGCACCATCCTTCCCTCCATCAAAGCTCCTCTATGTCTAGTCTTTGAGCCCCCTACTCAATGCTACCCCAACACCGTCCTTCCCTCCATCAAAGCTCCACCATCGCCCATCATTTTCCATGTTTGCATGTTCATCTCCTCCCATTGTTCCCGACAGCCTTTCCATCTCTCTTATCCCTACTATCATTGTTCCTCGTTGTGCCAAGAAACCTTGCTAAACCCCTTAACCTCATGTGTTTAGGCTCATAATGGGTCCTCCTCCTTATGGACCACCTCATGGATCATCGTGTACCTAGCCTTAATATCCCACCACCTATGGGGTTATTGTTGAAGCAAGTACCAGATTTTGAGCTAGTGAGTGGAGGGTTTGGGACACTAGGAGAGGGAGCATTTGGTTGTTTGGAAGGATTATACTCTTTGTGGGAGGACTCCTCAGGTGTGCATGATGCCAACTTGCTGCAAAGGGTGCTCACTCCATGAGGATGTCTAGCTCTGTCCTACTCCATGTGTCCCAATGAATCTTGTGTAGTTAAGTGTTAACTAGGGTTATCTACTAGGAACAAAAAGAAGTCGGTATTAGTCCCAATAATCTCTAAATTTTATAATCCATCACATGTGACAAGGGCTTGAACCTCTCCCTAAAGAGAACTAAAAGAGTCTGCATCCAAATATTTCATGGTAAAATTGGGCATCTAAGTATGTAATTTTCCTTAGACTCGATCACCCCAATTACTATATAGCCTACATACACAACTGTCTCGTGGCATCTTGGTGTATGATACCTACGATTTGCTATCCCTTCCCATGTTGTAAGATTTGTGGTTATTTTGATTGTTCTTTCTTGGGCCTAGAGCGTCAATTGATCTCTGTCCTAGTCGTGCACCACCTTAGCTGTCTTGAGATAGGGTCTTCCCAGCAACATCGGGTATGCTATCCCAACATCCATTATGATAAATCTTGCTTAAAATTTCATTCCTTTTATGCTAATGGCCCACTTTCTCAATCATTCATAAGGGTTGCATTGTTCTCTAATCTACCATTCTCACTTGAAAAGGAGATTCCTTCATCTTGTTCAACTTTAGCTTCCTCATAGTTTGCTAATTCATGATGTTGACCCTCGCCCCTCCATCAATGGTTACTCCTTCCACTTTGACTTTATCACATTTCACTGTCATTTTCAAGGACCGTGTTGTCATGGATTTGTCGACTTTGTTTGCCCCACAGAAGAGAACACCGCATGATCCTCAGGTAGGTCCCTCTTGAACTCCCTTGCTTTATCCTTCTCTACTCGGTATTTCTTTTAATAATACAAGTCTGATCAGATACAAATACTTTTTTAGGTGGTAACTTAGATTTAGGATAGTAAAAACGAGTAAGAAATTCTTCCTTTGAACTCCCGTGCTTTATCCGTCGCTACTCGGTATTTCTTCTAATAATACAAGTATGATCAGACATACAAATAATTTTTAGGTGGTAACTTGGATTTAAGGTAGTAAAAATGAGTAAGAAATTCTTCCTTCTTTGACCATGTATAGAATTAGATTAGTTGACCAATAACAAAAAATTGCACTCATTAGTGGTAAAGTATAATTTAACTTTATAAATTTTAAGTTCATAATCAAATAACAAGAGGAACATTAAATCAATTTTTCTTTTATCTTAATCTTTATTTATCTTCAAAAGAACTTATTCAAATAGCTTTTCATTAAGCTTCTAGTCACCCTCCGTGCATGCTTCACACAAGCATGCAAACCATAGTGTAAAGATAGTGGGGTTTTTGTACAAGAGGTGCTCTAAATGGAGTGGAAGCCCAAAGTGCATGGAACTGTCTGGCAATCTCGCGAATGTCATAGTCAAGTACACTCTGACATAAGTTGTAGAAGTTTTGACGGTGGAGGAGATGTTCAAGTCACTATGTTTTGTGATCTTTTGTGAATCTTAGACTTGGATGCTAAGATCCTTATAGAGTAGTATTTTAGTTACTTATATAAGAATTAGCTAGGAAGTCAATAAGAAGCAAATTTTATACTTTGTACTTACACAATAGTGTTTTAGTTACTTATATAAGAATTAGCTAGGAAGTTGATTAGAAGAAAAGTTTGTATATGTAAAAGCCCAAAAGTGGAAAAGGTGCTATTATTTGCTCCAATGGCTAAAATGATGAATATGACATAAATACCATTTGTGAGAGAAGGAGCCACACACGTTGAGGGGGAAGATTGAACCCAATGCTCTTGTTCATGTGTTGTTTAGTATTTTCTTATGTTATGCTATATATGATGTGTTAATTTAATGTGTGCACCCTTGTTTATTTGAATTGTATGCTTACATAAATACTTGGACAAAAATCTAATGTGAATACACATGCAAAGTTAATTTACTATTATTAGACTTGGGGCCAATAGACATTGTGTTGGACTGCAATTGGATGTCCACACTTGGGAAACGAGTAAGAAATTATTCATCACTATCGGATTATCTTCTATGATGTAGCCTCGAATGCATCCCTCAATTAGCAAGTAGTCCAGACAACTTGGTGCTATTCGGATGAGTTATCCAATCGTTAATTGATAAATTGAGATCCTTATATTATTTCTAAAACTTCCCTTATCTTGTTTGCCCCTTTTGGCTCAACCTTGATCTTACCTTATTCTGACCAATCTTTTTCTAGACTCCCTTCTTCAAATGAGCTGTCACTCAATCTTCTGTCTATCTTGATTGTCTTGAGCTTCGGGTGCCATTCCGTTGGCTAGCACCCTCAAGCTCCTTAGATCTCTTAGGGTCAACCTTTGAATTGCCTTCTTGCCTGCCTTCTTAGTTTTCCATCTTCAAACTTTCTCGTCTTGGGATTTTGTTTTACTTCCTAGTTTGGGTTGTTTGCTCGGCTTTCCCGTTTCTCTGATCATTCCCATCGCTCACTAGTTTCTCCAAATTTTTGTTCCCCCAATTTAATTAATCTGCTTCTTTTTTTATTTTGTCCTTGATTCCGATCCTTCTTGTTTTCTTGTTCCTTTACTTAGCTTGAATCCTCTTGACATTTTATATCAATTGCTACTTTCAGCATCCAGACTTCTGTTCTTAGTTTCTCCTTTACTTACTCTCCCTTGCTTGTCTTAAAAACTCCTGCTCTTTCTTGATTGACTTCTTGTACTTTTTCTTTTGCCTTCCTTTTGAATTTGATCTACTATGGAGATCTCCATAGTAGATCTCTGCCTTGATCTGTAAAAGAAGGGTGCCAACTTTACATGCATACACATTTTCAGCTATAGAAGCAAAGTGTCTAAAGCATGTAAAAACCTCTGACTTTGCCTTCAATGGATACACCCAGGTGTGCTTGGAGTAGTCATCAATAAAAGTCACAAAATAGAGATATCCCCCTAATCGATGGTGTCCTTATGGGGATCACATATATCACTATGTATAAGCTGTAATTTTTGGATAGCCCTAATTGATCCATCTTTCGAGAATGGTGTCCATTGCATCTTCTCCAAAATGCACCCCTAATTGATCCAACTTTTGGGAATGATGCCCATTGCATCTTGTCCAAAATGCACCCCTAATTGATCCATCTTTCAGAAGTCATGCCCATTGCATCTTGTCCAAAATGCATCCCTCACATACATGTTTAATGGGGTCCTCATCCTTTGGCAACTTTGACTGGAATGGAGTGATCATAAAGCTAAGATTTGGGACAATCATCATGGATTACTACAAGATTAAGGAGATAATAATCTCATACATGATGCGTAAGTGATTTAGCCTTTCACCAAAGGATGAAAATAGCCTTCCATAAGCCAAGGTATGAAAGCCATGAGGCTCCAAGAGTCAAGATTACCAAATATTAAAAGATGCCAAAAGATATAATAGTGGTCCATGAGTTCCCTTTTATACTTGAGCCCATGACCATGGTCCTAGACCTAATCTAAAGCTGTTGATTCATTACAAACCATCCTCTCCTATAATGATTTCATCCTTGAAATTAAAGGGTGGTCATGCAAAAATTAAACATATACAAAAGGCTATATATGAAAGTCAAAAATCATGACATTAGTCACTGTCATGGGAAACCCAAATACCATAACATGAGTAATATGACCCCCGGGGTCAAATGGAAAGAATGACGACCTCTCGTCGTCGATGATGAAGCTAAGAAATCTCCCACCTAGATCAAAAGGAAAGTGTAAGAGACCACTGTCGATGATGAAATTAGTTGAATATCCCCCAAGGATAAATGGAATGTGCAGGAAGCCAATGTTGTTTGAGATAAGGCCAGGTATGAGTCCTCCTGGGTCAAATGGATAAGGCCAGGTATGAGTCCTCCTGGGTCAAATGGATAAATGAAGTATACATCACGGAACCTCAAATATAATGTGACAATAGCTCAAGTCCAAGGGATAGCTCATAATCTCATCCTTGACTAAAACATGGAACTAACATCCAAGGTATTCACCAAATGGAAGCAAAACTCCTAGCTAGAATGTCAAATGGTCTTTGTGGATCAAGATCAAGAGATGTCGCAAGTGTATCTGAATGGTATGCCAACATGTAATCATCTACCATACATCCCACATAGCATATGATGCACCCAAAGGTGAATGTCCTGGCTCCAAAGAAACTAGGTCATGTAGACAATCATGGAAGCCAAAGGAACATGTCTCAAAGTCGGCATCGTGCAAGAACTCATGTGAATCACGGCCGTCATCCACTATAGCATAGCTTGAATCATTTGAGGCATGATCCATTGCATCAATGTGTGTATAGGCACAATCCAAAATATGCAACATGCCCTCATGTGTGAAACCCTCCGCATATGTGTGGTCCTCCATAGCAAAAACATGATCAATAGGATCACCATATGCATCATCATCATCACTAAATACTGATAGTGTATCAACACATGAGATGAAAGTGGCATCATCATCAAATCATTGACCATGTCATCCGCATAATCTCTAAAGTAATCCTCAGTATCATGGTCTATGTCCATCAATGGAATCCATGTATAACCTATATCTCAAGATAGGTCAACCTCTCTAGTTATTAGATCTAGAAAAATGTCTAAATCAAATACAAAGCTCTCTAGATCTATATCCACAATCCTGCCTCTCTTAAGAGATCTAACCTCAAAAAAATCATAACTACTCTCATACACTATCCTAGGCTGCTCAAATACATGAACTCTATCTGCACAAACGCTGCTAGGAATGCTATGAATACTAGGAGTAGTGGTTGTATCAGCGATATCTCAACAAATAGAAATCCTAGAAGAATAGCATAATGCATCTAACACTAGGAACTCAAGTCTATGCTCATAGGTGTCTCAGTCACTTGTATGTAGAGTATCACTAACCTTAAGGATGCTGATGGACACTCATCCCAAGTGTGCTAGTGGATGCATCACTAATCAAATGCACACTATCCCTCTAGAATGTCACTTGTATGTAGAGTATCACTAACCTCAAGTGTGCTGATGGACACTCATCCCAAGTGTGCTTGGATGCATCACTAATCAAATGCACACTATCCTCTAGAATGTCACTTGTATGCAGAGTATCACTAACCTCAAGTGTGCTGATGGACACTCATCCCAAGTGTGCTGGTAGATGCATCACTAAATAAAATGCACACTATCCTCTAGAATGTCACCACATGATTAACTAAAGTGTCCACATGATCTGTAGGAAAGATGATAAGCATAAAAGTGTCGATGCTCGGTGTGCTCATTGCCATCTCTTCCCTTGAGATTGTACCCACATGATCTGACTCACACACATCACTATCACATACATCATCATCATGTGCATATGAGTTAGTGGCATCATGTGCACATATATCACTATGACCATGTGCATGTGTGTGTGTATAATACATCATCATCGTCATCATCCCCATCATAATACAATGAATGAATTGATCTAAGTAAATTAGAACTAATGAGATGATGGCTAGTCTCGATGTCGTGGGTGAGTCGTAGAAGCTATCGAGACCCATGTGAACACCACTGTGATAGCGGCGGGCAAAATTGTAAGAATGCTCAATACATGTCCTCCAAGGAT
Organism: Cibotium barometz; assembly: GCF_041138505.1. NCBI lineage: Eukaryota > Viridiplantae > Streptophyta > Polypodiopsida > Cyatheales > Cibotiaceae > Cibotium > Cibotium barometz. Next base: position 37,524,384 of record NC_141089.1, read on the forward strand.
CCAAACCTGTCATGCCATAACTCACCAAATGTATCGCGTGAATAACCACCATGATCATCATCACCCATATAATCATCCATGGTTGCATCATGGACATCATCATCATCATCATCATAAGTATTCATGTTGGTGTAGTCCACGTCCTTATCTCAGGAACATGATCATGATGACTTGAGAGTGTGGAAAACTCAATCAAGTCACCAAAAAAAGAATCATCCCATGAACAATACTGAACCATCCGTGTCAATGTAGCTAAGCAATCAAGTGATGACATCATCATGTGTGGACCTCCTAGACTATTTGGCACATATTTCCTTCTCATATATCAAACAAATGCCGAAAATGACTAGGCATCAAACTATGAGGCTCGAACATCTAATACTGGTGTGAATATAATGCCTCATGATAGTAAGAAGTCGACGAGTGAAGATGTAGAGGTCTAAACCTCAAAATGCCAAAGGCATTTTGAGGAGTGAAGATGTAGAGGTCTAAACCTCGAAATGCCAAAGGCATATGCGAATGTGGTAAAAGATACATGTTACGAGAAGGTAAATCATAATAGCAATCATAGAGCCATGATGATAGTGCATGAGTGCCTCCCCTACGATCAAAATTAGAAATGCTATCAAAATGATGTCGACGATTGATGATGTGAATTCACACCATGGCAATCAAATGAAGGATAAAAATAATAGGAACAACCTATGGTTGCATGTGAACACTATCCAAAATATACACACCAAAACACAATGCACAACTGTTAACCCATTCCTAGGGTTAACAAGAGCTACCACCATTATTTTACATCAAGGAGACAAGGTAGATACATCAAAAGGTCATACATTTAAGATATGAAGCAATGTTGTCCAAATCTACAACTTGGACGAGTGCCTGTAATGGTCCTATGGAATACTTATGGTAATTTCCGCTTCAAGACTCGAGGGGTTTACCTAAAAATATATAAGTGTAGCATGTGAGTTCATCAAGAGAGGTATATTAATTCAAAAAATTTATAGAATTACATTTACAGGAGGGGTTTTTAAAACTAAATTTGGAAAAAAAACCTTAAGTTTATGAAGAAAAAGGGATCATTTTATTCATAAAAGTATGTAAGTGTAAGGGTTTTTTAAATACCCCTTGAACGCACGTGATAGATAAAATTTCTAAGATCCCTTGAGCTTCAAGAGTGTGTGGTAGTAAGTTAGGATGAAGTCCCAAGTGATGTACTTCATGGATATATTATCAGAGTAGTCATTGTAGTAGCATTAGGCCTCTTATGAGCCTAAAGTGTCCGGTCGGCCACAGTTTAAGTGAGTGTGAACACTTATGGCCATGCATATAAGTGAATATCTCTCATAATAGAAAAAACTCCCCCATCGTGCAATAGAGTCTTGCTCTTGTTAATCCTCTTGTGCTAATATCTCTCTAATCCATGCTAGTGAGTGTGTGTGAGTGAAGTGAGGTTTAAGGGGGTTGATTACACATGTAGTGTAACGTGATGGTGTGACAATGCTCACAGGAGGCACTGTGGAATTGCTTCTCAAGGAGTTATAGAGCTTGGAGATCTCAAGGGTTACGAGCTCGACCATTGGAAATATCCTCACGATAGTTTGCGGTTGACTAGGTAATCTCTTGTTGGATGTGTTTTAAGGGGGTTTGGGTGAGATATAACATTTTTGGTGCCACCGGGCTGGGGAATCATCCCTTGGGTTTTTTCATCATTTTCCTCTAATATACACATTATCCATTGCCCATTGTCTTGATTAGTGGTTTACCATGAAAAAAATGTGGTTTTGATGGAGTTTTGTGTGTGATTTTGGAGAAATAGCTCTCTTTCGTTTTTTTTGCTTAATTTTTAGCTTAATTGTTGTTTTTGTCGTTGTTAATTTGGTTTTTAATGTTTCTAGGGCTTGTATATAGAGTGTATTAGGCTTTGTTTGCTCCCATTGCATCAAAAAATACAATAAAATATATTTTTTAGCTCTCTTTAGAGTTACACATGGAGCTAAAATCATGAATTTTTTGTTTGATTTATGGGTTTTTTGTTTGATTTGTATGCATTAGAGTATTTAGCAAGTATTAGGAGTAGCTTAATCTTTTAAAAAATTTCACAAAAATTATTAAAAACCCTTGAAATCAACTAATCTTTCTTAATTGACTTGTTTTTATCATTAAGGGTGATTAATCCAGTTCAAGAGGTAAAAAGATTAGAAAATGTGTTTTTTGGGTCAAATTTTGATCATGTAAGAGGTCGAAATTAGTGTTTTTAAGTGTTTTGAGAGCATCTAGATGCATCAAAACACCTAATTGCATCAATTTCTTCATTAATTGGAGGATTTTCTCTCTATTGCTTAATTTTGCTGCTTAATTTTGCATAAAGAGAAGAGACTAAAATTAAGAGTATAATTAATCTCTAATTATAGATTAATGTACACATTAGTTGATGCACACAACTTAGCAATTTTATGCTCTATCCAATTATGTGCTCAATGGTGTGAATTAATTAGTGATTAGTGGTTAATTAGAGCTCTTAGTTAGTCCAAAAGGGAGAAGGATTAGTGGAAAGATTAATATTTAATTAATTCTTAAGCACATTTTTTCATAACTCCTTAAGGCTAATGAGCATTGAATGAAAAGATGCCAATGAGTTGTTAAATTGTCCATTTTGGCAGTCATTTAAGGGTGTAAGCGAGTGTCATAAAAGTGTTGGTTTTTTTTATTCTCACTTGTCTTTTTGGGGAAAAAGCTCATATTTACCTAATTTAAAATTTAAAAAATATTCCATCCACACAAGAAAACTCGAATTTTCCAGTAGACTCCCCAAAAAATCATGAATTAATGTTTCACAAATTAGTATTTTATGGCGTGAAACACACCTATTTCACGGTGTGAAACAGACCCCGCATGTCAAATCGTGAATTAGCATTTTACGAATTAGTGTTTCACAACGTGAAATACACCCCTGCTCTGCGAAAAAAAAACTGTGAATTCCCAGTTCATGAATTAGTGTTTTATGGATTAGTGTTCAGGGATTAGCATTTCATGGATTAGCGTTACATGCCCAACAATAATAATAATTTTATTTAATTTAATTTTTAACGTGAAGTCCATTTCATGTCGTGAAACCCTGCTGGTTCACATTGTGAAACAGGTCTATTGGTTAAAAAAAAGACTAGAAAACAACCCTATTTGGAGGCCCTCTAGTGCTCATCGGGAAAGCCGGCATTGAGCTCTTCGAAATTGGTCTTGAGTGTCGGAGGACAAAACCCATCGTTTTGGCTTTTGACCAACAGCGTTAAATTTTGACCCAAAAATCGAGCCAAAAAACGATGCTTAAAGCATTAAAAATCACCCAAAATAGCCTATAAAAGATTGCGGGCTACTTTTTGAGTGTTTAAACGATGAAATCATGAAAAAATCAAAGAGACAAAGTTGTAGTACTCCAAAAATACTACAACTCTCTCATACAAAGTTTTCCAAATTCCTTTTGGAGTACATTAAAAAACGGGCTACGAAATAGGAAAAATCTTTCATCTTGAGACAGTGATGGTGGAAAATAGGTTTTGATACCTCCTTTTCCATATGGGATGCTAATGGCATACACTTTTTTCGAAAAGGTTCTTCTTAAGAGGGTGCTCACATGCACTTCTGAGACATCGACTTTCATCTAGAACACCAATGGCACACACTTTTTTTAGAAAAATATCTCTAAGAGGTTCACATTGTGTACGCCTAAGCTAATTAGGGCAAACGGACACTCGTTTGACCCAGCGAAGGGTGTGCCACGCCTCTTAAGGCTATAACGGGGTGCAACAAAACCTAAAAAGCAAAAAAAAAAACACATGTGCTTACTCATTCAAGAGCAATTGACAACGTCGACATATGGAACGATAGAGGGATTACGTGGGCTCACACCCAGACTAAAGCCAATGACTGAAATCTTCGAGGTTGAGATCAATGCCCTAAATGCATCTCCCAATTCCATTCGCCATGCCGACAACAAGCGTGTCATCCGATTTTATATCCCCTATCACATCCCTTCAGGATTTGGTCCTTTGCCTAGCACTATCACAAGTCTTAAACCTTTGGTTATCCACTAGAAACAGTAATTGATTGTGGGATACACATTATACAAATGAGGTGGAGGACCTCTTGCTTAAAGAGTTTCGATTAGTGCACATGAATGAACATGCTACCCATAAACAAATTGTGGAGCTCATAAATGAGGTCGTGACGCTCGTGGTGCAAAACAATAAGCATACTATCCACAAGAAAATGAACAAGCCAAAGAGCACAAAACAAAATATTGTGTGCAATTCTCACCAAGATAGTAGAGGGGTGAAAGCAAGAAGGGGTGGTACACTTTTTGTGTAAAAATTGGTACACTTATAAGTTAAATGGAAGCAATATTTTTGGGGGGCTTGATATGGGAATTTTTAGGTGGGAATGTTTTAAAAATGAAAAAGTGTCAAAATTTAAATACATTTTAAGATTTAAATGCAAATTGATTTTGAAATTTCAAATTGGCCCGATAAGGCTCTTTGGACCTCGTGTAAAAGCACTATGGCTTCCAAATGTGTGGCTATGGCTCCCAGTGAATGCAATGAGAGCTTCCAAATGTGTGGCTATGGCTCCCCTTCCTCTCTGAAAGCTATTGCTGACTTAAGGAGTAAGTACCTTGACTCTCATCTCTCTCTCTCTCTCTCCCACCCTTACCCCAAAGGTCTTCTCTCTTCCTCCCTCCCTCTAATGCATATCTCTGATGCACATATCTGCACTCAACCTCTATGTGTTGAAAATAGACATTGAGTGCTCCATTTTATCTCATCTAATGACTCCATAGCGCGCATGTGGAGAAAAGACCTAACACTCCCCTAATTTAAAAAAGAATCCCAAGTCCCCCAAGTCAATGAAATCATCAACACAATAGACTAGCTTTAAGAAATCAGCTTTGAAACCCATAAAATTAAACGGGAAAGGTATGTTTTCACCTTCTTAAAAGCTTTTGAGTTCATTTTCCTATGTACACTTGAGCTCCTACGTTTATGAATAAGCTACATGGTGACTGGAAAATGTTTCAAACTTTGTAATAACATGCATGCCTATTCTTGTGTCTTGTATCCTTGATTGTAGCCCAAGCTCCTATTGATGGAGTGCACACTAGATGTGAACTATCCCATTTTAACAAAGTTTTACAAAAGTAGAGAAGACTTCCATACAGTGTATGGCTTCAGTTTTGTTGGAAAGAATCCATGCAGCTTGACAGAGGATCCTATTCTAGAAAAGCAATGGCTTTCTATGTTCACAGAGACATGCACAGAGGGGGAAAAGGTGCACTTTAAAACTTTGCAACGGGATTTATTTGAAGAGTGCTGCCTTTTGCACTACTAAGTGTACCAAGAAAGTCCGTTGAACCATGAGGTGAGTGTGGCATTTACATGCGGATTTGCGCTTGAGTGATGTAAAGTGATGGAGCAATCTAAGGACAAGAAGGATTACATAGTGCAGTGGGAAGTCTTTGCAGAGACTGTGCTATAACAAAAGATGAACCAGAAAGGCGACATTGAAAGTAAGTACAAGAAGTGGTGCAAAGAACAAGCCAAAGTAGTGTTTTCTATATCTGCATCTTCATCATTTTTGCATGCTTGGAGTAAGGAGAAGACCATCTGTGAGACATTGTTAAAACATCGTTGCCATCTATGTTTGGAGAAGATGCATCATAGTTGCCCTCTATGTTTATAGAAGATGCACTAGATTCCTTGGTAAAGTTGCCTCAGTAGCCTGCAAACAAAGGGGTTCTTACAAAGGTAGTTGACATGGTTGAGTTGGCAAGAAGTGAAATGGACAAATTGACAAGTATTGTGGAGGATGCAACAGGTCCCTTAGATGTAGCAAGGGCAGAGTTGCATGAGAAGTCCATAGTTTACAAGGTAGCTATACGTTTGCAAGCAGACATAGAGGATTTGGAAAGAAAGATAAAGGATATGAAAGAAGATAATATTGTAGATGAAGATGAGATGCACAATTTGCATATTGAGGTAAAGGTGTTAAAAGGCGATAACTTTTGAAAGTTAGGTGCTGGAGATGGAGTGCCAGATTTGAAAGCATCAATGGATTTTGCAGAGAAGACATATGATAGTGCGAGAGGCTATCTAGAAAAAGCAACCACCCATTATGGGTTTGTAACTAGCATATTTAATCATATCAAATGTGGTGGCACTTTGGCTATTTGTCCCACACCTCCTATAATACTCAAACGCACTGCAACAGACCATGTTGTAAATAATATGATCAGTTTGAAAGAGTGTCTTGGTTGTGGTCTCTCATTGGAACAGATGCTTTGTGATGGTGCTTGTAGTGCTAATGATTGAAATCCTGGCCAAGGCAAAGGACCGGAGGAAATGGATGAAACCTTATCTCAAAAGGTTAATAATATGAGCAGTTAATACCTCACTAACACGTGATCTTGTTGCAAAGAAGTCAGCCAAGAAGAGCTATCTATCAAGGTAGAGGAGACATAATAAACTGCAAAGATGCACTCAACAGAGGGACTGCCGTGTAGAGTGCCACACAACCTGAGTTGCAGAGGAGCACACTATTGGCGTGGCGGAGCTGGCAGGGGCATGGGAGGCAGCATGGTGGGACTGCACACAGAGCTGATAGGAGTAGTGGCTGTACTGAGGCCAGCATCAGAAGCCGGGAGGGTCCGCTCAGAGGAGGTTGAACGTCGGTGGCGGGCGGGTGGGAAAAAATGAACGAGCCGCTGGGTGAAGTTGAAGGTGGTTAGTAGGCGATGGTTGGCTAGCGCAGGTAGCTGGGCTACCCAAAGATGGTGTCCCCATTATCAATGTTTGGCAACGTAGAGGGGCTACGAGCTGCTGGCGGTAGTGGAGCTCCAAGCAGTCATGTGTTGAAGAGAGCCACAGTTGAAAGGTAGATATGGTGCTGGTCGTCGGCAACGTACAGACGGTGCTGAAGCAAATCATGATAGCAATGATGGATTGAGGCCGCATCCACAATGCAACCAGAGGGGAGATGAGCTAAAGCCCGGTGGCTACTACATGTTGTTGGTAGGGTGGTGCTACGAAAACACAAGGAAGAAGATGGCGATGGCACCCTTCACATGCAAAAAAACATAAAAGAAGCAGGTTGATGATGGATAAAAATGCAGAAGCATGTTGATAATGGTGGCTAAGGCATAGCTATGAACACAAACACATGAAGCAAAAGAAATGCACGCTTAGCAAAGTAACCCATGCTCTATACCATATTGGATATCATTACAGATCACAGATGCAACTATGGAGGATGACACATCATCATCATGGGAGAGTGTGTAGAAGAGAGAGAGAAAAACATGATTATATTATGATAATACTTCCACCATGTACAATGCTTTTATAGCTATGAACACATGAAGCAAAAGAAATTCAAGGCTTAGCAAAGTAACCCATGCTTTGATACCATATTGGATATCATAGGAGATCACACATGCAACTATGGGGGTTGAAATATCTTCATCATGGTGGAGTGTGTAGAAGAGAGATGAAGTAAGGAGAGAGAGAGAGAGAGAGGGAGAGAGATACTCAAGCCAAGAGAGAAAGTTTATACCACTGATTATATTATGATAATACTTCTACCATGTACAATGCTTTTATAGGCACCAAGGCCTTATCTTTTGACCCTAAATAGGAGGGTTTTCACACCACCAAGGACACTTGACTAACTCCCAAATACCCAACACTATATGCTTTACTAGGTGCACAGACGTGTGGCCTATTTGTACAACAAGTAGTTAGAGTCCGAGCATGTGAATGAGAGAAACTCCTAATGGATGAGTTTCTTATAAGGATAAAAGGTCTAAGAGATCATCTTGCATGTATTGATGAAACCTATATGGATAGTTTATTGGTGCCTACTATTCTCATAGCTTTACTAGATTTAAGTTTTGCATCCACACCTCGGCTTATGATGAGGGATAACCCCAATGTCCTTACATTTGATGAGTTGGTTATAATAATCTTACAAGAAGAGTAATCCCAACAAAAAACATCATGTGAGAGATCCGCTCTACTGTTGTTGCCAATCAAAAAGATAAAGAAAAAGCCTTCTCTCAGGGTAGCTCTATAAGCTAAAGGCAAAATTAGCCCAGTCTTCTAGAGCAAAGATACCAAGAAGGGGGCTGATAAGCCTAAGAAGAAAGGAAAATGTAACTATTGTCAGAGGCTAGGCCATTATGTCAAAATGTTACAGAAGGAGCAGAAAGGGCTAGGCATGGAAGTGGCTATTGATGCATCAACAGTACCAATTGTTAAAAAGAAGGACTCAATAAACTATGCACATGACTCGGCAGTTGGCACCATCAACACCAAGTGTTGAAAAGAAGGAGTCAGTGAACTATGCACATGATAATTCGGCATTCGGCACCATCAACACCAAGTGATGAAAAGAAGGAGTCAACAAACTAGGTTGATGATGATTGGGAATTCATTGTTGTTAATCCCAATTAGGATTAACAATTATGATTGGGAATTCATTGTTGTTAATCCTAATTAGGATTAACAATTGTGCTCCTCCATTTGAGGACATTAATAAGTGTCATACAATGCTACTATAAAAGCTATAACATTATGAGATATTGGCCACCCAAGGCCTTAGTTAGTAAGTTTTGGGTGTCCAAGTGTGAATAAGGTACTTTCTTATAATGAATGGACATAATCTCCCTTTGTGCTATGAGAGTTCTTGACTTGTCTCTTGAGAGAGAGTGTGAGAGAGTACTCTAGTACATGTGCCTTCTCTATGCTTGTATGCATGTATGCTTGTGTAGAGAAGTGAGAGAGAGAGAGATTGCCTTGTGTGGTGGAGGTGAAGCTTGGAGAATTGGAGCTTCTTGAAGTGAGCTTGGAGACCTCAAGGGACATGAGCTCAAAGTAATTGGTAAGTTCCCTATACGGTTGCATTCTATTGCTTCTTCCAAAGGTGAATGCATAGAGTTCCTTCTTTGGAGGTGTGGTATACCGCCCATAACATTTTTGGTGCCACTACCAGGGAAACACCCTTGTTTCTTTCATCCTCCTTGAGTTTCATCATTGACTTTGCATTTTGGAAGTGCATTGTGTATGGAAAGAATGGATAAGGTTTGAGTGGAAGTGAAGGTTTGTGAGAAATTGGTTGTTTTTTTGTTGTGTGGGTGAGTACTATGGTGACCTTAGAGGAAAGCTACATCATTTTTTCCTTTCAATTTTGATGTTTGTATCACTGAATTCGTGAACGTGAATGAGAAGGTGATACTTTGTTTTTGTTTCTTTGAAAAAATACACAAAAATCATAAAAATAAAGAGCCATTGGTTGTGTTTTGAACTTGCATTACACTCCTTATGTCTAGCACAATCATTTTGGAGCATTTGGATAGGTAATTTACACCCAAACTCCTCTCTGTCAATGTGGGAACTTCACACGTGAAAGTGTAGGCAAACGGTTCACGAGACGTGAACTACTTCTTGCTATCTCATGGTGTGAACCACTCTCTCAATCAATGTCGCAAATCACGGGATTAACTTGCTAAAAATAGGTCGCCTTATCTTGACATCTCTGACACAATGGGTCCTACAAAATTTTAATCTGTGAACTAGTAGAGAATACTTCATGATATGAAACACTATCTAGTTCACGGCATGAACCAAGTAGATCTCACAATGTGAACGATTCTTTGACATCTCACAGCGTGAATCAATTAGATCTTATGACATGAATTGCATAGCTTTTCACAACGTGAACTGTTAAACATTTCACTACATGAACTGTTTTCTATAGTTTCACGACATAACCAGATTTAGTTCACGAACCTAGTATTGTCAGATTAAGGTTAGAGAAGTACCTTAATTGAGAAAATTGAGACCGGTCAAATTAGATCAAGGTAACACTAACTTGTAAATCCGAAGTAATCTTCGAGCACGTGCGAGTGCAGAAATTTGGATCTCATGATGTGAACGATTCTCTGACATCTCACGGCATGAACTATTATCTGCAGTCTCACAGCAATAGAAAACACACAAAAAAAATTCAGATTGACAGTACCTTACCAAAATTCTTTTGGGGTAGCAAATTAGCTTATCAAATCACAATTACATGCACTTGAGGTATGAAAAACTCATCGGAGATGACCTCACTCCATATGATAGTGCATTAAACCACCCAGGATCTTCCTATCAAAAGAGTGTTGGTTTAGGCCACTCAATGAGCACTCAATTGAGTGTCTTAAGAAACATAACCACCATCGATACAAGTGGTGAGAAGAATCCATGAAATAAGGGCTACGATTCTCTGGGTTTGGAGAAGAAGAGAAACCACCTTCCCCTACAAGATCTAGTAGTATCATTGATATAGCTTGGGGATTTTTTGGTCTCCAAACCAGCAATGATGAGGAAGCGCAATCTGTGGGTACATGCCCGTCAACCAGTGCTGGACTAGGTCCAAGACAAGAATTACCAACCCAACCTTCAAATTCTAGGTTGTTTAACACTGGCACCCCCAGAATGAGAAGAGACTTGGAAATCGCGGCCAGGATAGGTCAAGTATTCTTCCTAACCTCAAAGGAAGTTTAATTAGATTTGAAAAGGATTGAAGTAGAACGACACCTACGGGAATTGAGCTGAAGGAAATAAGAGATTGATACTCAAAGGGCTAGGCTTGAACATTTAAAGGAAATGGAAAATGTGAATCCATTTCCGCACGTGGCAAGGAACCAAAAATAGTCATGGACAGAACCGAGGGAGACATCCCAAATTTAGAGCCCATTAATGAAGAGCCAAGAGCGGAGGAAGGGTTTAATACCTAGAACAAAGGAGATAACTTGCATAGGGAAACTGTGAAAGTAGAGGACGACCAAGAAAGACATAGAGCAAATGATCTATCATCCCACATTCTTACATGATATGGAGCTCTTGATTTTACAAAGATGGGCAGAGGCTGCTAATAATGAGTAGGGCCAGAGTGAGGTGGCCAGACCTACCCATAGACCCAAAATGCCTGGAAGAGCCAATGCTGGAAGAGGAAGAGGTCTAGGTAGGGGGGAGTAGCTCCTCAAAGACCAATGCGGATCCAAATGTAGATCTTAATGTGGCCACAAGGATAGATTTGTTGAATATGGCTGCAAAAATGGGCCGAGGGATGGTCAAGGAACTAGGCACTGCTCTAGAGTCCAGACCATCCCAAATGAAGCCACACATCATTTCAAAGCTCATACAAAAATTCTCAAGGGATGGGGACCTGATCCAACATGTCGAGATCTTTGAGTCCACATATGAAACCTACGGGCCACAACCTAAGGAAGTTAAGGCAATTTCTACAGCAATGACTTCGCGAGTTTCGACTCACCACCCAAGACATAGGAACTCGGAGGAGTAAGCAAGTTGGGAACATGATTGTGGATGAACTCAATAATGCCATACTAGACAAATTGAAGGTGAAGGATGGAAGAGAAGCATTAGGGCATGGGCATAATCATCTTTACCCTCATAGAGATCTGGTATAGTGTTTTATGTAGAATGAATCACACTACCACTGAATGCCCATAGTTAAGAGTAAGGCCATTACTCTATTGTGCTCATTGTGTAAAATTAGGGAACCATGACACTTCCATGTGTAGGTATCTGAGATTCCAAACTGTAGCACAACTACCAGCACCCAGAGCACCACTGGCTTTACCAGCACCACCCATGTAAATCAATGTGGCTGCAGGACAACCAAATCCATCCTATTTACCTAGAGGGTGGTTTTGAATACATGACACGTCACCTCTGTCTCGCCACCTGTTCTACCGCCACAACCACCATAGGCTAAAATCAACCAAGTGCTGATTGAGGAGCCATTAGATGAAGGTGAAATAGTGCATGAGGTAGAAATTAATAGTGAGTACTACGAGGAAGCTGCGGAGATTGCACCATAATTTTATATCTTACAAAATAACACGCCAATACCAGTGTTCCAAACCACGGTACAGTGGAAAGGTAAGGACATAAATGCAAATATAAGGAGGGGCAACTACAATGTTTTAGTTATAGTGGACCTCATCGAATAGCAAAATGTCCTAACAAGAATGTGGTTCATACGCATCAACTCAAAAAATGACTGCACCACCTAATGACATGCCAGTGCACGAAATGTGGGGTTGATCATTTGATCAAAGACTGCCCATATCGCGCGAGTGGTTCTGCTTCCACTTCTAACTAGGCCACTATCATGACCATAAGTGTGCAGCCTAGAAACATCACACCACTGAATGTCCTGTGACACGATGAGCCTAAGCCCAACTAGGGGACAAAGGGAAGAACCCAGCAAATGGCAGGAGAAGGAGAGCAAAAAAAGTGGGTGAAGGCGATACCAAAGTCACAATTTAGGATAACTATGAAGAAGATACTATCGACACCGAATCCACCCAATCAAGGGAAGAGAGTGATCAAGTGCCAAAATCAGATGAGCTTGACCAGGAGATACAAAGAGAAAAACTAGCAACCCCTGAGGGAACTGCTGAATACCCAAATGCTGAAGAAGAGATAAGAAAGCTTGAAGAAGCTAGGGCCCTAGTAGAAGAGTGTCAACGACTTCATGAAGCTGAATTACGAGCTAACCGAGCTAGGTGTTGAAATATACAAGTGAATAGGGTGTGTGTGGGAATAAGCTCTTGGATAGAGGCTGTAAAAGAGGAGATGTAATTGTGAAAGAACCTGTGAAAAGGTGAGAAGAATCTACTGGGAGAGAATAAAGGGTAGCATGAGAGAATTTAGGAGTGTGGAGATATTCTGGGAGATATTCAGGGAAAAGAGAAGAGGTGGAGAGAATCAGGCAAAAGGTGGAGATATTCTGGGAGTGAATCATGGAGAAATCAATGGGATTTGATGCTTGATGTAAACTCTATAAATTGAGGCATAGCCCTAATGAGAATTTGCTAGTTTTTGAGTATCCATGCCTACATTAATCTATTTGCTAATTACTCACTAATTACATCTTAATTATTTCTTAATCACTTTATTAATGATGTTGATTCTAGTGTTTGATCCACCATAGCTCATCATTATGATCAAATTTCAACATGGTATCAGAGCCATGCCTAGAATCCTTCAGATTTATGAGCCCATTAGTTAATTAATTAGGATTAATAGAAAATTAGCAAAAAATCAAATTTTTAGTGAGTTTTCACTTCTCCCCTTCACCCCCAGCCAGTGGTGGAGGATCTCTAGCACCTTGCACACATAAAATTTTTAGTGAGTTTTCACTTCTCCCCTTCACCCCCAGCCAGTGGAGGATCTCTAGCACCTTGCACACATAAAATTAGGGCACAAGCTTTTAACACAAGCTAGCTAACATCTTTAGCTTCAAGCTTAGCAAGACGACGCAGCAAACCGCCAAGTAACGAAGGAGATTTCGCGTTTTCTGCCGGTGCCTTTTTTCTCTGCAGATTTTGCCATTGCTACTTCATCAGGACAAATCCTTCTAATTTCTCCTAGTCCAAGGGGTAATCAAGCATGCTCTACAAGTTGGTGAAGACAGAATTGAGTTTCATCAAGTCTACATTGAGATCCAAGCTCTTCATCAAATCTGTAGGTGACTTTGGTAAAACAAAGATTAAGCTTTCAATATTTGGTCAAATCTTGTGTTTCTTGGCTTAATCCTCTACTAGACTCATTTCTATTAATGCCTTTGAAAGCATTTGAGCTCATTTGAAGTGGAAGGCACCAGATCTGGACTCCCCGCATACTCTGTTTTCTGTACACAAAATAGAGCATTAATTTGCTAATCAGTGATTAATCAGTGCTAATCACTATATTTTGGTGCAATTGAGGGTTCAAATTAACCATTAGGTATCTGATACAGATCTCTAAAGCTTCAGATTGCAAATCGGAGTTGGTTTGATACTCCAACCATCCCGTACAAATTGGTTACCCTTGATTTAGTGTAATTTTTGGTGATTTTATGCTGATAAAATTGTTGTAATCAGCTATTAAACACCAGATTGAGTTGTAAAAGGGTAGACACTATCCTTGAATCTTGAAATTGGATCAAGAGGTAAGACCCCCTTCACATCACCATGAGTTCAGCACAGGAAATAGCCAAATTTAATGGGGAACAGTTTTATATATGGCAGACAAAAACCATGTATTTGCTGATGAGGAAAAATATGTGGGGATTAGTTGAAGGGAGAGATGAATGCCTAGAGAGAGGGGAAAATGAGTGGAAGAGTAGGAATGAAAAAGCATTGGGACTTATTGCACCCAGTTTAAATGATGAAATCATTCATCATATCACAGGGATACAGTGGGCAAAAGATGCATGGGATGAACTCAATAAATTATTTGGTACACAAGCAAAAAATTCCAAGATAAATCTGTTAATGCAATTCTACAAATTGGACATGAAGGAAAGTGAACCTTTAATCACACACTTGAACAAATATAAAAGCATTAAGCAACAGCTGGCAGCTATTGGCAAAAAGGTAGAAGATGATGATGAAGCATTAGCTGTACTTCTGAAGAGTGTGGACAAAGGAGATTATGAAAACATTGTAGCAACACTAAAGAATGTACCTGAATTAAAGATACATGAGATAGAAGCAGCTCTACTGGAGCAAGAGAGCAAAGGCAAAGAGAAGAAAGGGCTCGACTCAACAGCAGGAGAGGAAAAAGCATTCTTCACCCGAGGAGGATTCTCTCGAGGACGAGAACGAGGAAGAGGCAGAGTAGGAGGGAGGACCTTCACTTGCCACAAATGTGGAAAGCCAGGACACATGGCGAGAGACTGCTACAGCAAACCCAGTGAAGAAGGAACGACATCGGCAAACTTCATGGAGGCTCCAAGGGAAGTGGAGTCGGATCATCTTTTCTGAGAGAGAGAGAGAGAGACCCCACAACCCAATGTAACCTGCCCCAATAAAGTAAAACCACCTCCTCTGAGCCACCGATGATGTAGGCCACGTGGTAGATGTATGTGTGAGCACTTTAGTCAAGGTCGCGGGAACTTATAGTAGCCTTGGACACATAGAGAGAGAGAGAGAGTGACAAGGACTATGGAGTTTAGGGACTTGAGGCACTGGTCGCGGGCTATCAAGTAAGAGGGAAACTTGGTATAGGGTCCAGGTGTGTTAGGATTATTCACTTGAGGGGAGGTGTTGAAATATACAAGTGAATAGAGTGTGTGTGGGAACAAGCTCTTGGATAGAGACTGTAAAAGAGGAGATGTAATTGTGAAAGAACCTGTGAAAAGGTGAGAAGAATCTACTGGGAGAGAATAAAGGGTAGCATGAGAGAATTTAGGAGTGTGGAGATATTCTGGGAGATATTCAGGGAAAAGAGAAGAGGTGGAGAGAATCAAGCAAAAGGTGGAGATATTCTGGGAGTGAATCATGGAGAAATCAATGGGATTTGATGCTTGATGTAAACTCTATAAATTGAGGCATAGCCCTAATGAGAATTTGCTGGTTTTTGAGTATCCATGCCTACATTAATCTATTTGCTAATTACCCACTAATTACGTCTTAATTATTTCTTAATCACTTTGTTAATGATGTTGATTCCACCATAGCTCATCATTATGCTCAAATTTCAACACTAGGGATACAATGTATCCAAGAAATGAACCAATAAGGGAGAGAGAATTGGACATTGCCTACTCTAATTCCAGAAGATTCTGAAGAAGTATCTCAAGGAAACCTTATGTCAAGAATGTTTGAGGAGGTTGAGCAGGATGTGTCCATTCATTCATTCCCTATAGGGATGGATATTCCCTCACTTGCTAGAGAGCCCAGAGACATAGGTAGTCTCACAGAGTTGTACTGCCCACTTTTGTACAAATGCCATTAGGACAACTGCTACGCAGTTCACCAGCATTGTGGGCAGACATAAAAGAATGGGTAGAGGGCATATTAAAGCCAACAGCCACTACTACAGAGGAGATCCAATCACCTCTAGTAGAAATAAATTTAAAACACGCAGGGAAAAGAACGCCTAGATTCATCAAGATACCAATTAATCAATTGGGGCGGTATTACGAAAGTGACGACACTAATGCTACAATCCCAATTCATCACATAATGGATACCAAGCATCGGCTATCCTGGATGGTGGGGTGAGAGTCATCATCATCACAAAATGATGTTGGAAAAATTGGGGAAAAACCGATTTGAAAAAACCAGATCTTATCGTTAAAATGGCAGACGAAACATCTTCAAGACGCGTGGGGATTTTAGAGAATGTGCGACTTAAACTCTTTACGTTTCGCTACCATTATACATTTGTGGTAATGGGGAGACCCTTCATGAGGGAATTCAAATTGGTGTACAATTGGGCATTAGACCATGTGTATGTTCGAGAAGGGACTCACAAATCTTAAAGCTAGATTTGCGAACGTGGAAAGCACACCCCATGGAAGGGCAACTGTTTGGTAATGATTCGATCACAACCAAGCAAACCACATCCATACAAGTATGCCAGCCCATGGTGGAAATTTTAAAGGAGGAAGAGGAAGCAGAAATGTATGCATCACTACCTCCTCCAGATTTTAATGAAAATTGGATGCATGTGCTAACCACCATAGATGTTATATAGCCCTGAGGATCCCAATACATTGAATCTAGGAATGTTCCCACTACCTCTAGGCAACCCATTGAAGAGGGAGGAAGATCCAATTGGCAACCCATTGGATCACAAGGCCGTACAAGTGCCCAACGCCTTAGAAGATGGCGAAAGCAGAAACGGTATATCGCTCGATGAAATGCCTTGCTTACAAAGAAAACCCATGGATGCCTAGTGGTTGAGATACCTTGAAGCTACTAAGGTACACGATGAGTTTTCTAAGAATTAGGGTGAGGAGTTGAGCAAGATATCCCTTGAAGGGAAACATAGGGAGGAAGTCACCCTTCATAACTAGAAACACCTAAGCTTACAAAAGCTAGGCGCTGAAAACAAAACAAGGCTTTGGCGGAAGCCGAGTGCGAGGCTAAGGAGATGATGGCTAAAACAAAAAGAGAGGATGAGGATAAACCAGAACTACTTTCAATGCCATTCCATTTTAAGACATACACAATTGACGAACGAAAAGTGGCTCAATTGACGACCAAAAAAGTTAAGGAATATGGTTTAACCACATCATACAATGGCCCAACTAAGGTCAAGGAAATTGATATTTCATAGCCAGGGGAGGAAACCAAACTTGTTTATATCACTAAAGATTTGATTCTAGTTGAGGAAAAGGAGCTTGTTGCTCTCCTTAAGGAGTTTAAGGATCGTTTCACCTACCAGATGAATCCTAAATATGCAGCAATTGTAAAGGAGGAAATTGATACTCATTGCCTACGGACTTCGAACTTCATCTATGGGATAGAACATACAGATTGATTATCACCAATCGTGATAATGCCAAAGAAAAATGAGAAACTGAGGGTCTATGTCAATCTCAAAAAGGTCAATGCGGCTACTAGAAAGGACCATTATCCACTGCCTTATATGGAACATGTTTTAGAAAGAGTAGTTGTTGAAGAAGCTTACAACTTCTTAAACGGATTTTCAAGTTGCAAATTAGGTGTCTATAGCACCTGAAGACCAGCATAAAATGGCCTTCAATACAATGTGGAGTACTTTTGCTTGCAAAGTTATGCCTTTCGATTTCACCAATGCCCCAGCAATGTTCCAACGATTAATATGCACAGCCTTCAAAGACTACTTGAAAAAGTGATTTGAGGTATTCATTGATGATATGTGTGCACACTCCCGATGGTCATACCATTTGGTTTGCTTAAGAAAGGTTTTTGAGTGATGTCGGTTGTATTGCATATCCTTAAACCCTTTAAAATGCCAATTTTGGGTCAAACATGGTATGATCTTGCGACACATTATCTCTAAGAACGGTATCTCCATTGACAAAGGCAAAGTCAAATTGATCTTGGAACTACCCCCGCCCACTAGTTATAAAGGTGTATAAAGGTTTATGGGCCATGTTGGGTATTAGCTTCATAGTATTTTATGCTGAAATTTCCAGACCATTATATAGGCTACTCATTGTCTTTGAATAGACTAAAGAATGCCAAGAAGCATATGATAAATTGAAGCAAGCACTAGCCAGTGCACCAATTTTGAGACCACACATCGATGCATCAAACTTCGCTCTATAAGATGCGTATCGGCACAGTCGGGTGAGTTTAAATTATTGGACTACCCAATCTACTTTGCTAGTTGCCAATTGAATGATGCAGAGGTGAATTATACCACCACATAACAAGAGGGTTTGGTCATGGTCTATGTTGTCAAGAAGTATCGGCCAACAAATTTGTATTCTTTGTGGACCATCAGGCTTTATTATACTTGGTGAATAAGCCTTGCACCATAGGAAGAATCACACGTTGCCTATTATTACTATTGGAATTCAACTTCACGATCATAGTAAGAAAGGGAACACAACATGTGTTGGCCGATCATATGTCAAGAATTTCAAATGGGGAACCAGCAAAACTGGTGTTGATGATGATCTCCCAGATGCTTATTTGTTCAAACTAGACATGGTGCCTAAATGGAGTGAAGAAATATTAGACTATCTAGCTTATGGTTTTCCACACAAGAATGACTTTTGAACAAAGATAAAATGTGTTGGCTTATTAAGTTAGCTGCACCTTATCAATTAATTACTGGAGAATTATACAAGCTAGGTAAGGACAATGTCTTAAGGAGATGTATGCTGGAAGACAAATTTGTCACAATACTAGATGAAGCACACTTAGGAATAGACACTTCGTTGGGGAAATTATAGCTTACAAGGTGCTTCAAGTGGGACTATGGTGGCCTACGTTATTCGGGGATGCCATGGAGTTTGTAAAAAGATGCGAAGAGTATCATTTGCTCTTCTGCAACAAAGAGATAGGATGCCACTTACCCTTGTTATTGTAAGACAGCCTTTTGAGAAATGGGGAATTGATTTTTTTGGACCTATTAGTCCAGTTGCGCATCCATCACAAGCCCAATATGTGATCGTGGCCACATACTATTTCACGAAATGGGCAGAGACTAGAGCCTGTAAGCGAGCTAATGCACAAACAACCGCTAAGTTCTTATATGAATAAATTATTTCTAGATTTGGTTGCCCATTAGAATTAGTCAGTGATCACGGTTGACACTTCATTAATGAGGTAATTGATCACTTACTTGCTAGATTCCTTGTAGTCCACCGAAAGTCATCCCCTTATTATCCATAGGCAAATGGTCAAGCGGAGAACACAAATAAGATTTTGTGTACTATCTTGACAAAAATATTAGAAGCAAGTCGCAAGGATTGGGAACATAAGCTAATTGCAGCTTTATGGGCATACCCAACATCGTATAAGGTAGTGACGAGATATACTCCCTTCCGTTTAGCTTATGGCATTGAGGTGGTAACGCCTATGGAGTACTTAGTTCCAAGCCTGTGAATTGCGATGCAAGAACGATTAACTCAGAATACATTAGCCGAAAGGCTGGTTGACTTAGAGAAACTTGATGAAACATGACTAATTGCACCACATGGTCTTATGGTTGAAAAATTGTGAAGGAAGCATTGGTTTGACAATAACTTGAAATAAAAAGAACTAAAAAGGGGGAACCTCATCCTCATGTATGGTGTCAGAAGCACTATGAAAAAGAAACTCAAGTACAGAGGATTAGGACCTTTCCAAGTGTCCGAAATCACACCTCAAGGGTCAGTCAGAATTGAAACAATTGAGGGCATACAAATGGAGGGTTACATCAATGGAAGTAAGCTTAAAAATTATTATAGACCACTGACCCAAGAGATGCTCATGCAAGAGCATCTATTAAAACAACAAAAAGAGCTAGCTAAGGAAAAATTGTGAACATGGCTTCACTAACTCTCCTTGATGAGGATGACCTAGATATTGAGCCAGCACCGCTCAGGGTGAAAGTCTCTACAACTAAAAGTCATGCAACAAGCATCGCATTAATAGATATGAGATCAAGTCATAATCTCATCTCTTATGAGACATGGGAAGCTCTAGACAAACCACACCTTAAGGCCACCAATGCACAAGTACGAAGTGTGCACTTGTCAACTACCAAAGCTGTGGGATTTCTAAGTGTTAATATTTCCATCAGAAATAATCCCTTGGTTGGAAAGGTGTTTGTTATGCCAGGATCAATGGAGGAAGAAATGATCCTTGGATGATCTTGGATTTGCGCCAGTAATTGAAATATCCAGTGGGAAAAGAGGGTTGCACAATTGGACGAGGGCAACAATATCATTATCATGCCCTTATGGAACCCAATAAACAAGGGGAAGCAGGCTATGATTGATGGTATGGAAACACCAATGACAAAGAAAGCAACTCAAATACCAGAGAAAGTAAAAACCGCAGTCCCTATGCAAAAAACAACCAAAGTCAAGACATCAGTAAAATAGTATAAGTATAGATGGGCTGGCAAATGTTTTTATATATGAACCTAAAACTTTAGAAACTTGGGTGAATTTTTGAAATTTTCTATCTTATATGGTAGTATGTAGTGTTTTTTTGGCGAATTTGTCTCTACAAAAGGCAAACATTTTGGGCGATTTTTCCTAAAAAAGTTTCTCTGGTAAAATAGCTCGACAATATTAAAGACTTCTCTAAAATAGCCCTTGGGCTAAAAAATAGCCCCTAACTTTTTCCTTAGTAGCTTGAGAGGTGTGCTACGGGGAATCCATTTAAAAACATATTTCATGTCCCATTACTCCCGATCGCATCGATCCAATAGGAGGGCTTCTGCTTTTGCACTATTATTATTTGACCTAGATAATTGACAAAACTCATCAACTACCTCCAAGAAAGCATCTACATTAGACTCTTCATAAGCAAGTATAGAGCTATTATCATTAGTAGAAAATTGAGTGGTCATCTGTTGGTTGTGGTCATTTGTCATTAGATTTTCTGGGAGAGGAACTCCTTTAAGAAGCTCTCATTCTTGAAAATACCGCACATTGGCTAGTGGTTATGTTACCATTGAGAACAACACAGGTGCAAGAAGACATCCTTGACAGACCAATCTCTGTAATGAAAATTCCCCAACTGCAACCCCATTAATAATGACCTCTAAGTTTGGATTCCCAAGTAGGGCTCTGACCATCCCTATCAAAGTACTTCCAAACCCTATCTTGTCAAGCACTACCAGCATAAAGTCCCATCTGAACCAGTATGCTTTATCTAGATCCAAGTTAAGAAGCATGTAGGGTCTATTAAGGGTAAGAGAATAATCAATCCCATAGTAAGGCTTCATGAATTTGTCTGCTATGTATAAACACAAATTAATTTGGGTTCACTAGCCTTGGTAAGATGTATTTTATATGAAGTGCAATGGCCTTAGCAAATATTTTATATGAAGTGTTGATGATTGTAAGTGGGCATGCCAATCCCTAACCCTAAGATGATTTGCTTTCTTCGGGATCAATTTGATGTGTCCCTTATTGAATTTCAAAGTGAGTTCACCACTGTGGCACACAAAGTTGATCATGGAGCATAGATCCTAACTAATGAGGGGCCAAACATGTGAGAAGAATTTAATGGGAAGCCCATCAAGTCCTAGTGTCGTGTTCTTACCCATCTTACCGGTAGCAAATTTGAGATCATCTATTGTGAAAGCTCTGCTCAGCACAGGGATAGAGGGGCCCTCCACCTTTATGTTGCTCTGTACAAGGAAGTTATACAACCTCTGGCATCTGTTCTCCACCAAAGGTGTAGGGCCACTAATCGAGGAGAGGTGTGTAGTGAATTATGTAGCAATATCCCTTTCATCTTCTCTTAACAGACTTGTCCACTAGTTGTAGCCTATTGATTCTCTCCTACTGATGCTTCTCTTTCAAGAAGTTGGTAGGAGTGTCCCCTTTGGAAAGCCATTTGATACGGTCCTAGACTCTTAGTGCATCCTCGTTCACTTAAGCCTAAGCGTGCAAGTATGTGTCCACATCACTAGGGTCTGGCCCTTCTTGTTACTGTACTATCTACACCCCAATGCTTCTCTTAGGCTCTTTGGATTCATGCAATACATCTTCCTCTGTTGGGATTTTTCTTGGACAAATTTCTTGCATAAATTAGAGGCATAACGTGTGTATTTGTCCTAGCATTTAATAGGAGACCCACCATGGGCATTGCATAATGTATGATGGGATAGATGCATAATGTATGCATCTGCCTACTAGTATTCTAGTGGGAGACCCACCATGGGCCTTGGCATCAATGATCCTTGCATCAAAGTTCTCCTTCCCAAGGTAAGAGATGTCTAACTTCAATGGGGTAGGTCTAAAGCTTCAAGGTGACAGATGGCAAAAGAAAGAAGAATGGTTGCATAATCAAATCAGCCTTGGTTTGGAAGGCTCTGGGTGCCCAAGGTGGTGCCACCCACCATCTACCTTTGGAAACATACCCTCAATCATTAAGCCTACCTGCCCTCCATTCTCTGCTAGTTTGCTTGTTGCACCACATATATGTGCATGCAGTACTCAACTCACACATTTTTTTGGTACCAACAAACACCTCTGGGAAAACGTCTGCCATGCATCCTTTTCTAGTTGGCTCATGTCTCACCTAGGATGTGAGCGGTCCTTCAACAACTCTATCATGCTGAAGTCTCCAACCAAGATGGCCTCGTCCACCTCTAAGATTACACTTAGGTGGTACCATAGGGCCACTCTTTTAGCATAATAATTTGGAGCATAAACTAAGCAGATATTCAGGGTGATGGTGGATGAATTGCTTACCTTGAGAATAAGGGCATAAATTTTTTCTTCATTGTACTCTTCCATGCATCTCCATCCGGCCCTCAACAACCGGCCCTCAACAAGATGGTTGTTCCTCCAGACCAACTCTGGGAGCATTAATGAAGAAAGAAGTTCCACCCTTCTTGAGTTAAAGTTAGCTTGCCACTTATCAAACAAAGATAAGGCCTCTCTTCTCTTTCTAGATGCACATAGTCCCCTGATCAATGCTTTAATCTTGGTGTGCATGGGCATAGTAACCAACAGTAATGGTATCTTAGGGCATATCAAGCTCAATGGGATCAAGCATTGCCAGAGCTTCATACTTGTTTCCCATGGAGCTAAGATAAAGAAGAACAAAAGGAGAGAGCCTAAATCTCAATAGCTTACATGAGAAACCAAGGGGATAACCCAAACACCACCACAGGACCATCGCATAGTAGTACCGAGGGGATGTACCAACCACCACCACTGATTACACACAAAATACACCACAATCTTCACAACCACCACCATACAATACTGCTTCACTAACTACTCCTCATGTTTTTACACCATCCACCATTATTCCACTAACCCTAAGGTGGCCTTAGATATTTTGGCATCTTACCTCGATGTATAACATGAAGGTGGAGAATTCCTTGTATAGCTCAACAAAGGTAGTTGATCATTCCCATGGGCACTTAGCATCCCATTTTATTTTTAACTACATTTTATAGCTAAAATATTTAAAATCTCCTTCTCCCTATTCTCGTTGCACCCATCTTTTTAGAGTGTGTCAAAAATATCTTTTACATCTAGTATGTCTTACACTGCATCTTGGTAAACCTACACAAATGTCAACTTTAGGTGAAGCATGGAGTCACCTTGGGACATATTATCTCCAATCTCCATGAAAAACATTTACACTAATGAAAAAAAGATCCGATTGATCCTAGAATTGACACCACCAACAAACCACAAGGGTGTGTATAGATTAATGAAACATGTAGGGCATTATAGGAGGTTCATTTTCCTATACAATATCATTTGTATAAGCTAATAATCCTCTTCAAATGGTCCACCAAAGGTTATGCAAAGAAGGAATTAGTAGGCACATTTGGTCTAAATACCTAATATGGGATATAGTGTTCCACATCCACATCAACACTTTAACCTTTTCTACATAATCACCAAGAGAGAAGGGTTAGGATATCATCAAGAAATATAAAAAATATCTATTGGCCAACCACTTTTTTATTTTTTTTAATGCACTCCTATATTTGGTGAGGGCAAGCCTTGTGTTAGGGCAAATCACCTAGTTGTTGCACATCCTCTTGGAAATTGATTTTGTAATCATAATGAAAAAGGGTTCCATGTATGTGCATTACCAACCACCTTTTCATAATTCTATATAGAGAATGTGGACAAGGCTCGATTTCCTATGAAAATGAAAAAGGGTTCCATGTATGTGCATTACCAACCACCTTTCCATAACTCTATATAGAGAATGTGGACAAGGCTCAATTTCCTATGAAATGCCAGCCTTGATATAGCTTCCAGATCATGAGTCAATTTTCTTAACTTGGCCTAGGTGACTCTCCAATAGAGGCACCCTTGTGATAACCTTTGATGAATATAATTTAAGTGTCCCCACCACCGTGATATAACGTTAATGAACCAAAGTTAAGTGTCCTATGAAATGTCAACCCTGATATAGCTTCCACATCATGAGTCAATTTTCTTGACTTGGCCTAGGTGACTCTCACAGAGGGGTCCTTGTGATCACCTTTGATGAATCAAAATTAAGTGTCCTATGAACTGTCAAATTTGATATAGCTTCCAGATCATGAGTCAATTTTCTAGATCAAAGTTAAGTATCCTATGAAATGTCAACGTTGATATAGCTTCCAGATCATGAGTCAATTTTCTTGACTTGGCCTAGGTGATTCTCAATAGAGGGGCCCTTGTGATCACCTTTGATGAATCAAAGTTAAGTGTCCACCTTCCTAATTGCTAAGGTGAGCAAGGTAGTGGTGGTTGTTTCTATTGGGATACTTCTTTGTTGAAGGATAGTGTGGATGGAGACTCCTCCTCCACCTGAGGTTGTTCCATCATGATTGACAATCATTTTCTTTGCCTTCGGGTCATATAGTTGGTAACCCTTTAATTCCATACAATATCCCAAGAAGATACATTTCCTGATCTTGAAATCCCACTTGGTTTTGGATAAGTCTGGAACATGCATAAAAGAATCACAACAACCAAATGTTCTAAAATATACAACCAAAGGTTTCTTACTAGAAGAAGCCTCTTAAGTCATGCTCCACACTGCTTTTGTGTAACTTCTATTAAGGACATGTAATGCTTTTATGTAACCAGCTCCTTTTAAGGATATGCAATGTAGTGTTAAGCTACATTGCATATCCTTTTATGTAACTCGCTCCTATTAAGGATATGCGATGTAGTGTTAACTTCTATTAAGGACATGCAATGCTTTTATGTAACTAGCTCCTTTTAAGGATATGCAATGTAGTGTTAACTACATTGCATATCCTTTTATGTAACTCGCTCCTATTAAGGATATGCAGTGTGGTGTTTACTACATCGGCCCAAAAAGAATCCTTTGAGCATACTCTGTGCCATCTCCATATTTGTGTGATTCTTGTGCTCTATAATACCATTTTTGCAAAAAGAGTATAAGCAACTATCAAATATCTCTTGATCCTTGTGAGGACCCCCACCCCCTATATATAATAAAATACATCTTCCCAAAGTATTAAAATGACAGCTACATGTCTCGGGAAGAGAGTCCCACATAGGGGCATCATATACAATGGCCTAGTGTCCAGCTACTAACAATATACGTCTCACATCTACTAGAAAATCCTCACACCAGGAAATGCATAATGATTCCTCTTGCACATGTCTCTTCACACGATTCTCACAAGTAAGAGGAAATTAGTGCCTACA
Organism: Cibotium barometz; assembly: GCF_041138505.1. Taxonomy (NCBI): domain Eukaryota; kingdom Viridiplantae; phylum Streptophyta; class Polypodiopsida; order Cyatheales; family Cibotiaceae; genus Cibotium; species Cibotium barometz. The sequence continues at coordinate 37,550,091 of NC_141089.1, forward strand.
TATAGCTACACACCAATGTCTTACTCCTTGATCATGAAGCAAACATCCTCGACGAGACTGACTCCATCATTTTCTATAGTCTAATTTCTGGCTTTACGCATTTTTCTAAGTTTTTCAAATAAATTTTGGTTTCTTTTAGAAAGCACCCAGTTATTTAGGTCCACCCTGCTACTTGATTTCCCAACAATGGTGTATCTATTTTCTACTTTGACCAAATCCATAAGCACAACCTAGATTCCATTCAATCCCTTAGACCTAGTTTGCCCCGCCCTCCACCGTTGCCCTACCACTGGGTCTATGGAGCTATCATGAACTCAAACACCCATAATTGATATTCGTGTTTCATTACTCACACACCCAATTGAAGCAATGAAGAGAATCTACACTAGCTAACTGAAACTAAAAAGGTGAAGAGACATAACTTTGTTGCCATTAACTATAGGGGAATGTTGTTTGTTGGTGGACTTGCAAGTTGTTACAGCATTGAACTGCTATAAGTGCTATTATTTAAATGATTTGATCAATTTATCCATGTCTTCTTTTTTTATTAATCTATCCACATATATAATACACTTTAAATGTTACTATAAACAACATAAAGACCTCCAAATATAATTTTAATAAATACTAATTTGTTGTATCCATTCATTATGAGAAAATACCTTATATACAATTGGTCCTTATTCACACACTTGGGCGCCCAAGACTTACTAACTAAGGCCTTGGGTGGCCAATATCTCATAATGTTACAACTTTTATAGTGCCTTTGCATGACACTTATTAATGTCCTCAAATGGAGGACTATAATTGTTAATCCTAAGTGGGATTAACATCCTCCCCGACCTGATGTAGGTTTTATCCCGGAACCTATCACCAAGGTGTAAAGACCTGGTCACCGAACTCATGAGACGATAGAAGTTGTGTGATTGAAGCTTTTTCAGGATTCTTCAAAATGCAAAGTGTGATCTCCAGAACCCAGTGTCTACCATATCTTCAAATGTTACATGCATGTACGCCGGTAAACACTTGAGGCGATGGTAGTATAACATCATGCCTCTATTTAGTGGGGCCTTAGTTCATTTCGAATAGTAGTTGATATGCATCATATCCATCATATCTCTCTTTGGGTTGGTTAATAAGGACCACGATCAACTTAAAAAATTGGACACTGGCCAAAATAGTAGGATCCGGGATCCGATGCCATGCATGTATCCATGTCAGCAATTGCTTCCTTTGATGTCCTATATCTGAAAATGTTGCTCACAAAAATAGAGAAAAGTTGTAGCAGATATGTGAATTCCAGTGGTGCCCATCTTTGTTTCAGTGGCATATATAATGGATCCACTCTCTGTGTGGGCAGAGAACACATATACTGGTGACTATATTATGGGATTGTTAAGTACTCCTACTGCCATGCTGGCTGTATACTAAAATCTTCAATTTTGGGGTTTGCATCCTTTGTGAAAATTGTTGTATAGCCCCCTTATGTATGAAATAGTTGTGCCTTTCTCCACATGCAGAAGCAGTAAGCTGATCATGAATGTGACAATCCTGATTTCAAGTGAATCTACCAAGTGAGGGTTAGCCAGCTTTGTATGCCTTGCCACATTTGTAGCTTCAAAAGGTGTTATTTGCATCAACACCTTGAACATCAACTTTGGCTTCAACAATGGTTTCCCTACTCTGATGAATCCTTTATATTCTGCATAGCAGACAAAGACTCAAGAACAATATCATTAGGAAAAAGGCTCAAGAGTATCTTGTGGTAGAGTGTGTCTAACCTCTTGCACTGGCCGTGGTGGAGATGGGTGGGATGCCGACAACTCCTCAAGGGCGAGAGTGTTAGTGGGAAATTCTATTGGATGAGAAGGAAGACTAGAGAATATACAATCTACTTGAGACTTTTTGAGAGGAGGAACACTCGGGTATGGATTTAGTAATTTACTTACTACAATGGAAAAGAGAGGATGGATGAGTAGATGAACTTGAGGTTCCCTCTTGACCTTCTACGAAACTAGGGGGTGGGTTGGTGGGCTTGTTGAGCTTCATAAACTTTTGTAGTTCTATGATGTCCTTTTGTTAGGATATTCAATGTGTATTTTATCAAATTTATATACTATTGTTGTCAGCATGGCTTCTAAATGTTCACGTATATTACGATAAAGTTTAAGAATGCCAAAAGGATGATAGATGGTAGATTCACAGAGATTTAAGTGTTGATGGGTATTATAAACCTCTAACCACCCATGAGTGATTATCCATTAGTAACTTTGAGCTACAACCTCGTAAATTGGCTGGTGTATCAGGAATATCATCTGGTAGTACAAACATGTCTAGTTTATTGACACTGTTGTCCAAGATGTTTGAGTTTTGCGACACCCGACACCAAGTACGCAGGTTGAGTACAATAGGGTGTAATGGATAGAAGAAGACATCTTTGGGATCATTTAGTACTAGGTCCCCCAAAAGATATCCATAATAATGGTAGGGTCGGTATCATGTTCTGTATTTTTTCTAATTAGTGTCAAATCTCCTAGGCTTAAATCTTCAGACAGATTAATTTCATATTGTAGTAAAGAGAATCTTAGTGTAGACAAAAAGAGAGTCAAAGTTTGAGGAGGGGCCCGAGGAGTCACTGGCAACAACAACGAGCCTATCTCCAAGGCTCACTCAAGAAGCAGGCGCAACTCGTCGATAGGCTCTCGTCTTTCACTTCATTCTTGGATAGCTAGCTGACACTCCAATTCCTGTATGCTTGAGTCTTTGGTGGTTTAGAAGATCTAAGATGACCGTTTCTCTGACCATTTTGGCTATATCTAATTCCTCAAATCTTTGTGTGGCAGCTTCTTATGCCCGTCTGGCCGAGGCTTCCAACTCTTGAGTCTCTTCGATCTTCTGACGTCTTTGAGCTGCCAATGCTTGGCTAGATTAGAGTTGCTGGGTAAGCTATAGCATTTCCTGTTTATGGGTATTCATCAGCTTCTCCATCTCGAAAGATTTGGCATTGATCGTCTCATTCAGGGCCCTTATTTTATGTGCATCATTAGATTTCTTTCTTTGTTCTTGTTCTATCTGAAGCTGGAGCACTTTTGATCAGCATCTTTGAGGGTTGTAGATTTAGATGTCAAGTTTGTTTGTAGTTTCTCTTCCTTGGCTGCCTGGAATGTACTTTGGACCTCCTGAAGCATGGATGCTAGCTTGTTCCTTAGTGTGCGTAACTTCTTTTTGAATCTATTCTTTTGCTTGCTCTATTTGTGCCTTTAGGTTTGTATTTTCTTTAATTCTTTGTACTATTGTATGGATGAGAACTAGATTATTGCTTTCCAGTACCTAGTATCTTGCTTCTTGCTCTTCGGCAACCTTTAAGCTTTTTAAGATTACATCTCTTCTGCTGCTGCCAAGTGTTACTAGAGCATCTAAACTTGGTTTGTGGAATCCTGGACCTATTTCCACATTGTTGCATTTCTATCTTGAAGCATGTGAGTGGTCAGTAGATGACAACACAACCTCATCCTCCCTGATATTTTCATATTCAGCCCCATTGGAATTGTAAGAGCTTTTCTTCAGCATTCCATCCAAAGGCATCTTTTCGAAGTTGTGAGAGTGGATTTTTATTGGTGGTGGTAAGTGTAAGGCTTCTTGGATCAGTTCCTCTGAGAGTAGGACCTGTTCTGTGGTTCCATTAGCTTTGGTAACATTCCCTCTCTTAGTGGCATTGTCATAGGACTTTAGGTACTCTACACACAATTCTGGATTGATGGGTACGTGGGAGACACTTTGCCATTCATCCCAGGCCTACTTTCTCTAGTTTGTCCGACTTCAGATTCTTCCAAGATCTGCAAACACTCCAAGCTTTGGTACTGCAGAGCTATCTTCCCATGGGTAGTATAGACATCCTTGCTAATGATTCATCCATGGAACAATTGTGCATACTATCCCAAATAGCTTAGTTTTGGGCCATGTGTTGGTCTCTTCTATAGATGACCCAATTGCACTAACTGAGGTCAAGTAAAAAATAGCAAGTTGTTTGAGGCATTTAACATCATGGGATGATTATACAACCTTAGGGCTGTCCAACAAGACAAATTACACCCAATTTTGATGTCATTTGGATGGTCAAATGTTACTTTGACCAAAAAGTCAAAACACAGAATGGTTAAACATTGACCAATGTCAAACCCCTTATACCATTGTTTAGTACACTCCTAGAGCAGCCTCAAGAGCCAAGAAACTTTCAAGTTTGATAAGTTTTGAGGATTCTAGGAGAAACTCTTCATTTTCAGCTATATCCATGTTAACCCTAAAAACAGAGAATGCTAGGGCATATCCATTTTTCCATAGATAGATAGGGCATCTTAAGAGCTTTCTAACAAGCCTTATATTACCTCGTTCCAACATCTCTACTCTATTTTATCATCAACCTTTGGAAAAACTATATTTTCATGGCCGACAAGTCAAAAGGAAGACCGAGGAAGTTGTCATTGGCCATTGAGGAGATGAATGGAGGGGATATGAATGATCATGACACTATGGACAATATGGAGGACACTATGGGTCAAGCCTCAAGGGAGGTTGAAGAGGAGTTGAATGTGGGGAGTTCTCATAAGCTGAGCCCTCAAGCCTTGCAACCCACATTAAATGACAACCTCCTTCAACTACTAGTGGATCAACTTGACTTCAAACCTTTTATGGAGAATGTGGATTTTATCAACTACACCTTGAACTCCAATTTTGAAGCCGAGCCCTCAAGCCTTGCAACCCACATCAAATGAAAACCTCCTTCAACTACTAGTGGATCAACTTAACTTTAAACCTTTCATGGAGAATGTGAATTTTATCAACTACACCTTGAACTCCAATTTTGAAACCATGGTCACAAAGACAGGAGTTATGGAGGAAAGGTTGATCCAACCCCATGAGTCAACCTTAAGTTGGTAATTATAAAGGGAGGAATGGTGGGCATCAAGTTGGCATTGCAAGCAAAGCTTCCAAGCAACATATGTTGAAAGCCATAGGGAAGGAAAGCAAGTTAGGAAAGAGGCTTTCTTGAAGGCTGCCCATGATTTCAACATTAAGGCTCTTGCAGAAACCATACTCATGATGGATGCTAGAGGACTACTCTTGAAGGATATGGGACCAACTTTATTCCATGCTAGTTCATCTCAATTAAATAAGAAAGCATCACAAATACCATTGAAACCTATGGATAAATCTCATGAGGATTATATCTTTTGGACATCTTATGATATTTGGTCATCTTGACTCTTGGAGCCTCATGGCTTTCATACATTGGCTTATGGAAGGCTATTTCCATCCTTTGGTGAAAGGCTAAATCATTTAGGCATGTGTGATTTGTGTGTGAGTCTTGCTAATCGCATACTAATCTACATGATGATTTGTCCCATGTCTTAGTAGCTTCTAATCTTGTCTTAATCTTGCATTAGTGATGCTCCATTTCACTTTTTTCCATACGAGATTGAGGGCCAAAAAGGCATGCCTCAATCTCATACTGTTAGATTTTTCCATGTCATCTAGTAACAAATTTGCAAGACCCAATAATGTGGAAACATGAGCATGCTCCTAGCTCACCACTTCAACATGAGTATTATGGACACACCACCAAACACATGATGTAGGACCATGCACACAAGAGGAGATATTCGTGTTCAATACCAACTCTTTTTTGTGGGCATCCACTACAAAAGAGTATAGGCAATGGGTTATTTGTATTTAGAGAGAAAACAATGGAAAAGGCCAAAGGATTGCTTCTTATTTGTTAATCAACGCCCCCAAAAATGTTATCGCTTGCTTGGCCCTCTCTTAGAAGCACATTCACAAGAGATTACCTTAGCAAGCTACAACCTTCTTGTGAGGATCTTCCAATGGCCGAGCTCGTAACCCTTAAGGTCTCCAAGCTCAACACCTTCTTAGGTATCTATTTTCATCACTGTCTCCACAAGAGTATTGTCACCAAACCGTTGTGTTGGGACTACGGGTCTAGGTCCCGCCTCTCATCTCACACCACTCACAACACTCACTAGCATACATTAGAGAAGAATATTAGAGAGAGGATTAGTACCAAAGCAAGATTATATTGCATAATGGGAGAGAGTATATTACATAATGAGAGAAAGTGACTTATATACAAGGCCATAAGTGTTCACATAGTGGGTGTAAATGTCTCATCATAATCTATGCCATTCTCCTGAGCATAACCCTTTTTAATAAGTCTTGCCCCGTCACAACACTACCACCATTAGCTTTATAATTAATCTTGTAAACCCACTTCATACCAATGGCCTTTTTACCATAAGGCAAATCTACCAAATACCAAGTGTTATTTTTTAGCATGAAATCGCACACTCATCCTACATTGCCTACATCCAAAGATCATAGTCATGTGCTTCCTCAATCAAAGAAAATAGGTTCACCATCATTGCATTTGCTAGAAATGAGAGCATGATCCACAAAAGCATACAATACATGATGAGAACCTATAAGTATCCTACTAGGCAAAGAAGTAGATAATTTTCTATCCTGCAATGTTTGCACTAGACATTTTGGCATTCTCTTGAATGCCGATATGGCTACCCTTTCCTCATCCATTGTATCATCCACAATTGCCTCATCAAAATAGGCTGATCTGTGGCTAAAATTTGAGTTGATTTTTAGCCAATATTGGCTGATTTACAACACCTTGTTGAGCATTTATTTGCTCCACATCTAGCTACCTGGCACACAGGTGTAATAAAGGTGGGAGTGCATCAAACATATCTTATGAGCATACATTTTGTTGTTTTTTACATAAAAGCATGGGATGAATTGAGTTCTTAACAAAGATAACATCTCTACTCACTATAATTTACCTTATGGTTGGATGGTAAGAGTCTATAGCCCTTACTTTCTAAACTATATCCCACAAAAATGTATTTTACTACCTTATCATCCAGCTTATTTTGTTGTTGCACTCAAGCACAAGAGCATAACCAAGATAACCAAAAGCACGCAAATGAGCCACAAAGGGAAACCTGCCATTCCAAGCCTTATAAGGGATAATTGTATATAAAGCCTTGGTGGGGTAGCTATTTTAGCACCTAAGTGGCACACATGACTATCTCTAACCAAAAAACATGAGGTAAATCCTAGCCTTTAACCATGCACCATGCCATCTCATGAGAATTTTTTCTTTCTCAATAGATACACCCAAATATGCTTGGAGTAGTCATCACAAAAGTCATGATCAATGGTGTCCTCATAGGACCACATACATCACTATGTATAAGCTATAATTTATGGATAGCCCTTATTAATCCATCTTTTGGGAATGATGTCTATTGCCCAAAATGCTATTAAGAGACTAAGGTTTAGTAAAAGGGGAGGAGAAGGGTGTGTGTGTGAATGGACTAATGGTCCACTAGCTCACCTATTTAAAGGTGGAGCTAGAAGGCATTGTATGGAGCAAGAAGCCTAGTTGTATTTTGAGCTACTTAATAAGCAAGATATTTTCTTGTATTTTGTGAGTCTCTCTCCTCCACATCTTTGATCTAGCATGAGCACCACGAAATTCTAACATGGTATCTAGAGCCTTGCTTGCTTAGGTCACTTTTGTGGTGCAACCTCGTGCCAGTGGAGCAGCTCCAGCAACTCGTGGAGGCAACAACACGGGGAGCTCTCAACTAAGAACTTGAAGAGGACGTCTGGGCGCTCAGGGTCGTACTGCTCAGACGAATTAACCTTTCTCTGTCTCACGGCATTGCCATCTGAGTAGGTTGGCACCGTTTTCTGTACTGTTGGATGTTGTACAACAATACGCTATGTGTAGGCAATTGTAGGCTGTGTGGGCTTAGGGCTTTTGAAACCCATAGCCTCAAGACTCTACAGTTCAAATCTTAATCCTAATGGCTGCTCCAAGCACTTGCAATAAGAGAAAAACCAGGCTGCTCTCCTATCAAGCCATTGAAGCTTCCATTATAGCTTTAAAATCAAGCTTCTTTTTGCTCTAATCCTCTCCTTAATCACTTAAGTGCTCTTGTGAGGGCTTGTTGCAGATCCCATTTTTGAGTTTGAAGTGGTGGGCATACACCATGAGGTATTCATGAGCCTCATTCTCATCAAGCTCCACAATAACATCTTCAAGTGCACAATGCTCTTTCAAAATGTGCTTATAAGCACTAATAGTATTGATTAACACTAATGAGGCTTCTAATCCAACAAAGGGGAGTCATTTCAAAGTGTTTCTAAACACTAAGAGTGTTCTTAAGCACTAATGGTGAATCTAATCACCAATGCAAGTGTCATTAGATGCTAGAAATGTGCTCTTAAGCACTAATCATGTTTTTAAACACTAATGGTGATCTTAATCACCAATCAAAGTGTTCTTTGACACTAATGAAGCTAATCTCCATTAGAATTAGTGGTTGGGCACAAACCCTAAGTGCTAAACCATAAAATTGACCATCTTAATCTCCTTTTTTATGCAACATCCTTGGCTTGATTAAGGGTTGTTGGACTCTAATAAGCCTTTCTCTTTCTACTTAAGCCAAAATATCAAAAAAATTTGGTTTTTTCTTCTTCATAAATCAACCCATTACTCTCTAGTAATCTCCTTCAATACCCAATGTCAAAGGACAACACCCAAATTAAGAAGTTCTCAAGAGAGGGCTTCCACACTTGGCAAGTCCTTGTTGTCAAGTACAAGATGATGTCCAAAGGTTTTTGGCCATTCATCTCCCAGCACTAAGGTTATTGATCGAACTAAGGCTGAAGATATTGAAGATGATGAGAGTGCACAAGCCATCATCATGCTTCATCTTGATGAGGCTCTCATTCACCATGTGGACCAGCTTTCGACTGTGCAAAGGAGAAATGGGATGAGCTTGATAAGCTCTATGGAGCTCGTGGTAAGAATTCCAAGATCTCACTTAAAATTGAATTTTTCAGCTTGGAACTCAAAGAGGGAGATGGCATTGGAGCCTTCATCTCTCACTTGAAGGGCCTTATGGCTCAACTTGCATCAGTGAATGCGAGAATGGATGAAGATGATGCAGTGGCTATTTTGCTAAAAGCAGTCAAGAAGGTGTACCCCACCTTAGTCACCACCCTGAAGAACATACCTAATCCCACCCTTAAAGGAGTCATTCAATCTTGTCTTGATGAAGAAAAAAGGCCAAAGGAAGGAGCTGAATCTTCAAATGCAACAACATCGAATATCGAACAAGCTTTGTCACATCAAGTAATCAAAGTAAGATGTGTCCATTGCAAAAAGGTGGGTCATTCGGCAAATACTTGTTGGATCGAATATCCCAACAAAATGAAATGTAACAAGTGTAAACAAATGGGACATATCACTTCTAAATGTCCTAACAAAGAGTCAGAGGCTAACTTTGTCTCAGCCTCTAACTCCACTGAGAAATTGTTTTAAATCTCAATGTAACCACACCTATATTCCTAACCTTGTACGCCTAATGTTATAAAGGCAACCTATGTCCAATACCACCTATTCTAATTTTCTTTCATAGTTGGTATTGAGGGGGGGTATTAAAAGACTAAGGTTTAGTAAAAGGGGAGGAGAAGGGTGTGTGTGTGTGTGAATGGACTAATGGTCCACTAGCTCACCTATTTGAAGGTGGAGCTAGAAGGCATTGTATGGAGCAAGAAGCCTAGTTGTATGTTGAGCAACTTAATAAGCAAGATATTTTCTTGTATTTTGTGAGTCTCTCTCCTCCACATCTTTGATCTAGCATGAGCACCACGAAATTCTAACAAATGCACCCCTCATGGACATGCTTGATAGGTGCCTCAAGGTTTAGCAACTTTGACACCATCTCATATGTTTTAAGGTGCAACAAACTACCAAAATTTAAGTGACCAAAGTGGGCATGCCATAGCCCGTGTCACTCATAGCACGTGTGGCAATAACTCTTTCTTCTTCTTCTTCTCCTGTTTTTTTCTACATTCGTTGATATAATGGCCCAGCTTCTAACAATAGTTACATTTTTCTTTCTTCTTTGACCTATTACGCTAATTCTACCTTTGTCTTGTAGCCACTTTGAGAAAAGACTTTACCTTTACCTTTTTAGTGAATGCCTAATCTCCCACATGCATACTAGTTAAATTTTGTCGAGATTTCTCTTCTTGCAAGAGCACTGTAACCAACTCATCAAAAGCAAGGGCATTAGGTTTATCCTCCATCATGAGCCAAAGTGTGGATGCAGAATCATGGTATGAATCCAATAAAGCTGTGAGAACAGTAGAGACCAATGAACTGTCTGGATATGCCTCATCAATATGTGCAAACTACTCCCTGAGATCTCCAATCCTTTTATGAGGAAGTTATCCATTAAATCTCTCTCATTCATATTCTTGGACTCTAACTACTTTCACAAGTAGGCTACTCATGCCTTGTTATGCACCTGATAAAGTGCATTGATCACATCCCAAGCTTGCTTGGTAATTTTACATGAGAACTATGAGGAATAATGGACCTTTTCATAGAAAGTGCACCAATGCATGTGCATGTGCATCCCTATCATCCCACCTAGCTTGTCAATACATACAAACTGCTCCCTAAGATCTTTAATCCTTGTGAGGAACCCATTCATATGCTCAAATTCTAACTACTTTTACAAATAGGCTACTCATGCCTTGTTACATACCTAATAAAGCGCATTAATCACATCCCAAGTTGCTTAGCAGTTTTACATGAGAACTATGGGGAATAATGGTTCTTTTCATAGAAAGTGCCACCAATGCATGTGCCTGTACATCCATGTCATCCCACCTGGCTTGTTCCATTGCAGAAAGGTGTGGAGGCAAGGTGTGGAGGCAAGGGATACAATTACATCTAAACTAATGTCACTATCCAAAGGTGTGGAGGCAAGGTGTGGAGGCAAGGGATACAATTACATCTAAACTAATGTCACTATCCAAAGTACTTGTACTATCATATGCTAATGAGAAAGGCATGCCTCAATTCCAATAAGGACATTCTAAAGTCCTTTGGTGGCAACCAATACATGACACATCATATAGGACTACAACGGGTGGGTTGGTCCTATCAAGGTATAAAGCATCCCAAATACATCACTACTTGCCATTTAAGCGTGCAACTAATGAATCTCTGACACAAAATGCAAATATCATAACTACTACAGGTATTGTCAATTTCGATTGAATGCAACTAGTGTTAACCATGGTAGTTAACACCTATCTCGATCATACACGAGCTGGTAAGTAGGAGATAGTACAAAAAAAAAAGATTGAATACATTTCACAATGCTAGTTGTTTGCCAAATTTTTGAATAGATTATACAATGCTAGTTGTTTTTCCACTCATTTGTTATATTTTAGGATAGATTTCAAAGGATGCATGTCAAAAAATCTAAAAACTATCCTCCTTTTTCAGTGGTCATATTTTCACGACGTCCACTTAATGCAAAAGGTCACGTCCTTCCACTCTATTTTAATGAGTGCTACTAAGATTGCATAGGATGGGCAATCTCACTAGCACTCCAAAAGATCCCATCCTCCGAGTCACTATTTTACTGAGTGCTGTGAGATTGCATAGGATGTGCTTTGGCGTGTGCTATGAGCAATATGCTTATTGTCTCCTTGTTTTCTCTCACCAAGAAATGTTTGCTAAGCAACACGCTTTCACCATATATAAACTTTATATATGATGATGTGTGAATTTAAGGGATTTTCTTAAAACTTCTTATCTATGAATTTTAACATATAAGGTAATCAAATTAGAATGCTTTAGAACTCCTTTTCCATGTAAATTTGGAGTTGATAAAATCATTTCTTTTTTAATCAAGCTTATAGCTTTTTCACTTCCTTAATTAAAAGATCTTTGATATACGTAATTTTCTAGAAAGCCCGTAAAAACAAATTCCCCTTTTATTAACATGTGTACTATCTTGCATATTTGTAGACAAGCCTCTTAAGGTTCACATTCAATAAGTTGAATCTATTGTGGAAATGAAATGTATAGTCACACTATCTCTCTTTATTACCTGGGCAGCATAAGAATGTTTCTTTAATTGTAGCAAGCATGTTCACCCATATGGCATCATGCAATTAGCCATGTGAAAATAGCTCCAATGTTTTCAAGCCAAAAATATTGGTGCTCTTTCATGCTTTTTAACTATTAATCTCGAGAAACTTGTTTTTCCATCAAGAAACTCTTGGCAAACGAAAGGCACTAAAAGAGAAACTCTAGCTATGGCACCATAGAAAAATCTCGAGCAACATAAAAATCCTAGCTATGGTCTTGCAGAAAACTCGTGGCCTCTTGTGCTACCCTCTCCTCCTCCTTAAGTGCAATCCGGCTATGAAACGCTTGGCTTCTTGTGTTGCTTTCTCCTCCTCCTTAAGTGCAATCTAGCTATGAAACCTTTTTTTTAGTATGTCAACCTTGGGTATTACATACCCTTATTCCAACTCAGACACCCCTCCCCCGCCCCCTTGCAAATGTCACCTTCTAACTACAAGGAGCAAGTATTGAACACAAGAACTCATCTTAACCGTTATTCCAACTCACACACCTCTCCCCCGCCCCCTTGCAAATGTCACCTCCTAACTATAGGTAGAAGTATTAAACACAAGAACTCATCTTAACACTCCAACACTCTAACCACTACACTACACGGTGGGAGACATGGCTATGAAACCTTATTGAATCACCACTCCATAACTCCCCCTTCACACAATTGTTCTACAAAGCAATTGTGGGTTGTCTGTAAATGGACACATGATGGGAAGTTATTAGGAAGCCCAATGGGCAACCAAGTTGTGTAATGGGTGTGAATGAACAATTTTAATGAGCAACATGTATTTAAAGGTGGGGGCTTTTCTAGAAGTGTTTAGAAGTGTTTTTCTAGAAGTGTTTAGAAGTGTCCAAAAGATATGAATACTTCTGAAGGTGGGGGCTTTTATAAAAGTGTGTAGAAGTGTCCAAAAGATGTGGACTTGCCATAAGAGTCTATGATACTTTCCCACAATTGGGCAAGCAGCCATGTTTGGTTTGTCTCTTGTAGGCGACCAACCAATGTATCCTTACCGACTATACACTCTCTTTGATGAGGGTACCTTTGCTCAAGTGGTATGATTGTTTTCTTGTTTTGCATAGTTATTTACGTGCTTTAGAAGTGTATAGAAGTGTCCATCTGCTAGAACCTTTTATAAAAGTGTTTAAAGTTTTAAGGAGAGACTTCTTCCACCTCCTCGTCTTGTGTATGGTCTTTTTCTTTCGCCCCCCCCTCTCCGTATGCACGCATGCACTTAATAAGCATAGTCTGAAGGATAAACTTCACCAACAAGGTATTGAAGTCTATGCGAGGTTTTTTTTTAAGTATTCAACAATTAGAGCATTTGACTCGTTTTTGATAATTGCTTATGCAATTTTAACAAGTGTACCTTCGATACTAACTTTGCTAAACAATAATTCTCTATTCTAAATGCAATATGACTTAGCTAGGATAAGATTTGTAAGTTAAGCTTTTTAATGAAGTTAAAAAAAAACCACACAAACATACCAACTCAAAAAACATAATCCGAACTACCAAGGCATTCTAATTTATGCATAATTTAAACCCAATTCATGTAATGTAAATTAGAGAAGCAATCCTATACAGTGAAAACCCTACCTACGTTTAGATAGTACCATTGTATCTTGTTGAAGATGCACTTGGAAAATATACATTCAATCTACTATCCACAAAACTTACATCACATATCTCAAACCTGAAAGTATTATCAAAGAGTACAAAAACCAAAAGTACTTTTTTCATACTTTCAAAGAGTATAAAAACCAAAAGTACTTTTTCCTTCATCTATTTGTATAGATTATTCATTAATCACCTAACAATTTAAAAGAGTCACATTTTTATATACCAAGAAACAATGGTGCCCCCACAATCAAAATTACCATATGGTCGTGACCCTAGATAACTGAGCATTATATAAAGAGCAATTAAGGATGATATTATAACCAAAACCCTAGACCTAATGCCTCTATATGACAAATTTTTGACTTCCATCATAAAAAAGGCACTTAACATTAGACATGATTGACTAAGAGTGGTAAGGCATCAATTGAATGCAACTTGAGATGGAAGAAGGTGCAGAGATAGAGGCCATAGTTACATGTGAGCTAGAAAGGGCCACCAATGCATGTACATGTGCATCTCTATCATCCCAATTAGCTTGTTAATACGTGTAAACTTTTCCATGAGATCTTTAATCCTTGTGAGGAACTCATCCATTAAATCTCCCTCATTCATATGCTCGGACTTTAACTACTTTCACAAGTAGGGTACTCATGCCTTATTACGTACCTAATAAAGTGCATCAATCACATCCCAACCTGTTTGACAGTTTTATGTGAGAAATATGAGGAATAATGGTTCTTTTCATAGAAAGTCCCACCTGTGAGATCCCTACCCCACCGCGCAACAATTTCAGGGGTGCTAGCAGTGGGAAGTAGCACTTCTTGTGCGGGGCAGGGTCCTACACTCGGGGCCTCGCCCATGGATATCCGGACAAGAGACTAATCCGTCGGTTTTTCCAAAACCGAACCCGGAAAAAACTTCCTTTGCTCGGAAAGCACGGGCGATTCCACCAGGATAACTTTTCCCTAACGTAGTCAAAAGCCTTAACTAACTGAACTGATCTGACTGAACTCGTAAGTTCCATAGTCAGATCAAGGGACAGATTTCACTTGGATCATAGAGACCAACGTTTTTTCCTCATCGAGAGGCACAACCGTTGATTCTTTTTTCCATAGAACAATTTTTGTCCGGGATTTACTTCATCTATCGAACTAAACAGAAATTGAGTCTCGATTTACGGATCCATCAGTCCAACCTAACCCCATCCAGTCCCATGGGTTAGCCAACCGCCCAACCACTGTAGTGATGGGATCCAATTAGGAATTTGGTTAGGTTTTGTCCCGGGTACCAGGGAAAAGAGTTCCCAGACCCCTAGCCAGATGTTCATGCAAACATAAAACTAGTCACACCACTTACACACCCAATATGAAATTGCCTTTTTCTCAACATCAGCTATCTTTAAAACAATCCTTTAATGAAACCATTGTGTCACTGATTACAATCCTCAAAATCTCTGGTTGAATCCTTATTTCCAATCATTTCTTCATCGGCGTACTTATGGCATCATTGGCCCAGAATGCTCACCACCTGTTCACTCAGGGGCCTTTTCAATAGTTCCTAGCTCTCATAGTAACTGGCAATATATTCACATATAAAGATCAAGATGGAATCCTAGTTGAAGATCAGCAAGATCAACCAACAGATTCATATAAGAGAGCTATCAGATCCATACTTGATTTCAGAAAACAACTCTTACTCCTTGTTGTTCCAATATCTTCCACGACGCACGTGTGGGTATCTTCGGTGACCCAAAGCCCGAGCACCGTATGGTCAGTACCCTCTAGAATCCTTCGCAGGTCACCTAGCGCTCTCATAGGCCGTTTCCTTGGTCCCTCATCCACTGTACCGGAAGCTCACCATTTAAATCGAATTGAGGCTGGTCAAGACCTCGGCCGACCTTGCTATGCAAGACGTCCTCCGTTGACTCTCTGTCAGAGCTGTTGCAACTTTATCAGGTAGGTCTCCACGACCACATACTCAAGACAGTCAAAATGCTTCCCCAGGATTCTTGACATAAAATAGTTATTTACAAACAGTTCACAAATACAGTTTCAATAATGAACTCACATCTTTCCAGATTGTTCCACATCAATCCATATTACTTAATCCAATTCCAAATCATATGTGTATCCATTCTTGACCAGATACATCATTTTCCATCCCATCACATCAGATTCATTCACTTCGCATAACATCCATTCCTATCTTTCTTAATTTACATTACGTCTCATCACTTCCATTTCTCATTACATCTCATTCGTTCAGATCTTATATTATTCATTCACATTCTGATTCACATGACATCTCATCTCATCCATTCACTCATATCGACTTCATATCCATTCACATTCATATTTGCATTCATTATTCCACATACACATCCACATTCGTATATCTACATTCACATCTACATCCATACATCCATTTTCACATCCACATTCATACATCCACATCCACATCTACATTCATACATCCACATTCACATTTACATCCATACATCCATATCCACATTCCACATTCATACATCCACATCCACATTCACATTCATACATCCATTCACATTCACGTCCATACATCCATATCCACATTCCACATTCATACATCCATATCCACATTCATTCATACATCTACATCCACATTCACATACATCCACATTCTTACATCCATATCCACATCCATATCCACATTTACACATCCACATTCACATTCACATACATCCACATCCACATTCCATATCTACATCCATATCCACATTCACATTCACATACATCCATATCCACATTCACACATCCACATTCACGTTCATACATCCACATCCACATTCCATATCTACATCCATATCCACATTCACACATCCACATTCACATTCACATACATCCACATCCACATCCACATTCCATATCTACATCCATACATCCATTTCCACATACATCTTTCCTTTCACATACATACATCTACATCATTTCTTTCACATACATATAACTACGTCCATTCTTTCACATACATATATCTCCATCTATTCCTCGTTCATTTTCATCTATCTGATTCGTTTCACATCCTCGTATCTATTTATAGAATACAAGAGAATTCTTATTTTTTATATAAGATTTCTTTACGCATCTATTTATGCGTAAATTCCATTTTAAGAGAATAACACTTTCGAAATAAAAATCAATCTTTTATGCATGTTCCTATGCATAAATTCATTTTAAATGAAAATGACACTTTTGAATTAAAATTCAATCTTTTATGCTTCTTCTTATGCATAAAATCAAAATTGATGAAAATAACTCTTTTGAACTAAAAATAGATTTCTTTATGCATCTTTCTATGCATAAAATCAAAATTGATGAGAATAACACTTTTGGATTAAAATAAATTCTTTATGCATCTTTCCATACATAAATCTAATTTAGTAGGAATTACACTTTTAGAATTAAAGAATTTTTCTTATGCATCCTATTCATGCATAAAATCATTTATGATGAAAATCACATTTTTAATATAAAAAAATTATCTTTTATGCATATGTTTATGCATACAATCATTTATGATGAAAATCACTCTTTTAATATAAAAGAATTTCTTTTATGCATCTAATTTAAGCATAAAATCATTTATGATGGAAATCACACTTTTAATATAAAAAAATATCTTTTATGCATATGTTTATATAAAAATCATCTATGATAAAAGTAACACTTTTATATAAATAATAATAATCTTTTGTGCATACTTTTATGCATGAAAATCAAATATGATAAAAGTAACACGTTTATAATAAAAAAATAATCTTTTATGCATACTTTTATGCATAAAAATCAAATATGATAAAAGTAACACTTTTATAATAAAAAATAATCTTTTATGCATACTTTTATGCATGAAAATCAAATATGATAAAAGTAACACTTTTATAATAGAAAAATAATCTCTTATACATACTTTTATGTATGAAAATCAAATATGATAAAAGTAACACTTTTATAATAAAAAATAATCTTTCATGCATACTTTTATGCATAAAAATCAAATATGATAAAAGTAACACTTTTATAATTAAAAAATAATCTTTTATGCATACTTTTATACATGAAAATCAAATATGATAAAAGTAACACTTTTATAATTAAAAAATAATCTTTTATGCATAAAAATCAAATATGATAAAAGTAACACTTTTATATTTAAAAAAATCTTTTATGCATGAAAATCAAATATGATAAAAGTAACACTTTTATAATTAAAAAAATAATCTTTTATGAATAAAAATCAAATATGATAAAAGTAACACTTTTATAATAAAAAAATAATCTTTTATGCATACTTTTATGCAAATATGGATAAAGTAACACTTTCATAATAAAAAGATAATCTTTTATGCATACTTTTATGCATAAAAATCAAATATGATAAAAGTAACACTTTTATAAAAAAATCTTTTATGCATACTTTTATGCATAAAAATCAAATCTGATAAAAGTAACACTTTTATAATTAAAAAATAATAATCTTTTATGCATAAAAATTAATAATAATGAAAGTAATACTTTTATAATAAAACTAAATTTCTTTTATACAAATAATCAAAATGCATCTTCTATGCATGAAAATGACACTTTAGAATATAGAAATCATAAGGATTACTCTTTTAGAATAATGAAAGATAATACTTATTTCTAATTTTTTGAAAAATTTTGCCATAACCTCCTTTGTATGGCTGACCCTTTTTCAATTTTAAGTCTCTAAAATTAATTAGAAATGCATCAAGAGTATTTAAATCATTCTAAGTAACATTTTTCTACTTATTTAAGAGAAACTTTATGAAAAACTTGATTTTATTCATTAATCATTCACCTAGCATAAAAAATGGTTGGATTTACTAGAGAAGAGAGCGGAATGCCTTTTGCAATGAGGCATAACATCATTTAGAGAAGACAAAAATCATAAAAACCCATAAAAACCATAAAAGAATGGAAAAGAGAAGAAACTCCAACTTACATTGATAATTTAAGAGCTTTCCTTTGGCTTGATGGTTTGAGGGTTCTACTTTTGTTTGGAAACAAGAGTGGCCACCAATCTTTTGGAAGAGGGAAGGTCAAAAACTAATGAATTATGAGTAAAATTCATTGTTTTTAGCACTTGGGAGAGGCAAGGTAACAGTGCCAAAACACTATTGAGTTTCAACAAAGGGGAGGGCTTCTATTTATAGGAAAAAGTGAGCCTCTAACCAAGCAAACTGATTCTAGAATTTTTCGGATCAGTTTGGTCAAATTTTGACCAATTTTAGGTCAGTTTTGCTCACTTTTTGGATCTAGTTGAAACAGGAGAGATAAAAATATCTCATTATTTGGGAGTTTAAAACTCATTCAAGCATGTGAAATAGGCGCCTCCTTCATGAGGGGAATTCCCCCATGCAGAGGTGTCAAAAATGCATCATTACTTCTTAATATCTCCCTTTTTTATCTATAATTAACCTTGTCCTTAGTCAACTCTTCATCTTATGTGAGTATTTCCTCATTTTTGGGGGATTTTTCTTTTATTTCTTCATTTATCTCCTCCCTACATTTGGATGAATCTTATTGGTCTATAGGAACCTTAATTTAAAATTTTGAAAAAATCTTCACCCCAAGGATAATGCCTCTTGAACAGATTATACTTAATTTCTAATGCACCTTCTGAAAATCTTTTTGAACTTCTGTTTCAGGGGAACTTATTTTAATAAGATGAGGTATTTTTCTATCCAAAAATATTTAAAATCTGAATAACCACTCTCTAGAAGATTTTCTCTCTCTAATCCAAAACTGATAGAAACAAGATCTTTTATATTTCTGAAGAGGGAATTGATTACAGGGGAAGATACTAGACATCATGAGGGGATGGGGAAGGAATCTTACACCACCAATGCATGTGCATGTGCATCCCTATCATCCCACCTGGCTTGTTCCATTACAGAACGGTGTGGAGGCAAGGTCCACAATTACATATGAACTAATATCATTATCCAAAGTACTTGTACCATCATAATGTTAGTGAGATAAGGCATACCTCAATGCCAATAAGGATATTCTAAAGTCCTTTGGGGTAACCAATACATGACACATCATATAGAACCACAACGGGTTGGTTGGTCCCGTCAAGGCCGAAAGCATCCCAAATATATCACTGCCTGCCATTTAAGCCTATAAATAATGAATCTTTGACACAAAATGCAAATATCACAACTACCTACAAGTATTGTCAATGCGTCATTGAATGTAATTTGAGATGGCTTCTTGTTCCATTGTAGAAGGTGCAGAGATAGAGGCCATAGTTACATCTGAACTATAGTGGTGTCAGTATCCAAAGTACTTGTACTACCATGTGTGCTAGTGAGATAAGGTATGCCTCAATGCCGATAAGGACATTCCAAATCCATTTTTGGTAACCAATACATGTCACATCATATAGTGGTGTACTATCCAAAGTACTTGTACTATAATATGCCGACGAGATAGGGCATGCCTCAATGCCAATAAGGACATTTCAAAGCCCTTTGGCAACCAATACATGACACATTATATAGGATCACAATGGGTTAGTTGGTCTCAAGGTAGAAAGCATCCCAAATACATCATTGCCTATCATTTAAGTTTGCAAATAACAAATCTCTCTTGACACAAAATGCAAATATCCCAACTACCCTACAAGTATTGTCAATGCCTATTACATGCAACTTGAGATGGCTTCCGGTAAATCACTGATGAACGAAGGAAATTGGAAAGTTTATAAAAAAAATGGCAGAGTGTAGTGTAGAAATGTCACTAGCAAGAATGCAAAAATTGATGACAATGATGATGATGTAGTCAAAGCTGATGATGAGCTCAAATATGAAATATCGAAGACGACATCAAAGACAACAATGGACCTATTTGCACACCAAATATTTTTGTAGTACAAAAAACCCAAAATCAAACAAAGACATTTCAATTAGACACTCCCCTAGGATGTAAAAATCTACAACATGCGAACGAGCCCCGCTGCTGAAACACCCAAAAATGCATAAGATTTTTGTTAACATAGTCAAAACCACAATATATGGTTTACCTTCTCTACCTAAGAGGATAGCTCAATCTAAGACAATAAAAAAAGTAACTCACAGAGAAGATAAAAAGGGGGTGAGGGGGCCAGGAGAATCTACTCTGATGCCAATTGTTGGATTGAAGATGAAGGTAGCGACACAACACACACACACATGCAGCAAGCAAGAAGAGATAGAGAGAAGCATAACACTCAAAGTAGATTGATAAGAATGAGTGAAGTATAAGTTAAGTGACATGATAAGGTTACTTGCACACACTTATAAGAGTGTCTACATACACTTGGGGGAAAAAACCTCCTAAAGAGGGAAAAGTGCCTCGGTTCCATGTCCACACATTACTACTAGATAAGTGGCTACAAAACTTAGCTTGAGATCGACACTACATGTTTGAAACACTATGGCATCTGGACATGGTTTCACTACTTCCTAAGGGAGCGCACCTTGAGGTTCTTAGTCCTACTCTAGCTCCTTCTCATTAAAGCTTTGCCCAAAGATAGGGCAGTTTAGTGCCTTTTCAGAAGTTTATGGTTGTTTACAGATCTAATTGGTAAATCTGGGGGTTGGAGAAGTGTAGCGGCTCTTGTTTCCAGATGGTCCACTATTCTTCCACTCAACTTTATGTTTAGTTAGCTCATTTCATCCCAAAGCTCCTCGATTAAGGTGGATCTATAGAAGTTTTGATGCCTTCTAAATAGGGATAAATAGGGAAGCACTTTGTTGAGTGTTGGTCATTTTCTAGGACCAAAGGCCAGTTGGGTTTGAGAAAGTGTGGCTTAATGCTATAGTCGACTTTATCATTGTTTGCAACTAGATCAGGTTTCACCCTGGTGAAATATTCTCCAATGCTTTCTAAAACAAGTTTGAAATTGATTTTAGATACATCTTTTCTACTCAAACTACAAAAAAAACTAAGATTTTCACTTTTTTTTAGTTTAAAGATTTTTTTTTGGGTTTTTTTAAGGTTCACGTGTGCTGACTCATGTCTTTAGGCTCTTGTTTATTGACTTGCACTTGTAACTATATGCAACATTGCCCATAGGAAGCCACCAAGATGAGGGAGGAGAGGAGGGCTCTTGTTCACCACACCTAGCCTTAGAGAAGTGTGGATAAGAATCTATGTTGTGGGCTTATATTGTGGCATGCCTACCACACGTGCTCGACTGGTGCCCGTGGTCCCTCCAACCCGAGCGCCTCACCCCTAAACCCCTAACACCCTCCCCAGTTATACTCTGACGATTGAGCTCCATGTCTAGTCAAGCCCTACATAGCTGGTTACAAGCAACATGATGTAACCTCCTCCTTAAGAAGAGTTTCTATATGCAAAAACAAATTGAGAATAGTTTTCGATAATCGTACTCAATCATTTCCCAAGTGGACGGTTCCTTGCCTCTATCGTCCTTCCACTTGACAAGTGTGTCTTGGTACATAGTATGCCTCGCTTTTCGATCCCTAAATCCAAGAATCCTCTGCTGGGGTTCATGTGGAAGAGATGGCAGTTCAATAAGTTCCACCAAAACGTCAAGAGTAACTTTGTTATCCTGATGATTCACTTTTTTTTCGTATTCTACTGACATAAAAAATAGGATGTACTCAAGTGCTCTCCGACAAGTCAAGTTTGTATGCTATGCTACCAATCTTCTTAAGAATTTTAAACGGACTGCAATATCTAGGGGAAAGCTTTTGACACTTTCCTATCTTGAGAGTATCCAACTTTATAGGGACTTTCAAGAAAACAAAGTCACCCTCTTCAAAGGTCACTTCTTTGTAGCTCTTGTTAGCATTTGTTTATGCATGACCTTCTTGTGCACTACGAATGCTATCTCTTGCTACTTTTAGAATTTCTTGCATGTCCTTAGATTGAATTTCCTCCTCTAACCCTACGGATAGGAGATCTGTGGCTAGAAACAATACATCAATATGAATGGGCTAAATCCAATCGCCGAATGTTTTGAACTATTATTAAGAAATTCCAAAAGTGGCAGGTAATCCTCCCGATTTGATTGATTTTTACTAACATACGTTCAAAACATGTTTTCTAGCACTACTTGATTGACTCTCTGACCATCATACTTTAGATGGTCGGCCGTACTCACACTCATAGTAGTATCCAACTTTGTAAAGACTTCCCTCTAAAAGTGGCCATCAAACTTCCTATCTATATTAGAAACTATATTTGTGGGCAAGCCATATAGCTTGTAGAGATTAAACAATTTAGCTAGCTCAGGACTTTTTACCTCTTTCTATTAGAAATAAACTTGGCCATTTTAGTTGATCTATCACCACCACCCAAACCAAATCATATCCTCAACTCGTTTTAGGTAACCCGATGATAAAATCCATGGAAATACTCTCCCATTTCCCTTTGGTAATATTCAATGGATGGAGAAAGCCTCCTATTATGAGACACTCATGCTTATTGACCTGGCACTTCTTGCATTTCAGCATGAAGTCTTGGACATCTTGGAACAAACTAGGCCAATAGAATTGTCTTTTAACTAATGCATAGGTTTTTTGTACCCCGGGGTCACTAGTGGACTATTGTGACTTTCAATAAGAATTTGGTGCTGCCGAAAGGCACCAATAGATGGTACATTAACTCTACCTTTGTAAAGCAAGTACCCATCGTCGATAGACAGAAGTTCCTAAACCTCCCCCCCCCCCCCCCCCCCCCCCCCCCGAGAGACAAACTTTATCATCCCCATTTGAAATAATGTCAAATGGTTGTGAAGGGTCCATCCCCAAGCTCTCCGTGTCTCGGTACATAACCCAAGAGACTCTTCTAGTCTCTCCAAATTGGAACTCCCTCTTCTCCTTGCAAAAGCCTCAGCTAATCGCTCTGGATTAGTACTCCTCTCTAACAAGGAATACAATGGCTACTACTGGTGTGCATGCTTATAGCAAACCAAACCTTTAAATAAGATGGATCATGCTCACATAAACCATGTAGTGAATCTAAGAACTTGTTCTTGAATATGATAAAGCTCATCTTGTTCACAGCATATTCAAGAACTTGTTCTTGAATATGGGGAAGATCATCTCATTCATACCATATTCAAGTCCTTGAATATGGTGAAGCCCAACTCCTTCACACCATATTCAAGAACTTGTTCTTAAATATAGTGAAGCTCAACTCGTTCACCATTGGCATGGGCTTAGTGCATCTGAAATTTAACTCTTTCACCATTGGCATGGGCTTAGTGCATCTAAAATTTAACTCTTTAACGAAGTTGAAGGTTAACTCTTGTAGGATCTCTGCCCACCTAGCTTTCCTACCTTTCAACTCATTTTTATTTGAAAGCAATTTCAAGATTTCATGGTCCATAGGGACCTCAAAAGTAGCACCATAAAAATAATGTCACCACTTTTTAAGAGCATCAACTACTGCAAGTAACTCTTGTTTAAGAGCATGAACTATTGCAAGTGACTCTTGATTAAGAGCATGAACTATTGCAAGTAACTCTCGTTCATAAACCAAGTAGTTATGCTAGGCACAGTCGAGCTTCTTGCTTTCAAATGTAATTGGGCATCCCCCTTGCATTGGAACTACCCCAATGGCCTCCTCAAAAGTAGCACCATATAAATAATGCCACCACTTTTTAAGAGCATGAACTATTACAAGTAACTCTCGTTCATAGGCCAAGTAGTTACACTGGGCACGGTCAAGCTTATTGCTTTCAAATGTAACTGGGCATCCCCCTTGCATTAGAACTACCCCAATGGCTTCCCCACTAGTGTCTATTTATACGACAAATGACTCAATACTATACTCAAGGTATTTGAGGCTCTACGATTATAACCTTGAGTTTCTCGAAACTACTTCATTAACGGATCCTCCCAATGGATAGTTGTGCCTTTAGTTCTCAGCTGATCTGTCAAACAGGGCTACGATCTTCAAGTAGTCCTTTACATACTATCTATTAAACCCCGACAGACCTAGAAAAAATTGTGGTTCTAAGTTTTTTGGTTCAGACCATTTAAGAATAGCATCCACTTTCTCGAGATCCATCCACATTCCCTTAGCGGGGGGGGGAGGGGGATATAATATGGCCTAGATAATGAATTTCCTTAGAAAAGAATTAACATTTTCTTTCCTTTGAAAATAACATATTCTTTCTAATTAATTCAAATACTAAGCGTAAATTCTCTACATGTTTCTCTCTCGACTTACTAGAAATAAGTATGTCGTCTAGGACTCACTACTATAAATTTTCCCATGTATGGACATAAAACGTTATCCATCAATGTCATAAATGTTGTTGGTGTGTTAGTCAAACCATACGGCATGACCAAAAACTCATAATGCCCAAATTGAGTTCTAAAACGTGATCTTGGGAACATCCTTTTCCCTGATCCTGGTAGCCCGCCGACCTAAGGTCAATTTTAGAAAAATAACGTACACCATTGAGTTGATAACTCATAGATATGGGGAATTGGATACTTGTTCTTAATCGTAATCTAATTAAGAGTATGGTAATCTATGCACATAGGAATAAAACCATCCTTCTTTTTTACCAAAAGAATGGGCGAAGCCCATGACAAAGAACTAGGTTTTATGAAACCTTTTTCTCGCATAATCGGCTAATTGTTGCTCCACCTCCCACACTTTGAAGTGGCTAAGTCCTTGCTAAGTCTATAAGTAGGCTTGCTTATAGGCTTGGAACCTAGTAGGACAGCAATGGAATGGTCTACCACCCTAGATGATGGGACAGCATCTTGAAAGTCGTTAAAACATCCCATTATTCTTGCAAAATATATACAGAATTTGAAGTATCTGTGTACTTACTTTTTTACTGCCTCATTTTCAGCCTTGGATTTTTTCAACTTTTACTCACATGTAGACAAAACAAGGTTTAGAAAATAGGGGTCTCGTCCCCCAAGACTATTCAAATTTAATGTTTCATCTACAAAAACATTATTCATTTCTATTTCATCTATGGAAACAAAATTATATAAAAGGTTACAAATGTATGC
This sequence comes from Cibotium barometz, assembly GCF_041138505.1. Lineage (NCBI taxonomy): Eukaryota > Viridiplantae > Streptophyta > Polypodiopsida > Cyatheales > Cibotiaceae > Cibotium > Cibotium barometz. The sequence continues at coordinate 37,575,813 of NC_141089.1, forward strand.
CTACTGAATCTCGTCTCGCGAGCTCGTAGGCATGGCATAACTCCACGGATGAAACCAAAGGTGTAGTGGCACATCATGCTCACAACACAAAGTAATGCATCTACTATCATGCATTAACTCTAGGCTACTATCCTAGTAACTATGACACAAGGTAGAGTGCACTGCCTAGGTTATACAACCACTCCTTACCTAGATAGACATCCGCCCTTTCTAAATGCATGACCTCGAAATCAAGTGTAGCCTCATAGCCTTGCATAGCAAGTGGTACTCCCAAAACCACCATGTCCCAAACGGTTTTGTGATAACCATTAGTTATTGAAACTATGTACTTATGGTCACTCTTGGTTCCTCTCGGGGGCAACTTCAACTTTTTGACTAACGAGTAGTTAAGAAAGTTGTGCATGGCTCCATCTTCGATCATAATGGAGACCCTATGGCCACCAATCATGCCATATAAACGAAAGAAAATCATGTGGACCGAAAGATGGCTACCACATAGCTTGTGAAAACAACATGCATGGGTGTTGTTTGTATGGTAGACTGTCACCTCTCTAAACTCTTTAGATTGTAGTGGTAGTTACACCTGCACCATATGAGCTTGGTGAGAGGATTTACTATCCTTCTTGGTATCTCTACTGTAACTACCTCCAGCTCTAGCACACCAGCTTGGGACAAGCTGCCTTGCTATGCCCTATCTCAAAGCAATGAAAGCATAGATTTTCTTTCTTTCCTTTCTCATACTACTGCTATTTTTGGAGTTTCATAGTGTTTTTCTCTCTATTTTTTCATGGTTTTTTAGACCAATTTTCCCCTTGCTCACCCTAACCATGTCTCGCCTCGAAAGAATTTTCTTTTAAATTTTGTACCCCCACTCTCGTTTGTCATCTACCACGACCAAATTTCAACCTACATGATATATCATCGAATATCTGAGCATATGTTATTACCTCATCAAAATCCTTAGGCTCCTTAGGCTATACAGAACTCTTGTAATTTGGGTCAAGACCTTGCATGAACCTATAAAGAGTTTGAAATGAATCAATTCCGTTTAACTTTAGCACTATTTCTTGATAGTTTGAGATATATTGGGTGAGTGAAATGCCACGCATAGAGCATTTGTCCCTCACGCTAAGACCTCTGAAGCTCATTAACTAGTAAAAACTCTTTTCAAAATGTTGTCTTGAGCTCTACCAACAAGTACAAGGTCATCTAGCGCTATCGGTGAAACTCATCCACCATTTATATGCTTTGCCCATTAAGGACAAGCTTGCCTCGATGGGCCTCACATCCTCTAGTGTACGCTTGAGGTTATGTTATTCTGACCACTTCTGTAAGAGAATATTAAATGTTTTTATTCTGTTCCTTTTCCTCTCCTCCAAAGCTCAATGCTATGAGATCCTTGAAGATCCCAACAGACGCTACTGACTGCAGACTCTACAAACAACCCACCCGATGGAAGAACTAAACAATACTATTCTCTACACGAGTGCAAAAGACACAACACTAACAATAGGAGTGGCTAGATGTGAGTCTAAATGGTGGTGCAAACTTCTAAGGATGGTCAAAATTTTATTTTGATTTTTTTATAAGGTTGGGTCCTAGAAAGCTACAAAATGGACTCGCGTGATACCTCCTACTCCGAGACGTCAGCCACAAATCAAGTATTGAGATCTACATCACCAAACTCATCCTTGTTAAGGAGGTCGTCATTTGCGCCTAGGTCCAACAATCTATCACCAGTCTCTACAAATTCAATCTCTATAGAAGACGGAACCATGGGGTTTTGTCTGCGGACAAGAGCAAAGTCAGGGATATGCCTCCTACACGACTAGGCTCCTGCACACCAAGTCATAAAGTTGATGGAGGACAAACGACCTCCGTCTTCTAACATGCAAGGATAGCTTGCCACATGCGGCCAAGCTCAACCTATGTAAGGCCCAAAATGAGCAATAACACAATAGAAATACTCCTCAAACCCCTTAGATAGATATGCTACCCGTGCTCGAAGCCATTTTTTTAATAAATAAAAGTTTACAAAAACTATGCAAATTTTAAATTCAACATTAAATGCAAACTTTATAGAATGAACAAATGGAACTAACTACCCAATATGTCCCAAAGTGTGTCAGTCGTCGTATCCCCCGGGGATGGAAGCTCACTCCTATCCCCCGGATGCCCATAGGCATGCACACGAGGGGCAAGAGCATGGAAAAGGATACCAAGTGGATACCTCATAGTGGCCTCCGCCCCGCTGCATGCCACTGTGTGTGGTTACGCACACACAAATTAAAGAAATCGATGCGTGTTTGTTGTACCTTGCTCGCAACTCACACATTTGCTTGTGTAAATGTCATGAAGCTTCAATTTGATGAAGATTTCAACCCTCACATGGCTATGGAGCTTATAGATATGAAATGCACCAAAAAGCCCATTTAGGGTTTTGAATAGTTGCTACAAGGTTAAATGAAAGCGCTGACTCGTTTAGGGTCATTAACAACCTTTTGGCGGGCGAGACTTGTGAAAAATGGGCTACAACAAAATGACCTTGGCAAGCCTTACATCACAGGCTACAACAAAACGGTCTTAACAAGCCTTACATTAGTGTGCATGACATCATTGTATGACGTTATTTTGTTGTTAAATCCACTTGGAAAAGCATCATCAAACTGTTGAAGCATCACTTGCCTGACCAAATCCTAAAGTAGGCCTTAGAGACAAGGCCTACTAAGCTCAAGACAATAAAAATGGCAACAATAGGTCCCCTCTCAAATTCCCAATGGTAGCACGATGTGCGCTACCACTCTTAGCCAGTAAGCTCCCCATGACCTTCATTAGGTTTTTGCTAGGGTACCTACCACATATTCTTCTCTAAGCTCCTCCACGTAATCTTCTTCCTCCTCTCACACTCCGAATCGTCAAAAATCTACAGAGCCATGTGTGTAAGAAAAAAGAATTATTAAAGAGAAGAAGCTTATCTCTTCTTGAGAGTGGGTCACACGCAGAGCGATAAAGAACCGTCATAAGCTCTGATACCAATGTAAAATTGTCCATAGGAAGACACCATAGCCACCAAGATGAGGGAGGAGAGGAGGACTCTTGTTCACTACCCACCAACCTCAGGGAAGTGTGGATAAGCATCCACACTACTGAGCTTATGTAGTGGAATGCCTACCCACACTTGCCCAATCACCTATGGTCCTTCAACCTAGGTGCCTCACCCCTTAACCTCGAGCACCCTCACCGATTGTACTCTAGTGATCGGGCTCCTTGTCCGATCAAGCCCTACGTAGCCGGTTACAAGCTACGTGACACTAGACTCGCATCTTTAGGCTCGCGCCTTTTTTTGTAATGAACTAGGCTCACGTACTTTATTTTTATGAAATAGGCCTACCTAGGACGACACAGAATTTTATGCACTAGGCCTATGACATGGTTGGTGTGCAATTATTCACCAATAATTATACTTTCATGTCTCAATAATTATAAAGAATAGTAGCTGGTACAAATTATAAATGACAAGAAAATGTGAACATGATGTCCATAGTCTTTAAGGTAATAATAATTGGTTGGTATAATAACAATTGGTTGGTATAATATTAGGTATATATACCTCTAGACTCATGTTTCCAAGCTCACTGCTCACATCTCGAGGCTCATGTGTGTTGATTTACATCTCCACGCTCACGTGTGTTAACTCATATCCTTTTTTGTGGGATTGTGGACTCGTCTCCCAACCTAAGAGCTTATTTGGCTTGGTTTTTTGAGTTTTTTGAGGTTTTTTAAACTTGATGAGACATGATTAGGGATCTTGATCCTAGTTAATGGTGGTTATGCAAGTATTTTAAGTGTTTTTTATTGGTTTTGCATTCTTTTAAGCTACCAATTAAAACAATGTATAAGAAAATATGAAAAACTTGTGAATAAAATTAATAATCCCACTTTAATTCACACTTAATGGAGCTTAGTGCTTATGTTTTTGGAGTGGATTCCACTCCTAACCACAATTGTAAGCACTATTCCTTGGCTCAATGATGCAATGAGATCTAAGCTTTTTGGGCTCTACAATCATGCTAATCCCAAGAAAGCATAATTTTTCCTTTCCAAGAGATAAAAATAGATTGCCCTAATGCAACAAGATTCAAATCAAAATCCAAAACAATAACCTAAACATATCTGTATGTTTTTTGGAGTATGCCCTCTTAATCAACACCACATAATATTGGGTGTAAGCCCAATAGCTTGGAATAAATGGATGAACGAAGCTAAGCCCTAGGATAGTCCGGCAATGACACTAAATATGTTCAAATCAAGAGCTTACCTTAGCCTTACCTAAGCATGTGTCATTGGGCCTTGCCCTTGAGCCAAAAATGCAACTTCTGATGTGGATACACCAGCTCATCTGTCACGTCCTCACTCCATTGTCACACCAGAATATTCCTTACTTGATGGTATGAAGGAAGGGCTCTCTTCGCCTAAATGGAGGCAAATAGAGATAGTCACGTGATGGTTCTCTCTGTCAACATAAAAGGTAGGGGAATAAGAGGAAGCTAATGCAAGTAGAAAACCTACAAACAATCTTATCCAAGCACACAAGATTCAATAGCATACATGCAAGCAAGAAGAGGGAAGAGAAGAGCTCACAAGTATTCTTACTACAAGGGAATGATTGTGTTTTTCTTATTGTTAAAAATGACTCATATACAAGTGACTAGTTTTCATACTATGTTGACCAAACTTAAAAATGGTCCGACCTCTATTACTAGTCTTAAGCAAGTATATACACGTCCTTATAATTACCCTATTTGACATTAGTCACAATGCAAAACTACTTTACATGTTCTAACAGTGTCTTACAAAAGGTAAGTGCCCGTTTGAATAGGTAAGATGACAAAGCTTCTAACAATAAGTTGGATGAGTAAAACCATGTTAACATACAGAGGAACTAGCATGGACTTACTCACAAGGAGGACACACATGTTACAAAAGATTACACGAGAAAATCTTGATGTGCATGCTCACATGAGGCAAGCTCCAACTTCAAAGAGAGGTGTCTAAGAAGCATACCATGTGGGCTTGTTGACAAGGTCATACAACACACAAGGACACAATTGTTGTACAAGTGTACACATAAGAGCAAATTGGTCAAATGAATAAGAAAGAATGCCAGGAAGATGAAGAGAACTCTATTCAAGAAAGGAAAACCTTTGTTTACACAGGCAACCATGAGGCTTTTAAAAAAAAGGTCAAATGTGATTGAGTCACATAGTAGGTCAAAAAGTAAATGCAAGAGATCATGTGGGAGTATTAGCACTTATGTTGAATGAAGCAACCCGCTTCTTCTCTCAAACTATCAAAAGCAACAACACCTCTTAACAACGATTTTATTGTGCCTACCCCAGGCCCCGAAGGAAGAAGATTCTTCTAACCCTCTTCCTTCGTCGAGTGCAAGAAACGGAATTCTTCCTTCGGCCTTCGACCCTGACAAAGGTATGAAACCAAGCGAACGGAATACTACCACCAGAAGTAATATCACATGCACTAACCCATCTCTACCTCATCAATATTGCATTCATCTAGTTGTATTAGTGCCAGTAGTAAATCCCTCTCCTGGCCTACAATCAATCTTACCAACTTTCAAGACACCAAGGCAAAGCTTCTTCAAAAATTTCCCAACACTTCACACACCTCTTGGAGGGACTTACTATAGCAAGTCCACAAACCATCTCCAAGCTCACCCTTGCAAGCACCCACCAAAGGATCCAAGTTGTCCATAGTAACTCAGTGGTGACAGAGCGCTCAGTCGGACCACCTCCCACATCATGAGCACCACCTCAATACTACATGTGTGAAGGTGGCAAGCTGTAACCACCAGTTTAGCCATTGCCAAGATTAAGAAGACAAAGCTTAAAAGGATGGCTGATCACTACTGCAAGGTTGCAAATTTAAAAAACAAGATTTGGGAGCTCAAGACAAGTGCAAGATGAAGGCTATGGTGGATGATATGTGAGAAAAGTCATTGTTTAGTGGATGAGAGAGAAAGGATTAGTGTGTTAATGATGGTGTTAGTGCATAAGCAAGTGATCACAACTTGGATAAGGCAAAAGTGTGTCCTTCTTCATTAGATTGTGGCTCTAGATATAGCCAAAGGAATACAAACCATGTGGTTTCAAAATATTCCACCTCGTCAACTCTATCCTCCACACACATTGATAATATTCCACCTCGTCAACTCTATCCTCCACACACATTGATAATATCTCATCTCCACCATCTACTTAGGAGTGGATTCACATGCTCTCTTCACACCACCCCTTAGTAGTACAAGAACTTGAGCATCTTGGCACCACATTTCCAACACCCCCCCTTGGTGCCATCTTCTTGGACACTTAGGTGAGAGATACACAACATAGGCATCTAGGCCTAACCAGGCAACTTGGCCTCACACACAACTAGGCATCTTGGCCTTACGCATAAACTAGGCATCTTGGCCTTACACAATCTACCATGGCTACATTGGTGCTAGCGGGTAGAGACAATACAAATAGTACAAGGGGTAGGTGAAATTCCATAGCTTCAAAAAAGTCTTTTAGTGTCCTCCCCTGGATAGGAGGCTTCTACCACATTCGCTTGTTGAGGTTGATTTTTTGACCAACAACTCCTCTCCATGTGTCCCAGCTTCCCACACACAATACATTCAAGCTTTGGTTTGTCCTTGAACTTGCATGTGTTAATTGTGTGACCCAACTTGACACAATGATTGCATCTAGGGTTAAATTCCCTTTTACCAGCATAGAGTGCCAAGTGGATTGATGGAAAACTACCTAATCAATCACAAGAAGTCCTCAACCGATTACCCACAGTGCAATGGCCAGGCAAAATCTACCAACAAGGTTCTGACCAAAATCTTGACGAAGATTATAAATGCCAACAAGGATGATTGGGACTAGAAGCTAGATGCAGCCCTATGGGCATTCTGCACATCTTACAAAGTCTCAATGGGGCAAACACCATTCAAACTAGTCTATGGGCTAGAGGCATTAGTGCCCATGGAATTTGCGGTGCCCAGTTTGAGAGTGGCAATCCAAGAAAGCTACCAATGGAAGAATCCTGGGAGCACAGGGAGCACAGAATATAGGAGCTCCCAGCCTTCAAACTAGTCTATGGGCTAGAGGCATTAGTGCCCATGGAATTTGCGGTGCCCAGTTTGAGAGTGGCAATCCAAGAAAGCTACCAATGGAAGAATCCTGGGAGCACAGGGAGCACAGAATATAGGAGCTCCCAGCCTTCGAAGAAGAAAGACAACTTAGCTCTCCACACGCAGAGATAGTGTAGCGGAGAAGAAGAGCTTGGATTGACAGACATCTCAAGTATAAAATTTTCAAGCAAGGAGACAGGGTATTGGTCTACAACTCTAAGTTGGGATCGCACCCCGAAAATTTCAAAATCCGATGGATAGGGCCATTCATTCATGGTGAAAAACCCGATTAGTCAGAATGCCTTCACATTGGAACGCTTGAATGGTATGCCTTTTCCCAAAACAACGAACGGCTTCAGGATGAGGAAATACATGGGCCAACCGATGGTAGTTACACTAGAAGAAGAACAAGCAGAGGACAAGGAACTGGTCCAGAGCATTTGTTTTGTGGCATAATCTCACGAACAAGGACAATGACGTAGAAAATCCAAAAATCAATAGAGCTGCGAAAGAATTCCGTAGGGGTGGCCAGTCTGCTCAGAACACAATTTCACAACAAATCAAGGCCAAGACAACAAAGAAGCAAGTGACCAAGTGTACGCCAGCCAGATCCACATCAGCAATGCTAATTGCCACGATGTCAGCATGAGTAACCAAAGGATAGCTGTCTCACAACATCATTAAAACTCCACATACAACGGTAAGACAGGGAGTCGACAAGTAAACTTTAAGGCCTTTATGCCAAGATGACGGGGATGATACGAATCAGGAGTCAAATCACATCGAGAAGTGGGAAGTCGAAAATGACAATGCCCAAAGAAAGGAAGGAAAAAGGAAAAAGCATTGCAAAAAAGAGCACAAGGACCCAAAACTCGCACAATCTCAACCTGCTTTCTTGCTCACAACTCTCTCACCAATTCGCAACGCTTTGTCAGAAGACAAATCCATGCCGAAGGTCAGCAAGACTCTAAGGCCAGATTAGAGGCCAGAGAAAAGCCTCTGCATGCCTATGATGATTCCCAACATGAGGAAGAAAGAACAGAAGAAGTGGGTGAGGAAGTGCGGCTTTGAAAAGCTACTTGATCGCCAGTGGGAGGATCTTTAGGACCCCGAGGATGGGGGCAAACTCATAAACCAATTTCTTGAAACAGACACTGTACATGTGTAAGGGAAGGAACTCATCAAAATCTCGAAGCTCGCAATGCACCATGCACTAGGGTTGCTGATGTAGACGAAGCTTTGGACACAAACATGAAGCCCAGAGTGGAGGAGGAGACTCCCAAAACAGGCAACATGCATCAAGTTAAGGATGTGGCAGATGAGACCAGGTGAGAGCTCTTTCTCCTCCAGAATATTAGTTCATGGGGAAGCCAGAAGATATGTCAAACAAAAACTACATGCTGCTTAGAGCAGCAAAAGCAGGAGAAAAGACCAACTGGGCCACCATCTACAAGGAGAATTTGGCAAAGAGGGTGGCCACATGGGCCAAGGAAAAATAGCCAACGGTGGTCCATGTACACCTAAGGGGCCATCACACAGGTCGCCAGGTTCGTGGATCTCAAGTTCGGAGAATCCTATGCGGAATGACCACACCGCAAAGCTGGAGAATCCTCGAAACCCACCAGAGTGACCATTAGATCCTTTGAAGATGATGTGGATGATGAAGAAGAGTGGCAAAAATCGCCCAGAAGGCCAACAAGAAGAGAAAGCTCAGAGTAGACGAAGAGCTGTTGCCTAACCCAGACGAGGTAAAGAAGTAGAAAGCAAAAGAAAGAAAGAAAGAGACAGAAATTGGAAAAGAGACAACTGGAAAAGAGACAGAAACTGGACGTTGCCGCAGAAGCAAAAAAGAAGAAAAATCTAGAAGAAGAAAAGATAAGGAAGGAGGAGGAAGAGAAAAAGAGGAAAGAAGAGAAACAACAAAAAAAGAGAGAAGAAGAAGTTCAAAAGGGGAAGTTATCCACAGGGGCTGATTTGCCCATATCACCAAAATCGCAGCCTTGGGTGGCAGCTTTGGCACAGAAGGTGCTGGAAGGACCAAGCCACAGCCCCAAACTACCCATAGAACTAGAGGCACAACTCCCCACCCAACAGCACATGAACAAAGGGTTGATGACCGTGGCACAACTCCCCACCCAACAGCACATGAACAAAGGGTTGATGATCGTGGCTCAAAACATCCTCTCTCATGCCCTAGCAAAACATCCTCTCTCATGCCCTAGCTTCCATTTAGGAATATGAGTCAAAGGCCCGGAACACCATCAATCAGATGTGCGTCCTGAATCAACAACAACATGGACTGCTCAAAAATACTACAGCAAAAGCCAAGGACCTGGAGAGCAAAGCTAACATAATGGCTTAGCATAACGCAAAAATGCAAAACAAGCTCGCTTTGGCGGGAGAAGGCCTCAGTCCAGCAAAAAGAGCTGAATGAAGGGAAGATTAGAACCCTCACCAGTGAGAAAAACATGCTAAAAGCTCAGGTGGACAAACTCAGAGTGGAGTTAGCTAAAGTGCAAAAGCTAACCAAGGTCTGGGGCGATGCCATCCAAGGACTAAAAGAAGAAGTGTTGGAGAGCACAACAGCATTGGCGATCGCCTAGACAGAGGTCCAAGCCCTGAAGACCCAGGAAGATTGCAATCCACCTTAGTATACAGGCTAAAACAATCAATGTGTGCTCTTATCCTTAATAACATATTATACAGATCTATAGAAGCGTGGGTGTCACTTTTTTTTTCCCCTCCTAGAGCTTGTTGATGAACTCTAGGCTACATACACATCCCAACACCACTCTTGACCATCCCAAATGTCACCAAAATGGGTCTCACATACTCAATGTAAAGGTTCCAAAAACAAATCTCACATAGCAGTACCAAAGTGCTCAAAGCAATTTTCCATGTTTAAAACCATATACAAAAACAACACTAAAGTGTTCAAGTCGATGTTCCAAAAACAAATCTCATACACTCAATACCAAAGGAAGGACACTTTACTCAACTCTTGTATTTTTTTAAATAAGTGTGCCAACTCTCCACCTACCCACATCAAACTATGTTTTTAATGCTTATAAATTAATTTATGTATATATACACACAAATATAAATTAATTTATGTAATTTATGTATATATACACACAAATATTATTTGTGTGCTTTCAAGGACATCCATTTCTAAAATCATATGTCAATATTCCAACACATCTTATATATTTAAACCAAAGTTTCAAACACAATTCTCATATGCTCACTACTAAAGTACTCAAATAAAATTTTCATTTCTAAAACTATACATAACATTGAACACAAATTGTATAGATATTCTTCCAGTATAGGACACATTACTTGGACTGATAATGAAGCAAAACAACCCACATGAAAGTATATAGATACTTTTGCTACCCATCACTGGAATCCTTGGATTATAAAGCTCTAAAGTTGATTTGCTAAATTAAAAACCAGTTGCAGACTAAAATTTTCAGATCAGACACCATTGAACTCGGTTGGCATCGCATGTGGGGGGGAAAGAAAATTCTATTTTTAACTTTCAAAAATTGGAGGGAGAGAGAGAGAGAGAGAGAGAGAGAGAGAAGGGGAGAGGAAGAAAATTCTATTTTGCACTTTCAAAAAATGGAGTTTGGCACAAAAACACAAGGCAAGCGAGTGCTTCAAGTTTTCCAAATTCGTGCCTTTTAGAAAATCAAGGGGGTGGCGGAGAGAGATGAAGTTGTGTTACCTTCATTTTCTCAAGTCGTGTAACACAACCCCCTTTGTAGGAAGGTAGGGCAAAATCCTGAACGGATGCTTTGCAAATATATTGCCAGTATCAGGCCAATCATGGTTTTGCAAAATCATGTTAGAATGCAATGGTTGTGATGCAGATATGTGTGCTACTGCAGTAATAGGATGTTGTAAACACCAACTTGCCTTGATCATTACGTACATCAAAGGCAGTGAAAGATGGTGACTTGCTGCACAAATCACGAGTAAGAATCATTGATCTAGAAAATATTTGAATTCTACGTCCATGTGCTTCTTTTCAAGAATATAAACTAAGGGGAGGGATTTTTAGAAGAGGCAGCCAGCATAACAGCCACTCTTCCACCAAAACCTTTTTTTTTTAAAGGGGGGGAGCAATGAGATGGCCTCCATTGCACACCATCCTTTGAAGCCTGTATATCTTAATCTCGCTCTTAAGGCATAAATGCTTGCCTGGTTGCGACATTACAATCAAGGGAAAAAAATAATCCATGAGGGTTGCTTTGTAGGCCCATCTTGAAATGTGCTGAACCTCCATCCAACAAATTACTACATTTAATGTACAAAAATGACTCTACAAAGGTGCAAGGTGACGTGACCTGGAACATGGACTCCATCCTCATAACTGTTGTGAAGGGGCTCATTCAATCCTGCACTTCATGAAGCTTGTGAAGCTCAACAGTCACTTTTTGCAAAGCCCAACACTTGCCACACAGCTTTCAAAGACTTCACCCCACCTATGATAGAGCAATGCAACAGTAAGAGAGGATAGACCACGATTAAACATACTCGACAAAAGATGAAGATATGTTCGGGTAAAAGCTAACCTCAATTCTAGGTTAGTCATTTCAACTCTCCGGTTTGGGATGTTAATACGCCACCCAACAGAACAAGACATTGGATGCCACCATGCATCAACTAAGGTTGAAGTTCTCCCAAAACTCCTCAGGTTCATGGCCCTCCCTCACTACCTGCAATAAAAGAATTATGTGCATAAAGTCAATAACTCTTCCCACATACATCAAATCAACCAATGTCATTTCATGCAGCCATCAATTGATGATGCAGATCATGTAAGACACCATCAGATACTGACCTTGATAGGCACGCCTGCCCTGCATTTCATCTGTTCAAGGAACTGCTGTCCAACTGGCTGCCAAGTCCAGTCACCATTGCCAGTATTTTGTTCAAGCTCCCTTCCGACCCATACATAAACCACATTCTCAGTCCCATTACACGATTGCTGAGGTGCAACCAATACAAACACAGCTTTGGCGTCCAGGTCATCAACATCAAACATATCTATCCTTTCAAGTCGGGGCCATGCATACAAGACAGGATGCCCCAATTCTACAATCGCCTTCCAAAGGCTGGTTGAATTAGCCAAATGAGATTCATTACATAAGGATGAGCCTGGATCAACTGCCCCAGCCGTATCCTGGACCAGGAAAGACTCAGTAGATGAATGGTCCGACCATGCTGAAAAGGTATGAGAGTCATTGTTGCTTACCTTGCAATCTGTGTCATGTATGTCTTGATCAGGGACTTCATTCACAATCCCACTGCAGATTTCACCGAGCCCATCAAACCCCAAACCTGTGTCTCCGTTCTCTTTTGCACCCTTCTTCATCTTGCTCTTCTCCTCAGTGACTAAGGCTGGCAACCTAGGTTTCCTTGACATGCCTCTAGGAGCCGGTGGAGGATCATCTTCCAAACCGGGCAACAGAGCAGGATGTGAGGTGATAGTACCTCTACGTTGAGCCAGTAAAATGGCTGGCCTCTTAGAACCGAATTCAAGAGGGGGGGACTTTATGTTTGATGGAAACGACCCTTGGCTGACACTGACAGGTGGGGGAGAATGATAGTGAGAGGTGAAGTCAGGGGAAGAACAAGCTTGTGATGAGCATGATGAGTAGACCTCTGATACGTTAGGTGACAGAATGCTTAAGTATGACAGTGGAGATGCAAACGGGGAGTCAGAACCAGTATGCCTGGAGGAGGAGGAGGAGGAAGAAGACGCAACGGAAAAAGGGGAGAAAAGAGGGGAGGACGAAGCCACAGACAGATTGGATGACAAGGAATTGGTGTCTGAAATCTCCACTGATACTGTTTCTTTAGGTGGAACTAGCTCTCCTGAGAGAAACTTCCTCCTCAGCACGCTCCATCCGTCTTCTCTTGCGGGAATTCGAGTAGGAACAGTTGCCATGCCTGCCCCAGTAGATGGCACAGGCGGAACTACACCACCTTGCCTTGCTCTTTGATACAATTCAAAATCAACACTGTACAAAGGCACCTTCCTATTGCCCACACCAAGCTTCCTCACCCTTTCAACCTGGGCCTGACCTGCTCTTTTCCTTTGCTCATTGAACTCTGGACTAGCTACTTCTTCTCCATCAGATTCAACACTTGAGTTATTATCAATGTCATCTGTTGAATCAGCATACTTGCTTAGGGAGTCCCAAAACTCAGTATTTTCTAGCCCTTCAGCTAAGATGTGGATGGGACCTTGGGCTCGCTCGTAACGAACCACCTGACCAGCAGCTACTCTGGCTGCTTGGGCGATCTTGGGATCACAATCATGGCCGATCCACACATAGATTGCAAGAGGCACATGGATTACAAACGCACCTCTGGAATCCAAATCCCCCGCTCCGGGATTGTTCACTGCTTTTGGCACAAGATGCAAGGGGTCGTATGGAGAATGGGGGGCTAGCCTGTACATTCTGAGCACCGAATTGGGACTCATGGGTGCTGCATGAACCCTCTTCTGACATTGCAAAAGCTGGCAAGCAAAACCCATGTTAGGGTTTGTAACTCCTCTTGATGCCTTGACATCCTGGAAGGCATCTTCAAAGCTGCGGCGCTCCCGCCACATCATGTACGCTATGACAAGTGAAGTGGAGCGCGAGACACCCTGGCAACAATGCACAAAGACGCGCCCACCTTGCTCTCTCACCTCTTCAAAGTAATCAAACACATCATAAAGCAAGCTAGTGATGTCCTCACCTGGGCTATCTTGCAGCCAGAGTGTTTTGTACACAAAATCCTTCTTGAAGTACTCTGGGCAAACAAAGCCCACGCAGTTGAGGACATGGGTGATGCCGTTGGCTCTGAGGGTTTCTCTATTTTTGGCCACCGCATCACTGCCAAGGTAGATGTGGTAATTTGCTACCCTGGAACATTCTTTATCGAAAAATGCAAACTTGTCACGCTTTAGTTGAATCTCGGTGGGTTCAAGAGGGGCTCTTTGTACAGAAGCTAGGTCAAGCTTGATGTCTGGCCCTGTCTTAACCCTTCTGCGGCCGGGGGTAGCAGGGGTGGTCCAGTCTGCCATGTCCATGTCATCGAGGGCAGCTTTTGGCCATTCTTCCAAACTTCTTCTAGCTATGGCGAGGGGCTGCAGGGGGGGGAGAGAGGCCCTAGCTTTGCTGGTCTGCCTTTCAAGACAAGGAACTCTGCGTTCTTCCTTGCCTGCAGCTGCTGCTGCTGCTGCTGCTGCTGCTGCTGCTGAAGGTTGCCCTCCTTTAGGACTTGTTGGTGCAGAGCGAGAATTCCATGTTGAAGATCGCCAGTAAGTTTTGCGGACGTTAGGAAACTTGCATTCTGTTGCTTCTGCTTCGGCTCCCTGCTCCGCCATATCCTTCTACTTTTCTGCTACTAGATCTGTGCTCCGGTCTTCCATGCCATCTCCGACATCTGACGTGGAAGGAGGTGACTAAGGTTAAGGCGAAGCTTCTGGCTCGCACAGGAAAACTCTATCGTCAAACCCTAAGTCCGAACTTCTTGACCTGAGAAAAAACCCTAAGTCCGCAGGGGAAAACCTAGTTCCTTTGCAGAAACCCTAATTGCAATATTCTCTGTTACAGAGCAGAAGGGAGAGGCTCTAACACAGAGCTTCTTAGAGGCGACCCAATACTCAAGACGAAGAGGAGAGAAATAGAGTTAAAAAGGGGTGCCAGATTGGCGATGGACCGCTAAATTTAGCGGGGGCAGCAGTGACCGGTTCAAACCCCACGAACCGGTCAACCCGGCGGGCAAAGAAGTTAGCAAACAACGAACAAGTCGTGACTTGTCAGCTACTTCATCATGATGATGTGGACGCGCCATGCATCGTCCGCTTTTAATCTCTTTTCTTTTTGGTGATCGACCGTGATTGACTGGTCAAAACTCCAAAAGTTCGCCGGCGTTGAACAGACCAGGTCCATTCTTATCCATATGGCCGCCGGCTGAAGCCGGGGCCCCGGGTTGCTTTTTGACGGGCGCTTACCGCATTTTGCCCGTTAAATAATGTTTAGTCGCCGTTGAAAAATAAGGTAAAATATGAAAACACAGTCATTTTGAAGGGGACTACCCAGCCCGTCGAAAATCATCCTTTTGCAATTTTAAGCAGGGTTCGGGAAAAGACGGGTTCGCTTTAGCCTAGAACTTGTTCAACTTCGGGAAAATCCTTCTCAAATTCTTATGAGAAGGAAATAAAACTCTTTCAAATTTTACAAGTTTTAGTTATATTTTCTAAGTTCACATAGAAAATACCATCTCAAAAATAGCAATTTCCTTCTCATTTAGTGGTGAAAAGGATTTAGTTCCTTTTCTCTAAAATTGTTTTCTGGAACCCAATTTTTAAGCCCAAAAAAAAGGAGAGTAGGATTCAGGAATCCCACATTCTTGGACGGAGAGTCTCCCAACCCTCAAAAAAAATTTAAGGAAATTTTTAAAGCTTTTTCAAAGCATGATGTGTAAAGGCCCTAATAGCCATGATGGTTCTAGGCATGGTTTGCTATACAAGTGTAGGTGTTGAGGGCGGTTTTTTTTCTCTTTTAATATATTCTCTTCTAAGCTACAACTGGTCTTTATTTTAGAGTATTGTGGAAACAAGCCCTATGGACAATCAAAAACTTGGTGTTTTCACTTGATAATAATCAATTACCAATCTCGAAACCCTTCAAAGTTATAAGCAATTCATTTAAAATTTCAAAACCTTCAACATTATGAGCAATTCATTTAAAATTTGGTACAAAAATCGACAAATAACTTGTGAAATTTGAAGTTGCAATTTTCTATGTGTTTATAGAAATGCTTCTCTTCTCTATATTATATAAAGGAAGAAGAATTTGGAGGTTCGAGAGGCAATTTGGAGTTTCGAGGACTCTAGAAATTCAAAAAATATCAAGCTGGGAATTATATACATGCAAAGCACAGATCAGCCCACTAGTTCCATTAGCATTCTACCTCTGTCTCAATTTTGAAGGGTTGAATTTAAAAACCCCTTATATATAGTAATTTTTTTTGTAACTCTGTAAGAAAATAAAACTCTTTTGTTGAATACACGTGTTATCTTATATATTTTTCAATGGCCCCCTCGAGGGCGAAGTCGCAACTGGAAAGGCACAATTCAACCAATTCAATTGGTGTGTTGATCCCCTTCATCCATGTTTCAATTTATTTTCTTAAATGAAAAGCAAAGACATAATAGGGCTTAAGATAATCTATCAAAAAGCATTGCATATATCGCACCAAAATAAACCCATAGAATGTCATGCCCATACTTCGATTAGAAGGCTTTTGATGATAACAAAAGACCAAAAAATTGATGTGCTAAGAGTAGATGATTCATTTACTAGATTTGGATCTGTCCATGAGGTGGCTTCTCTCTTTTTTTTTTGTGGGGTGCAACACCAGGGGGGGCAGGGGATGTTAGTGTATTCCTCAAATGAGGTGCTAATAACCTCCATTAGCGAAATTAAGACAAATGCATTAATGGCCCTCAAGAGTGTATCATTGTTCCCTTCATAATCATTTTTGGGGTACCACCCCACAAGCATTTGCTGGGTGGCCCCAAATTTTATTCTGAAGGACTCATACATTCTTAATAGGATTGAAAGGGATTTTTGAATAGTAGTTTCGATTTCCCCCCTTGGTAAATTTTACTCATGAATTTGTAAACTCTATAATTTCTTTGACAATTTAAATTTGGCTTGCTTTACTATTTACAAAAAAACTATATAAGTTGTAGGCATAACTGTTACAATAATCAATTAAGTAAGGGCCTATTCACACAAGCCTACTGGTTCTTGATAAACAAGCTCCTAGTTATCAACATATAGTTCACATGTTGGAAAGGAAACAATTTGTAATAATCAAATTGAGCTTATCGATGTTGAGAGAACAAAAACAAAAGCAATGCAAGTAGCAAAGTTCTAAGATATAAGTCTGAATATAATCTTTTTTACCTCTAGTTCCATCTAAAACAAGTAAAACTAGGTCAAATAGTATTTCACGTAATCAAGTTGAATGGTATTTCACGTGATCAAGTTGAATGGTATTTCACGTGATCAAGTCCTAAAATGTTTAATGTGACCACCCTGGAGACCTCATGCCTCTAAGAGAACCTCCATGTGACCTACTAGAAAATACACCTATTTTACATGTTTTTGTGAATATTATAAACATACATACATGCATACGTACATACATACACGCACTCACATGTGCATACATGCATACATACATTTTTTTTAAATTTACTTACTTATTGATTTATTTATATCTACATGAATATATCAAATCTCTTATAGGCCATACCGACTTTATTGATGATTTATTAACACCCCTATGTTAAGCTAAATATATTAAAAGATAATAAAACATTACCCCACTTGTAAATGTAAAGAACATATGTAGACACCTTATTCAAAAAATCCCTTATGCACATAAGTGATATTATACAATTTTTCTTCGCAACAACCTCATAATGATGAGAACTAGTATAAAGCCTTTAAATTTTAATTTTTGAGACATGTTCCCTCTTACACTTAACCACTTATGAAGCATAAATCAATATACTTGTTCATGGAGTTAAGTTTAAGGCAATGTGTTTGTACTAGGGTTCATCACATTAGAAGGCATTAATGGATTCCTCTTGTTTAAGTTATTCATAAACAAGGGTGACTCTATTAAAATAAATATTAGATGGACCAAAACAAGTGGAATAAATTTGCATGCCCGTTCCATCAAGTAATCTTGCATTGTTGGAAGAAGGAGGTCTTAGAAGAAGGGAAAAAAACTCAACTAGTATCACTAGTAAGTCTAATAAAAAATGAGGAATGAACTTGCCAAAAGTTTTAATTTAGAATTGTATCCCACGTGTTGCATAGTGTCCAAGTTACATTCTTAAATGCAAGCAAGGCATAAGTTAAAACTCACCACCTAAGCAAATATCATGTCTCTAGATTATTTTCATTAGTATCCCATCAATTTAGTGTTAGCAAGTTCTGTGTGCTTGAATTTTGTGGAAGCTTGTAGAGTTTATATTGTCTAAAAACTCTATTTAACGTGTTCCTTGGTTAGAGAAGCATCCAAGGACGGCTAAAAAGGATCCCTACTTTACACATGAATCTACTCTAATGATGCAAGAGGGAAGGTTATCGAAAGGATGTAAGAGGAAATGTCAACTAAGGATGTGTGCAAAGGTCTTCTTTTTCCTTTGCAAATGGATCTAATTGATAATGCCACTTAAGGAGAAAAGGACTTCTTCAAGCTTACTAAGGAGCTTACTAAGGATGGATGGTTTAACTTTTCTAGTTCACAATTAGTTTTATGATATTGATTCATGGTCCTAGTTCATACATTTGAAGTTTTCTAAAGTAATCAATTGTCACTTGCCAACAAATTTTCCTTGTAATTTAGTATATCAAGGATGAGATGTGGTCCCCTTTCTCTTGTACTTTACTATCCCAAAAGTATCTTGTGTGACCCCATGTGAGATATATACACCAAAATTTCTTCAATTGATATGTTAATGTTGTGGACCCTTGAGGCAAATGTGGGGCACCATTGTTTGAATATGTACTTTTGATTATCACTAGATCAAGGCTTGTGAGCTTCTTCAAGATATGCATAGTGTACTACACTAGATCAAGGCTTGTGAGCTTCTTCAACCATCTTGCAAAGTTTTATAGTGAAAGTGACTTTTGTGCCCTCTTTTATTCAAAAATCTCATGCCATTCAAGGCTCATAAACTCATATTTCAACAAACCCATCCAATACAAGAATGTGTTTTTGATGTTATCTCAAGGTAAACTTATGAAAATTTTATTCCAAAATTAATTAAATATTTTTCATCATTTTAAACCACATATAGTACACATAAGGCACATTATCTCTAGTCAAGATTTAAGAGTATAGTAATATTATCTCTAGTCAAGATTTAAAAGTACAACAATATTACGTGGCTTTTAACAATGGAAATGATGGATGTGGAACTTGTTGGTGGACAAACAATATTGCCCATCTAAGCTCATCAACCCATTGCCCATCATAAAACTTTCTACATAAAGAGGATGGGTGGTATGCATGTAAAAATGCTTATATTTTGTTTTTTAAACATTGTATACGTAAAGTAACATCCCAACACTATGGCATGTAATGTAATTCACGTGTGCCTCTATTATTTAATTATGTGTTAGGTGTTAGGTATATGCAATCACTTACATTTCTCTTTTAGGTACTAAATTTAAACATTTTTTACACTTTTTGATGGTGTAACTATATGAACTTTCTACATGAATCCTTTGTTAAGATCTTTATAAAACTTATGTTTTTATAGTTGATTTGTGCATGATGGCTTATGATCATATAGGTTGAAAAAAATGCCAAGCTCTATGTATATTCAACATACTATTCCAAGTACCAGTCATTGTGAGAGCTAATGTTTGAAGTAATGTTCAATGTGAGCTAACAATACTGTTGCCATATACATAGGCAGTGATGTGTGTGAACACACTTAGGACCGCCGAGGCACTTTTTCCCTCTTTAGGAGGTTTTTTCCCCCGGCTTGTATATACGCCCATCCTTCTAGGGCTAACTTATCTTTTGTACATAGACACAATCTAATACACTTGGTGTTGTGTGCATTCTTGCTTCTTCTTCTCCAAGCTTTGTGTGCTTTCCTGCAACCCTAATTCCAACAATTGGTATCAGAGCAGGCATCGGCTCCCAGGGCTACGCCGCCAGCACCCTCCGACTCATGTTCTCCGTTTGAGGTGAGTTTTCACGAGCGCTTGCAGGTCCCTATACTCTGCAAATTAACCCGTAGGGCTTTGCGTTCTCAGAATTTGCATCTGAGGTCGTTTCGGGCTCCATTTTTGCATTTCAAGTTCTGCACAGGTGTTTTCGTCATTTTCTGCAGAAATTTCGACAGTGCAGTTTTCTGCAAAACAGGCATACGTACTCCATTGTGGACCGTGCTACATAGCACGAGTTGTTTTCTGTTCAGTCTTTGCTTCATTACAGGTAGCTTTTGCATCAGTTTCAGTCAGTGGCCATGGCTGATAACAGCAATGATGTATTTCGCATGTTGTCTGCTGAAGACAAACTGGATGGAGACAGCAACTACCCACTTTGGGCATACATGATGCAGCATGTTTTGGTTGCAAAAGGAGTGTGGAACATTGTGCAGGGTATGGATGTACGTCCAGGTTCTGTGGATGTAGGATCTGTTGAGGATGTTGCAGGTTCTAGCAGCTCTACTGTTGCTGCTGTTTTACCCACTGTTGAACAAGCTCGTTGGGATGGTAAAGATGCGCAGGCTCATGCCTTAATTGCACTTTCTGTCAAACGGAACATCACCCCACATATTCGTTCAGCTAAAACAGCAAAACAGGCTTGGGATATTCTAGCTGGTTTGTATGCAGGTCGTAACGAGGCAAAAATCGCTTACCTGCGTAAAGAGCTAGAATTGAAGATTATGCAAGAAGATGATGACATGAATGTTTTTCTTGCTGAGATTAAAGATCTCAAAGAACAGTTGATTTCTGCAGGTGAGATTATTCCTGATCATTCTCTTGTGCAGACTGTTCTTGATGCTTTACCTGAGACATATCAGACTTTTGCTTCCACGTGGAGACTTCTTAATGAGGACAGACCTGATGCTGTCAAGTATGATACTTTAGTCAACAAGCTCTTGCAAGAAGCGCAGTCCAGGCAAAACAGGGCCAGGCAACGTGCAGTTGATCAAGCATTTATTGCTGCCCAGCAGCAGAGAAGAAGTGGTAAGGCAGCCCCTTCCACTGTTTCTTCTCCTATTAGTAGGTCTGCAACTTCTTCTCCTTCCACAGGTAGCAACAATAAGTCTGAGAAGGCTCTTGATAAAGGCAAGAAAAAGACCAGGTGCAACTATTGTAAGGCAAATGATCATGTCATTAAGAATTGCCCTAAGCTAAAGGCTAAAGAGGCAAAGAAGAAAGAGTCAAATGTAGCCACAATAGCGGATGCTTCTACAAATGCAGATTCAGCAAATGTTGTGCAGGATACAGAATGGGCGTTTAGCGTGTATTGCCAGTATGACCCATCTGTACATGATGCATGTTTGGCAGTTTCTGTTGACTCTCATGTATGGTATTTTGACAGTGGTGCTACAAAGCACATTACCTCGCATCGGGATATGTTCACTTCTCTTGAGGCTGTCCCTAATGGGAATACTGTCACATGTGCCAATAATGCTTCTTACCCAGTGAAGGGCGTTGGTAAAATTATGCTTACTGCTGCAAATGGCAGCGCTTTCACACTTTCAGATGCTTTGTATGTGCCAGGGATAAAGAAGAATCTATTGTCTGTCTCTGCGCTTGCTAGACTTGGATTTGTAATCAAATTTGTGGATGACAGATGTACTGTTCATGATTTGACTTCTGGTGATACGATTATTGCATCTGGCACCTTGTTTCGTGGGCTGTATAGGCTCAATTCTTATGACAAGTGTGTGGAAGATTCAGCAAATGCAGTTTCTGATGAAAAGGCAGTTTCAGATGCAAAACTATGGCATGCTCGTTTTGGTCATCTGAACTTTGCTAGTTTGCTGCGTTTGCAGAAATTTGATATGGTTGCTTCATTGCCCCCTCTTGAAGCACCATTGAAACATGTTTGTGAAGGCTGTATTTTGGGCAAAATGCAGCGTTCTGCGTTTCCAAAGGATGGTTCTGTGCGGGCCACTCGCAAATTGCAGCTTGTACATAGTGATGTATGTGGGCCTATGCAAACTCCGTCATTTGGTAAACACTTGTACTTCGTGACTTTCATTGATGATTACTCAAGGCATGCATGGGTATATCCACTGAAGGCAAAGTCCGAAGTGTTATTGTGCTTCAAACAGTTTTTTCTTATGGTTGAAAATGTATCCAATTGTACTGTGGGCACCCTCCGTACTGATCGAGGGGGGGAGTACATGTCTAAAGAGTTTGATGCATTTCTGGCTAGTCGTGGGATAAAACACCAATGTACAATGCCGTATACCCCTCAGCAAAATGGTGTTGCTGAGAGGAAGAACATGTCACTTATGGAGATGGCACGATGTATGGTCAAGAGCCAAGCTTTGCCACATGCGTTTTGGCTTGAGGCTGTCATGTGTGGTGCATATGTACTCAACAGGTGTCCCACTAAGGCCTTGCAGTCTATTACTCCATACGAAGCTTGGCATGGCAGGAAGCCTTCTATTGGTCACTTGCGTGTCTTTGGTTGCTTGGCCTATGCTTTAGTGCCTGTGCAACAACGCAGAAAATTGGATGATAAGGCTGTCAAATGCATTTTTGTTGGTTACAGTGCTGAGAGCAAGGGTTACAGATTGTATCATCCACAGTCAAAGCGTATCTTGATTAGTCGAGATGTTGTTTTTGTGGAAGATGCTGTGCAGCCTTTGTTATCATGTACCAAAGAGACAGGTGTGAGCTCACGGGATGTATTTGATACATTGTTGCCTCTATTTACAGGTGGGAATTCAAATGTAAGTCCTAATGAGGCAAATATTCAGCCTATGCAGATTTCAAACGACATCATAGATCAGCCTATTTCTGATGCAGATTTACAGGATGTAATTTCTGAGGATAGGGCTGAAAATGAGCAGGCTAGAGGTATGCCTAAATGGCTGGTGCAAACCTTGCGTGATAGTAAGATTGATGCACCTATGACTAGTCGTACTCGTTCAGGTTTTCAGCATGCCTCTTATGCATCAGATTGTTATGCTTTGGCTGTGTCTAGTATGTGTGAAGAGGAAGAACCTCTTTCATTTGATGAGGCACAAAATTCAGAAAATTGGTTGGCTGCAATGCAAAGTGAATATGATGCTATAATGAAGAATGGTACATGGTCTTTGTGTGATTTGCCTATTGGTAAAAAGGCCATTGGATGTAAGTGGGTTTTTAAGTTGAAACGAAAGCCAGATGGTAGTGTTGATCGCTATAAGGCTAGACTTGTTGCAAAGGGTTATGCTCAAGAAAAGGGCATTGATTTTGATGAGACCTTTGCTCCCACTTGTCGTATGACTACCATTCGTAGCATTTGTGCATTGGCAGCTCATAATGGTTGGAATGTACATCAGTTGGACATAAAGACTGCGTTCTTGAATGGAGATTTGCATGAGGAAGTGTATGTATCGCAGCCTCGTGGTTTTGTTCAAAGAGGGCAGGAAAACAAAGTGTGCAGGTTAAAAAAGGCTTTATATGGTTTAAAGCAAGCTCCACGAGCTTGGTATGAAAAGATACATGCATATTTGACTGCACATGGGTTTCAGAATAGTCCAACAGAAAGCACTTTGTATGTTAAACATGTGGATAATGTACATCTAATCATTGCTCTCTATGTCGATGACATGCTGCTCACAGGACCAAATGAGAGTCATATTGCTGATTTTAAGGTTGATTTGAATGCCTCTTTTGAGATGTCAGATTTGGGGCATTTGCATCATTATTTGGGGATACAATTTAAGCAGTGTGATGGAGGTATTGCTTTGTGTCAGACAAAGTATATTGAGACATTGTTGCGGAGATTTGGCCTTGAAGACTGCAAGCCTATTGCTACTCCAATGGAGACAGGTTTGAAGTTGAGTCTTCATGATGTTGGAGATCACTTTGATGTCACACTCTATCAGACAGCTGTTGGTTGCCTCATTTATGTATGCATTACGAGGCCGGACATTCAGTTTGCAGTCTCACAGGTGAGCAGGTTTATGCATAGCCCAGGGTCTCAGCATTGGAAGGCAGTTAAACGCATCTTTCGCTACTTGAGTGGCACCATACATCTTGGGTTGTTTTATCCCAAGGGGGGATCATTGCCGCCAGATTTACATGCTTTTTCGGACTCAGATTGGGCTGGTTGCTATGACACAAGAGTGTCCACAAGTGGTTTTTGTTTCATGCTCGGTAGCTCATGCATATCTTGGTTGAGCAAGAAGCAACCTACTGTGGCCACTTCTAGTTGTGAAGCTGAGTACAGGGCAGCTTTCACAGCTACGGTTGAGTGTGTGTGGCTCAGACGGCTTATGGCTGACTTAGGTGTTGGACAGGAGTCTGCCACCTCTATCTTCACTGACAGTCAGAGCGCATTGGCAGTTGCGAGAAACCCAGTTTTTCATGCTCGCACAAAGCACATTGAGGTGCATTATCACTATGTCAGGGAGAGACTCTCAGCAGGAGAGATCAGCTTGGCCTATGTGCCAACACAGGACAACGTCGCCGATCTTTTCACAAAGGCGCTTCCTCGTGAGAAGTTCGAAGCTTTCCGCAAAGCTTTGGGCTTGCTCCCCTTTGTGGATTGATCTACTTCGGGCATGGCACTCCCCTATACATGAGTGCCAGCTCTCGTTCACACCATCACTCCCAGGGGGGATTTGTTGCCATATACATAGGCAGTGATGTGTGTGAACACACTTAGGACCGCCGGGGCACTTTTTCCCTCTTTAGGAGGTTTTTTCCCCCGGCTTGTATATACGCCCATCCTTCTAGGGCTAACTTATCTTTTGTACATAGACACAATCTAATACACTTGGTGTTGTGTGCATTCTTGCTTCTTCTTCTCCAAGCTTTGTGTGCTTTCCTGCAACCCTAATTCCAACAAATACATACAAAGAGGGTAGAAAAGTTATAACATCTGCACGAGCCATCTATTTACATGCAAATTGCAAAGTTTCTACTATCAAATTATTGATTTTATCCTTACAAACTAATAAATGGAAACATACATGATGTTTCCAATTAATAAATGGAAACATACATGATGTTTCCAATTAATAATTGAAAACATACATGATGTTTCCAATTAATAAATGGAAACATACATGGTGTTTCCATTTACAAACTAATAAATGGAAACATACATGGTGTTTCCGTTTAGTAATAAATGGAAACATACATGATGTTTGTCATTAAAAAAACAAAACCATATATTAGGACTTTTTTTATACTAATTTTAAAACATGCACTCTTTAATTTTTTCTAAAACATAAACTCTTTAAGTTTCTAAAGTAAAGAATCAAATGAGCTAGTTATTCTAAGTTTCTTTAATCAGCATAAGCACCAATGTATTTGTAATAGCCTCAGAATAGTAGTTTAGGTAAAAGAATTGCCTCAGAATAGTAGTTTGGGTAAAAGAATTGCCAAATTTGTGTCTTTCAAGTTGATGAAGTGGTCTAGCTTATGGAACCTTCTTTGAATCAACAAGAGCAAAAAATGCATCCTTTCTAACATGTTCTAGTCTCAAAGGCGCAAAGCTAATAAAAAAATCACTCAATTCCTAGTTGATCAAAAGCTATATTTTTTTTCACTCAATTCCTAGTTGATCAAAAGTAACCTTTTTGATTTAAATCCACATTCTTCAAAAGTGTATCTCTCCATTTCTTCTATGTTTTGCGATCTATCTTTATTTAATTATACTTAATTTCTTAAATTTTGATCTAAAAAATTATTAATTTGCTCAAAAATGTGAATATCAGAGAAAGTCTATGTTTGGAATGTAAAAATATATGATTAGATGTAACTTTAGGAGAAAATATTTTATGGAGAAAGTCTATGTTTGGAATGTAAAAATATATGATCAGATGTAACTCTAGGAGAATATATTTTGTGAATAAAAATCATTGCATCTTTAAGGTGACTTAACAATACATGTGGAATATTCTTAAGGTTTTAAGGCACCATAATGAGGCAAACCATGATAACCCTAGGAGAATATTTTTTGTGGATAAAATCATTACATATTTAAGGCGAGTTACCAATGTCAAGGCAATGTATGTGCATGATTTTTAACACATGTAGGATAAATAATTACTCCTTCGTGCATTGGCTACTAGAATCTTCTTAAGATTTTAAGGTACCATAGTTAAGCAATCGCGCTAACCCTTGGAGAATACATTTTGTGGAGTAAAACCATTGCATCTTTAAGGCGAGTTAACAATGTCAAGGAAAAGCATGTGCGTGATTGTTATACATGTAGGATTGATAATTAATTTTTTATGCATTACCAAAATCTTCTTAAGATTTTAAGGTACCATAATGAAGCAACCATGCTTAGCTTGTTAAAACCTTTCTTTAAAAAATCTACTTATTTTAAGGCAATTTTTATATTTGAGTGAAATAGAAAATATGTTGGAGACTATATAATTTTGCCTTGTGTTACAAAATTCTTCATAGAGGTTAGCATCAATCATAAGTCAAAGTATACATAAACTCAACATACTACTTGTTGTTATAAGAATAGTGGTGGGAAGGGATTATATATATATTTTTTCTTTTGCACACCTTTTTCCATCGCCCATGCACAACACCTGCAAATCTCACTGGGCTCTGTCCTATACGCACACACCGTATAAAGCTTTATCAACAAAAACCATCTAGGTACATCTATTTATAGGTATATATTTTATTATATTTTTGATGAATTAATAATCAAAGAAAAATATGCTTGATTTAATGTGTGCAAGAATTGGCTTAATGGAATGTGCAAATGTGCACAGTATTATTATATGTGAAAATATGCACAGAGTTATTTCATGTGTAAAGGCCCATTAGCAATTATATTTGGGCAAAGGTTTTTATATGTACAAACCTTAGGGATTTTGATATGGTTAAAAATATGTAAAGCAATATCCCAAAAGTGGGAAAAGCAAGCCCAATTTGTACGCTCAACTATTAATAGATCCTTGGGCTATTTTTACGAATAGAATTCTCTAAATACTCATGTCGTGGAAGTGGAGCTACATGATATGGGGGGGGGAGATGTTATTCTATTTCCCTTTCCTTATGTTTTGCTATGTTATTTAATTTCAATTTAATTCATGTCAAGCCCAATTTGTACGCTCAACTATTAATAGATCCTTGGGCTATTTTTACGAATAGAATTCTCTAAATACTCATGTCGTGGAAGTGGAGCTACATGATATGGGGGGGGGGAGATGTTATTCTATTTCCCTTTCCTTATGTTTTGCTATGTTATTTGATTCAATTTAATTCAAGTCCTTGTTTTAATTTTTGATGTATTTTTCAATCCTACTCAAAACTTCTTCTTTGGCTCAACACCTATGGATCCTCACCATCAACTACCACTCCTATCAGCATAGGATCCTAGAGCTCCAATGATAGAAGAAGACAAAGTATAAAAAGAAAAGAGAGAACACCACACCCTGATGTCTCAACATCCATGGGAGAGCCAAGATACCCATCACAGTGTCTTGACAAAGATGCTAGAGCTTCGTGAACATCACCATCATCGACATACAACATCTCGGAGCACAAGCAATCTCCCTGCATTTTGCCTTCTTGTCCCTCCAGAATTCCCCCCCTCGCCACTTGCTTACTTACCCCATTGTTTTACTAACTCCTCTTTAATCATACCACCTACCACTGGGATACTGGTTATTAAGTATTTCGTTCGCTAGTCTACTCATTAAAGTACTCTGACTGTCCTGCTCCACAAAGGCGATTTAAATTTAAAAAAAAACAAAAACAAAATACAAAGTACTACTGGGCACATACAAAAAGAAAACTCTACGAGCCCGTACGACTAGCTGGATACTCACCAGTAGTCCACTAACTTCTTTCCATTATACTAACTCCCCCACCCCTCTCATTTTCAGAGAGACATGAGAACCAACCAAGTGTGACCTTCCCCCCGTGCCTCACCAACCTCTCACCGATCACAAGGATGCGATCAACTTCAGGAAGGAGAGTATGTTAACCACATACTGGTTAACACATTCCTATGACAACTATGTCCACACACTTATGTAATGAGCGCCCGTGCTATATTGTAAATCCCATCATAAAATGAGGGAAACACCCTAAAGATGCTCCCAAGTATTGAGCTTCAAAGGACAAACAAGAGGATCTTGGTCAGTTGGCCAAAACATAGAGAAAGCCTTGTAACTATGTTTTGGGTGCCTCGGGTCACTTACTCTCGGGCGCGGCCTAGTGGGAAAAGGCTTGGAACTATAAAAGCCAATTCCTCTTGTTTGTAACTAATTCTCCCATTTGTGCAATAGAAGTGGAGTGTTCTCTCTCTCCCTCTCTCTTGCAACTCTAATCTAGCATGTGTGGTGTACTTAGGGTTGGGATTTGGGAGTGATTAGTGCTAATCACTTGTTCCCTCTTGCTTCCTCTCTCTCTCTCTCTCTCTCTCTCTCTCTCTCTCTCTCTCTCTCTCTCTCTCTCTCTCTCTCTCTCGTGATTAGGCTAACCAACGTGATCCTCTTTCGCGGAGATCCCACACGATCTTCACGAGAGAGCTTGCATCACCCTTTGGATTAGAGTAACCACCTCGATGTGACAACGAGTGCGGGAGTACTGTGGTGATGAGAGTGGCTACGGTGGAGCTCTTATGCCATCATGCTCGAGCTTGGTCAGATATAGGAAACTTCCCATGACACGGTTAGGGTAGACTTTCCTTAACAATGGAAGCCCTCCCATAACATGCAAGCATCTTAGCCACATGTAGAATCCTACCTTCTTGTGAAAGGAACTGTGGTTTCCTCTATGTTAGCAATGTGACTTGCAATTATATTGAGCTCTCTCTCATCCACAAGAGAATTCTCATTGGTTTAATTACTCTTTTGAATTGCTTGTTGAGAGTTGTAGCCATGTCCATAACTTGGACATACTTTTCCCCACCTTTTGTAAATTTGCTAATGCTTTTTCCCTTGCAAGGAAAGATACAACAATACTTTGCTTGGGTTAGCTTGGAGTGGTTGCACTTCACTTGTGATCCTCTAGATTCAAAGGGCCCAATGGTTTAACCATAAGTGATGATGGCATGATCTTGATCTCAACCCTCAACCTTAGGGGGTGTAATTCTTCCTTTAAGGCTAAGCTTCTTCTACCAAGGTTGGGGTTACTATAGTCACACTTGGTATTGTTACTCTTTCTTATTCTTTTTACATTAATTGAATGGCCGTAGGTATCCAAACTTGCCTCACTGCTAGTGGTTGTGGTGTCAAGGCTTCCACTAGCTTGCTAGGGCTTAATTTATTACTAATTCTTCCATTTCCTAGCATAGGTGAGACTCTTGACTTAGTTATCCATCATTGACACATTTTTGAGCCATCGTTGGGTTCTTTGGGATTTCAATAAAATCTTTGGTGTCCACATCTTCACCAATCTTGGCCCTCATAGTGACCTCCTTTGAAATAACCAATTGTACCTCTCCTTGATCCACTTCTTTGGTCTCTTCATTGGTTTATTTGCCTTACATTTACGGGTAATTCCTAGGGCTCATCATCAATCTCTAGCTTTAGTTGTGTTATTAGGATGTCACTGTTGATCTGTTGAAAGACTCCTAAAAACAATGTTTAAACTTTATTTGCTTTCCTAGAATGAGTTGTGACAAAGTGAGGTGCCTTGGGCCTACTTTGCCCACAAAAATAATTGGGTGGATCCCCCACCATGGGATTTATTGGAACAAGCCATGGGATCGATTGCAATTGTTGAATGAGAAAGGTATCATTATTATTTGATCCTTATAATTTATCAAATGAATGTCTAAGTTTATTAAAAGAATCTCAAATCAAGTTTAAAGCCCAAAAAGAACATTTTGGTTTTCTTTTATTTAATTAGACAAATATCAAGCTATCTCGTTATTAGACCTTACATCGCATGGCATGCCAGTAGTATCATGTGGGGCATGCCATGATAGATTGGCTTGGGTGTATTATCATGATATATAGCGCTCTTGTCATGCAGGAAAAGGACTCTATATATATAGTATGAAGCCACCTCCAGTTACGATTTAAAATTCCGTAATATTAGATCATCTCATTAACAAGCCTAGCTACCTAGCAATCATAGTAAGAAGAATTGGGTCAGTCTAACGTAAGCATGGATCCTTTCAACAAAGTGCCAACATGAGCCAATGTTCAACCCAATCAGAAAGAACATGTCTTCCAAATGCTCCAATAATGTTTGATAGTCCTCTATTTTTTGACGTGAAAGGATAGGCTATCATTTGGTCCCCCCTGTCTGGTCATCAGAATCTTGGCCATCTAAACAAGTTAAATACAGTTCTTAAGCAATGATACCAGATGTAAGACTCCTACCCCATTGTTCTATTCTAAATGGTGAGCGGAAGTCTATTCTAAATGGGGAGAGTGCCTTACTTGGGGCCTCTACTATAATCATCTCCATGATCAGCTATCTTAATGACTCCCCAGGGTTCCAATTGGCAAAAATGAGGACACAACTACAATAAATTTCACACAACGGGCTATAAGCATTCTTCTCATCACAGAAGGAGAGCCAAGACATATATCTATTGAGATCCAAAAGTTATTAACATTGTTAAAAGTAGTTCCCATCAAGCTGGTAAGTGCAACTATCCATAAACTCAAGACCTCGTCCTGTAAAAACAAAAGCCAAGGAGGTAAAAGTCCTACCAAAAAAGGAAAAGCTTTGTCAACCAATCAAGGAGACTTAACAAGAGAAACCAAAGGCTTCTAATATTGATACCTCAGTCTCTCATAAGGTCCCAAGGAGCTAGATGAAGCAAGTGTGGGTACCAAGATGCCAAGGAAACCAACTTATGTGCCCACAAAAATCTAAATCTCAAGAACAAAAAGCCTAAATAGGTGTGGCTTCCAAAGGAAAGTACCCCTAACATGCCAATCAATGTCGATGATCCCTAAGTTGAAAGCCAGACAATGATCCTACCACATAGGGATGGGTGACCACACAAAGTTCACTAATAGCACAAGTATAATACCAAGGAAGAAGCCAAATTTGTGTGCCAAAGATGCAATCTGCATGATGTAACACTCCTAAAGTGACAAAAGAAAAGTTAACAAAGTCATCATCATGCTCAAGGACCATGTGCATCAAGATGCCACACCAAAGTAGGTATGGATGCCTAAAAGGACATGTAAGAGGAAAGCAAAGATACAACACACATGGACTGTGGAAGAGTAGGAACAACTTCAAAAGAGAATCCAAGATCTACCCCCTTATTCAGCCCTACGTGAAATCCTAGCATCCCTACTCATTAAAACCTTTGTTGAGTGCAGTGTGGAACACAAATAAGACCGAGAACCATTAAAGCTGCATTCTTAACTTGGGAGGAAGCCAAGCTTATCAAGATGATGTAGACATAATCACCTTAGGTAACAAAGCCAAAGACAATGTTGCTTAACGCATAGCAATAGGGGCATGCCACTAGGTAAGCATCCGACTCTAGGTTAAGACACCGAGGCCAAAATGTGCCAATGGCATAAGAGTTCAAAAGTCAAGTCACGAATGGTAAAAATGAGCCTGAGGCATAAGAGTTAAGAGTCTTTTTGAAAAAGGCCAAAACAAGCCCAAGCATAATTTCTTAGGGAGTCACATCACTGGTACATCAATGTATAATTTGATTTTTCACAAGTCGAGTCACTTGTGCTAGAGAGAGAAGCAAAAAGGTTCGGTTGAGTCACCTATGTGGGATTCGTAAGAGTCTAGTCTAAATGAGTCAGGAGGAGCGACAAAGTTAAGTCCTTAAGATACACAAAGGACTAGTAGAAACAATTTTAGTAAACCTCAACACCCATCAAAAATCCTAGACCCTCTACTCACAATATTGTTCGTACCATATGCTTAGTTAGGATGTTATTTTCAAAAGCATTTAGGTGTCACACCTAACTAACACATGCATTAGGCACTCTTTTGTTCATTGGCCTCTCCCAAGCACTTGCAAAATGTCACATCACTCATAGACTCGGCACATAGGCTATGAAAACCTTGACATCAAAAGCCATGAACCCTCACTCAGTATCTTATCTATAGAATGAGAAAATTGCATTGATCATGTTTAGGGAACTAACACTATGTGGTGCTGCATTAAGCACATAAATTTGTTGAGATTCTAGCACTTGAAAATTTCCAAAGGAAAATTCTTAGATTGTTAATGATCCAACTCTAAGAAATGATCCTATTTTATGAATCACCGATCAGACTTTAGTATTATTTTCTTCTCGGATCACCAAGACAGTACTGTGTCATAGGACTAGTTCAGTACATAGTATAGTGCACACAGTAAACAATACTTTATATGTCATATTGTACCATAAGTCTAGTCTCAATACATAGTATAGTGTACACAGTTAACAATACTTTATATGTCATACTATATCATAGGACTAGTCTTAGTACATAGTATAATGTACACATTAAACAATGCTTTATATGTCATACTCCTATCTCTTAGTATTTTCCCTTGATGTGTACATAGTATAATGTACACATTAAACAATACTTTATATGTCATACTCCTTTCTCTTAGTATTTTCCCTTGATACTATTTCATTACACAAAACTCCTATGCTATAGGGTTTACAAATGTACTAGTTTTTCATAACACTTTGCAATAGTACTATTTCAGTACATATTATAAAAGAGAATCTCCATGGTACTTTAATGTCATATTTCTAGAACAAAATAGTACCCTTAGGTAGTATGTATTTACTCAATACTCCCCCTACTCTTAAAAATCCTTTACCATACCATTTTACCATTGAGGAGAAATATAGCAAAGGTACTATCTAAGTACATAGTATTGCCACTACTCCTAGGTCCACATGTCACAAAATAACTCGCCACTACTCCTAAGTCCACATGTCATAGTACTTTGCCATACTAGTACGCCCACTCCTCCTATAGGTCTCTACATGTCATACTACTTTGCCATCTTATTTTCCTATAGTACTTTGTCTTAACACTATTATGGTACATAATATGGTTTAATATGTATCATTTCCATATTACTTTCTCTTGGTGCTATCCAAATAAGAAGTATTGCCATAGTACTATTTTAATACTACGAAATCCTACTATGGATTAGTTCAATTGTTGCATAATACTTAGCACAGTACTTACTAGTTTAGTAGTAAACAATACTTTATATGTCATAATCCTTTCTATTAGTAATTTGATGCTATTTAAGTACACAAAACTTCTATGCTATAGGATTCACAAATATACTATTGTTAAGCCTAACATACTACCTTGCACCACACAAGAGGGAGAGAGAAGAGAGGCAACATGCATGGGTTGAGTCCAGAGAGTTGCACTTAGCCAACCCTAATAAGGGTTAACTCCTTGATGTGAAGTAGCTAGGGGCTCACTCCACCTCTACTTGTGTCACCCAAATAGAGATTCAATGACTAAAAAAAGGAGGAGGAAGCTATGGAAAGCCATAAACATGCAAGAGGGAATTGGTAGAGAGCAAAGAGAGGGGAAGAAGGAGAGAGGTTGGAGCATCACCATCCCTACAAGCACACACCAACAATCAAGTATGCAAGCAAGCAAACACAAATAAGCATACATCAACAAGCTTAAATGAGAGAGAGAGAGAGAGAGAGAGAAGAGGCAAAACTCAAATGAGACTAATGGGATTGTCCCTTTTCATATTTCATAAATGTCTTATATACAAGAGCTCATAGTGACAATGGCTGGCCACCCATTTACAATTGTGGGGCCCAAAACTAGTGTTCCTAGCTCTTTGTACAACTATTCCTCAAATGACCGGCATTACACAAGCCATAAGCTTGGTCATCCCATGTCTCTTTTACATTAAGCACTTAGCGCAGTTACAGAAGATGAGTACAATAAGTGTAGCCACACATGCAAAAGTAATGTTAACCACCAGAGAGGTTAACATACCCCCTCCCTAATTCAAGTCTATCCTTGGAGCTGGTCAGATCTATATGTAGTAGATCAAATATGTTTGGATGAAGTCGTGGTGCGAGGTTGGAGTACGGGGGGCTCAATGGAAGACTCTATAGCTGGTCCAAAATGTCATCTCCATCATGTCTTTAAAACTTTGCAGACTCCAGGTGGACATCCATATTATGCGCTCATAATATCCAAAAATCTGCTTGAGCATTTGCCCTTTGTTGATGTGGAAGGCCAAGCCCTGTGTGCCTTCAATGGTAATGGTCCCAATCTGGAAAGAACTCCAACAACTTGATGATCAAGTGGAAAAATCTGATCGTTGCAATCACGGCTGGGTCTTGGACTTTGATCATAGTGGTGGATGAACTCGTTGAAGCGCTTGATCATTGTGTCTTCAATACAAGGCTATTGTACCATCAGAGGAGCGAACCACGAAAAATTGAATTGCAACTTTGGGTTCTTCTTTTGCTCCTCGTGGAATAGATTCCATGCCCCACTGTCTTCTTATGGGTAGGTAGTTGGCCCTAATGCAAAAAGCTTGGGGCGCCTTGTATTAGGTGTCCCACATGAAGGGTTTGAGAAGAAAAGGAAGCCTCCAAGTCGGTTGCTCGCCCATGAGTTCGAGCGTGATGGGGCGAGTAGCAACAAGTGGTCAGTGGTATCCTCTGTGCTCTTTGGGTGGATGCTCTTGCCACCATGGTCTCTGGGTGGATTCTCTTGCCACCATGGTTGATGTTTGGCCTCAAGGTATGGATGCAGGACATTGATGTCCTGCATCCATGGTCTTTGGGTGGATTCTCTTGCCACCATGGTTGATGTTTGGCCTCAAGGTATGGATGCAGGAGGACATTGATGTCCATGCGGTCCATTATGTAGGTGATGGGTGTGGCCTAAGATGTCGATCGAGTAGGATAGCAATCACCTGCTCAAACTCTGTGCGGTCGAGGGGTCCCGCCAGTTGAGAGGGTTAAGTGGAGGGTCAACCTCCTCGTGATCCAGTGGTGGCGGTAGTGGAATCTCGACTTCTTCGAGGGCTGGGTGGGAGGGGT
The DNA here is from genome assembly GCF_041138505.1 of Cibotium barometz. Lineage (NCBI taxonomy): Eukaryota > Viridiplantae > Streptophyta > Polypodiopsida > Cyatheales > Cibotiaceae > Cibotium > Cibotium barometz. The sequence continues at coordinate 37,610,759 of NC_141089.1, forward strand.
GATGTGTCGGTGGTGAGGGTGGAGGGGTTGTCGATGTGGAGGCTCCCATGGCAAGGTGGGCATCAAGGAGGGGTGGGGTCTTGGTTGAGGTGGATGGGATGTCGTAGAATGCAGTGTGCATTCCCAACTGCAATGACAAGGAGGGTGGTGAGGGTGGGGTTGGTAAGGGGGGTGGTGTAGGAAAATGAATTGGTGGGGGAGGAGGTTTGGGGAGGGAAGAGTGGTAGTGTGGATGTACTAGATGGGGGTGGGGGTGGTGGTGGTTGGGTGCTAGTACTTGGTGGTGGAGGGGCAGGTACTTGGTGGTGGAGGGGCAGGTGGGGGTGGTGGGGGTCGAGGTGAGAGGTTGCCATGGCCGTCATCGCCTCCGTCATGGCCATCGTGGGCATGAGTGTCTTCTGTTGAGCTAGCTCGTCCATGGGATCAGAAAAATGTTTTAGCTATTGTCGCTTCCTCAAAGGTGAATTCCATTGGGAATGCGGCGATGTGGGAGTCATGGCCTCCATTTACTCATGACATGTGTGGTATAAGATAAGGAGGCCAGCTGCCGCCACTGAATAAAGGGAAAGGGCATCACTGCTGAGGGAGAGGTAGGCTTCGTTACGATGTGCCATCCCCTACCATGTAGATGTTGCAAGGCGTTGGTCATCCTCTGGAGGGGTATGGACACAAACCTTTTAGGATGGAGAGGTCAATAACATCAGCGGGGTCGTAAGGAAAGCTCAAGAGCGAAGGAGGTGACTCCAGCTAGTCAATATGGCTTGGAGAGGGTGGGGAGGCAGCTTGTAGAAGTTGTGGGGGTGGTTGAATGATATGAGGCCCTGGGTGGAAGTAGAAGTGGGGGATGAGGGCGATGCTGGTGATAGGGAGCTTGGTGAGGATATAGGGTGTAGGTCTGGCGGGAGAGTGGCTCATCCAAAAAGACATCAACTTGGAGTGGTTGAGCCTGATGCTCCTATAATGGAGGTCGATGAGTTGAAAGGGGCTCTGTGGGGGGAGGGCAAGTACTGACAACTCTATTGTTGTATCCACCATAAGGGCATCTACCTTCGGATCCATGGCATTGGAGGAGTGAGTAGAGAGAGTCAATGGTGCTTGTGTAGCTCTAGCTTCACTTCTCCTAGGGGATCTCAATCTCATGCATGGTATCTTCTAAGATCTCCCTATATCTTGGAAATCTAGCTTTATCTGCCTCCTCCGCAGATTGTGATCTATCTTGGGATTCTTGGGCAAGGGTCTCTATGACAAAAAGTTTGTGGTGGGCCCTGTGACCAGCTTCATGGGCATGTTGGAGCTGCTGATGGAGTTCTGTGATCCTAGCGATGGCATGCCCGAGCTACTACTCCTTTTCATCGATCTTATTCTCTAGTTGGAGGTTTTGTAGATTGATCTGGTAGAGATCTTCAAAAATTTACCTCTTCGGCGCCTTGGCTAACAACATCTCTCTTTGTAAAATTGCGGCCACCTCCTGTTGACGGTAGATATAATCCGTCATCTGAGTGATCAACACCCTGGTCATGTGTGAAAAGCCTAGTGCAAAATTGGGCACATCGCCATGGGCTACATGCACGCTCTCTACGTATGCTTGGCTGGATCTAAGACTACCTGATTGCACCCAACGGAGGGTGTCTAGTGTATTTTGATGAGATCCATGAGGGGAGGAGGGTCCAGCCTCTGTGAAATAAGGGGGGAAATCTGTAAAGTGCTATGGGGGTGGTGTTTTGAAGAGGTTCTACTAGAAAAAATCATGTTTTTGCTTCTCCTCCTCCTCGGCCTTTCTTCTTTCTTCTTTAGTTACCAACTCCTCAGCCTTTCTTCTTTCTTCTTCAGTTACCAACTCCTCTTTTCCCTTGGGTTTTGGGTGGTGCCTCTTAGCTGGTGGGGGGAGAGTGGGGAGAGGACTATGGCAGGAGCATAGATGTTGGCATCACGTCTGGGCCACACAGCTAGGTGGTGCATGGTAACTCCTCTCACTTGGCTACAGGATAAAGCACCTTGGTCAATAAAGTGGCTGCTGCTAGCTTCCCCTCTGTGGGTTAGAACATACTGCATGAAGTTATTTATGCAAGTACTCTGCCCAGTTGACCATCTGTCCTTGGTGTACCCGGGCTAGGGTAGTCATGCTACACCTGCTGAATCTGTCTGTCCAGCGTGTGGTGAGAAGAAACTCTAGGGCTCGAGCTAGCATAATCAAATCTTCCTAGGTAATGTTTGCACACTTCACCCCGTATTTGTTTGTGTTGCCCTTGTATGTGTCCTTCGTCAGCTTGGGGGCATTTGTGAGCCTCACATAGGGCTGGTCCAGGTGGGGGAGCTGTAAGGCATCTCGAGTAAGTTTCACGCTGAGCTGTACCCTTTGCGGATGGCCCTCATTGTCCAAGATTTCAGCAGTGTGCATGCTGGCATCATATGTCTCAGTAAAATACATACTATTGTATAAGTCTAGCCCTAATGTCTCTAGAGTGGGCAAGCCTCCCAGGCCTAGCTACTCCAGCTTTGTTATGACTACAAGGTCAGCTGATACTACCCTTTAGCATGACCTTGTGAAGAAGTAGAGGAGCTCGTGCTCCATCAATGAGTGTACGGTGTGGCCATTCACCTACTTTATGAGGGCCTCCCCCAGATGTGATAGCTGTGTGGGGTGGCGGGCATACTCTTTAAATCTGGCTCCTTTCGCGCACTTTTTCTTGAGGGTGGGGTGGTGCTAGACCTCCAGGGAGGAGTCTAAGGTGTCAGTCATGTGGTGAAGAAAGGATTTGAGAATGTGAAAGCTTGAGTGAAAAAACTGCACGAGTTTGGCTACAAGGAGAGATGAAAATGAGGGGGTGGGACCGATATTGATACTTTTTTAGGACACGACCGTGGCATCTGGGATGGTATGGGCATGGCATCTTGAGCGAATGACCATGGCATTTCGGTTTGGATTTGGTACGGTGTGGTGGGGGTTGGAACGGGCGAACCAAGCTGGCTAAGAAGGGAATGGCCGTGGCATTTTGAACAACATTTGGTGCGGTCATGGCAAATTCAGAACAGTCATGGTAGATGGGTTTGATGATGGAATGGCCGGGGCACTTCACTGTAGGTTGGAACGATCGTGGCATTTTTGGAACAGCCAGGGCAAATCTGAAGACCTAAAGGGTGCGGCCATTTGGCAAATAGAGAATTCTACAGGTACGGTTGTGGCACTTCATTTTTTTTGGTGGAGCACCTTGAATTCGGTTTTGTACCCATGGGCTATGCTTCTAGCACCCCATTGCAGGTTTTGTACTAACGGTGTGCCCAATTCGCCAGAGTTAGGAGTCAGTTCCAATCTGGTGATGGCAGGGTGGGGACATTCGAATCCTGGGGGGGTACAAAGGCTGATGACAAGGGAGTATCTAAAACTGAAGAGGTTGTCAATGGCTTTGGAGTACTCTAGGGGGTAGCCTGACCATAATGGGTGGAGGATTTGCCGATATTGAGGGTATATTATTGGTAATGTTTGTCGGCGGCAGCGGGGCGGCATAATGGGGGTTAGAACATCTTTGTGAAGCTTCTGCTTTCCTTTATCTTGGGTAGTCTTTGTGGTGAAGGCCACCTTGGTTTTCCATTGAAAGGTCATGGTGACTGCTAAGTGACACGAGGTGGGAGTTGGGGTTGGGGTGATTTGGGCATCCAAATATGTCAATTGCCCTCATAGAAGTGTTGGGCTTGTAGTAAAGGTTGGGGATCCATTTGAAGGTTGTGGGCATGACGAAGGGTTTGATTGAGGACATGGATGCCATGTAGAGAATTTGGATGGGCATCTGCCTTGTACCATGTAGGCTTGTGGTTGGCAAATTGCTTGCAGTAGAGGTTGGGGATCCATTTGAAGGTTGTGGGCATGGCGAAGGGTTTGACTGAGGACATGGATGCCATGTAGAGAATTTGGATGGGCATCTGTCTTGCACCATGTAGGCTTGTGGTTGCAAATTGCTTGCTTGCAAATGGGGATGAGAAGATTTGTGTGCTAGTGGATGAGGGTGGGACTTGAATCCTCAGGGGATCCACAATGTAGATGTGCCATGCCTGTGCATATGTGTTAAAACCCTAAGATCTCTCTAGATAATTGTTATGCATAAACATGCATAAATCAGGCATAAACTCAACCACCCAACCACCCCTGAGCCCAAGGGATGCACACATGAATTATAAATGAAATACATCATACCTCTACCTTGATGTCCCATACTATCAAGAGGTATAACTCCAATCCAATAGCATGTAGCTATAGTGTGAAATGGTAGATGAGTAGATATGGACCTCTACACACGAGACCATAGCATAAGCCTCCAAGCCCCCAAGCCTCCTTGAGTGTGCCCCATGCCCCTATTATATAGGAGGGCCCTCAAGTGACTCTTGACTTTCCATTCTCCATGTGTGACCCTTGGGATGCCTGACCCTAACCTTAATCCTTAAGGTTAGTCCTAACCCATGCTCCACTAGAGCTTGTTCCCATGCTCCCATGCTCACAAGCCTAATGTGGGTTAGCCTCCTAGTATATGCATACATAATGTGCCTATAACATAGCACACATAATGTACATATAACATACTTCCCTTCTCTCAAAACATTGCACTCTTGCAATGCAAAGAAGGAGAACTTTGCTGAACAATCTCAACCGACTCTCAAGTCAAATCCTCTATTTCCCTATCTTTCCACCTAATTTTAACCTCAGGGATTAGTCAACTACAAAGTTTCCTTTCCCTGAATTCAAGTACCTTATCAGGTTCATGTGGAACATAGGATAAATAATCGACTTCAACGAGTTCTTGAGGAGTAACTATGTTATCCTCACCTCCTAGTTTCCCTTTCAATCTATTGATATGAAAGACTGGATGAACTCTAACATGTGGAGGTAGTTTTAAGTTCAAACGCAATCGTGCCAATCCGATGTATAACTCGAAAATGGACCACAATATCTAGGAGATAAATTCGAGCATTTTTCCATTGACAAAGTCTGAAAATCTTTAGGAACATTAAAATAAACCTACGCTCCTGGTTCAAAAGACCGAGATAAGCGTCCCCTATCAGCATAAAACCGTGCCCTATCTTGAGCACTCCTGATAGAATCCCGAGCTTCGGTCAGCATTTCCTGTATATCATGCAAGAAATCCCTCGATACATCAAGCTTGATGTCCTTAAGACCAACATTAATAGGTGCCCTGGGTTGATACCCATACATGGACTAAAACCAATAGCCGTATATTTAAAATTGTTATAGGCAAATTCCATCATTGGAAGATATTTTTTCCAATATGATGATTTTCTAGAGACATATGCGCACGAAGCATGTACACTATAATCCGATTCATACGCTCTATTTGCCCATCAGACTGCAGATGATCAGAGCAATTTACATTCAAAGTAACTTCCTCGTTGTAAACCATTCGGAATAAAGTAGGAAAACATGGCATTATAACATCAGAAACTAGGGATTCATCGGCGCCCCGATATACCCACATCTGCATATGGAATAATCGACGTCTCGAGTTACCCATATCAACATAGAGAGTTATCAGCGTCTCGATGAGTCACATATGTCCATCTGTAAACAATCAGGTTGACTATATAAATCACCTAAAGTATGGAACTAGAGAAAGAAATGCCAAAAAAGGAAGAATCCAAATTTCCTTATCCGAACACAAGATAAACTTGTTTGAACTCTACAGAAAGAGATTTCAACAAGTGAAAATGCCGATGAGATTACTCTCATCAAAACATGCAGGCTATAGATAAAAGAAGTTTATCTAGAAGAATGTCCACACTATAACTTCTAGTGAATTTAGAAAATAAGATTGTCTTTGAATGTTGAGGTCAACATACTAAGTGATGTAAGCAAAGCAACAATCTTGAGCCCAAATTATCCCATAAGATAATATATGTGAGGGATCACTAGCATCCCATACCACCATGATACCACCCATACATACCTTAACAATTTGAAAACTCCCTAGTATGCTGTCTAGGAAATATGAATAAAATCCTGTATAAAAGGAATAAGATGGCCTTATCCAGACTTTCACATACTAACTTGTCTCTATAAACTTGAGACTACATCAAGGAATAACTTCTTCCGATGAGTACATCATTAGAAAAGAAATTTAATTATTGGCACCTTTCTAATGATAACTATCCAAAACACAATAAAATTAGGGTAGAAAAATAACTCACCTAGATATATAAGCAACTAGGTATCCGAGTTGGAATATGTACAAGAGTACAAGAAATATACTCCAAAATTACGTGTAAAAAACGAAGGCAAATGCTACCTTCAAAGCACATGAAATTATCCAAAAGATCAAAAGATCCTTATAAAACCATGGATAAAAGCATAGAAGCTCCTTAAATCCATAAAGACCATAGTTGATCATAAAAATCAATGCATGCCATCTACTGGTCATTAATCATGCCAAAAGAAGCATTAAAATTGGTGGCTAACTCATTAATCCGGAGTATATGAACATTGTGTCGTTCAAGCAAAACTCCAAAGTAAGCAAGTGAAACACATATGTGTAGCACTCAATAAAAAACCCCTAGACACAAGTGATCTAGGAAAAACCCGATGAGTCCATATAAAACTTGGAAAACATTCAATAAAAATCCACCAAAACAAACCGATCAACTAACCCATGATAGAATTTGTCTTAGGCCTAAGAAATTAAGCACAAACCACACTTAAATAAGTGCAAAATAAATTATCATGGAAAAGTGTCAAAGGTGAAACACACTTTGAATGGAAATTATAGCCATCAAAAGAAATTAAGGAACATGTCCAAAAAGAATGGCTAAACAATGGTAAAAAATCATGAATACATCGTTTAGAATTAATCCAAATATAAATATCCATTAATACGAGATATAATCATATTAATAATATGTGAATAACCCGCATCTATCTAATGTCAGCACGAGAAAACGTACTTCAACATTAAACAACCCTCGAAAATATTAAATTCTCGAGAAAAAAATTATCATTATTTTTTTCTAATTTTTTCTAATTTTTTAGGGCCTCAATATTTTTCCAGAAAATTTTTAGCAATTAATTTTGCCAAAATACATTGATATTTTAAAAATACTAATTTTTAGGATTTCTAAAAATAATTTCTAGAAATTTCCTAATTTTTCCTAAGAATCCCATCATTCACGAAATTTCCAATTCCGCCTGACATCTCTCAAATCCAATGAAAATTTTTAATTTTAATGGATTTTTTAATTTTTTGGGTCAAAAAATATATTTTAAAGGAATTTGAATGATCAACGGGCGCCCGAATGGACACACCACATGCCAAACACCAACCCCACATTTTCCCAAAATTTAAAATAACCTTTGTCTAATTTTCCACCAATTTTCAGGAATTTTTTAAAATTTTTAAATTACCCCGAACGCATTTAAAATACAAACGGTCAAAAAATTTCAGAATTCTAATACGGAAAGCCAAAAGTTTTGGGAAAATGAAAAGACAAAAAAATCGGAATGTGAAAGGTCAAAAGTTTCCGGAATACGGAAGGTCAAAAGTTTCCAGAATACGGAAGGTCAAAAGTTTTTCCGGAATTTGGAAAGCCAAAAGGTTTCGGGAAAATGGAAAGCCAAAGGTTTTCTGGAAGAAGAAATTTCCAAAAATTTCAAGAAGAAATTTCCAAAAAAATTTCAGAGATTTTTCCTCGAATCCCATAATTTCTCACTATTTTTCAAGCTTTTTTCAAGCTTCTTTTTTTTGAAATATTATCAAAAAGTTTTTTTTTAAATAAAAAACTCATTTGTGCGCAGAAGAGAGAGAGAGGATGAGTGTGATTCCATCTCTCTTCTCTCCTCTCTCCTCTCCTCTCCTCCATTTCATTCTCTCTCCTCCCATCTCTTATCTCTGTTAATCAGAGAGATTAACTTTAATCTTTGATTAAAGTTTTTAATTAAACAATACTTAATCATAATTAATATTAATTATGATTAATGTTTAAAAAATCATTTTTAAGAGAATTTCTCACGAAAAAAAGAAGGAAAAATCAGATTTGAGAGGCAGAGAGAGTCCCACGCACACGGGAGAGCATTTCATGCATCAACACGCTGTCCCCTACTGAATTTCAGTAGAAAATCGACAGAAATTTGATCGCATTCTCGCAGAAAAAGCCCGCAAAAATGTATAAAAATACATTTTTAATCATAAAAATGCTCAAAAAATTCCTAAAAATTTAGAAAAAATTTCTAGAAATTCTAGAAATTCAAGGAATCCATTCTACCAAAAATATCCACCATAAAAAATATGGTATTTTTGTAAAAAAATCCATTAATGCTTGATTTTAACCATAAAAAATAGGGAAAAAATAGCATTAAACTCACGGAATTCCCCCGCAACATCGATTCGTCCATTGAATTGAAGTAACACACATTCCAATCGCCATATCGATGATCCACGTGCAATTTATCAACACAAATCAACAAAATAACATTTTTGTTAGTAAATATTAAAATTTACTAAAAAAAATCAACAACAATTAAATAGAGATTGCTCTGATACCACTATTAAAACCCTAAGATCTCTCTAGATAATTGTTATGCATAAACATGCATAAATTAGGCATAAACTCAACCACCCAACCACCCCCGAGCCCAAGGGATGCACACATGAATTATAAATGAAATACATCATACCTCTACCTTGATGTCCCATACCATCAAAGAGGTATAACTCCAATCCAATAGCATGTAGCTATAGTGTGAAATGGTAGATGAGTAGATATGGACCTCTACACAAGAGACCATAGCATAAGTCTCCAAGCCCCCAAGCCTCCTTGAGTGTGTCCCATGCCCCTATTATATAGGAGGGCCCTCAAGTGACTCTTGACTTTCCATTCTCCATGTGTGACCCTTGGGATGCCTGACCCTAACCTTAATCCTTAAGGTTAGTCCTAACCCATGCTCCACTAGAGCTTGTTCCCATGCTCCCATGCTCACAAGCCTAATGTGGGTTAGCCTCCTATAATGTGCCTATAACATAGCACACATAATGTACATATAACAATATGTTAGTACAGGTAGAAGTGTTAATGTAGTTAGTTTTTGGTGGTGGATCAGCAACTTGTCTGATTGGAGAGATGTTGGAGTGGGTTGCTACCAAGTGTGTGAAAAGATGCAAGGAAGAAGAGATGTTGGAGTGGGTTGCTACCAAGTGTGTGAAAAGATGCAAGGAAGAAGAGAGCTTGATCTCTTGCAAGCACACACACACTCACAAAATCCTAAAAGAGAACACACAAGGTGAGAGGCTGAAAATCTTCTTCTTCTTCACACAACACTCAACACACCATATATAAAGATAAGAGTACACATATTATGAAAAGGTACTCAACCAAATACATACTAGGGTTCTCTATAGTGTGAACCCAACTAAATGAGCTGGCACTATAACTATGCCAGTCTCTAGAATAGCTGTCACACAGCCTGTCATCCCACTGGCCGCATATCACCCATGATCTCACCAACCATGCCAGTGGTGTAAGTGTCGGGCCTATCCCCCAAGCGGGTCATCAGTGTCTACCGCCTCACTAGATGAGCTCGATATCTCAACACTCTCCCTCGAGCTCAACTCCATCTCATGTACACCAAGCAAAGCCCTGAATCTGCGGAGCTTCTCTGTACCCAATGCTTTGGTGAAGATGTCAGCGACCTGATCCTGTGTGCTGACATAAAAAAGGTCAATGTCTTTTGCCAAAACCTTCTCTCTGACAAAATGGTAGTGGACCTCTATATGCTTCGTGCGAGCATGAAAAAATGGGTTCCTGGTGGCCAACTTTATACTGCTAATGTTGTCACAGAAAATGACAACTTGTCTAGACCCAAATCTGCAAGTAGCTTTCTCAACGAAGCTATCTCACATGCTGCCATAGCAGCACCTCTGTACTCGGCCCCTGTACTGGATAGAGCAACCGTAGGCTGCTTCTTACTGCTCCAAGTCACAATAGCACTCCCCAAAGAAAACATGAAGCCACTAGTAGATCTTCTATCTGAGATACTACCAGCCCAATGAGCATCTGTGTACCCATGTACACATATCTCTGTCCCAGTTTCATAAAATAGTCCACAATTCAAAGTAGACCTCACATACCTTAGTATGCATCTCAATGCATCCAAATGCGGCTTCCGAGGAACCTACATAAACTGACTCACCAACCCAATAGCATAGCTCAAATCTGGCCTAGTAACCGTCATGTAGATTAAGCTTCCTACTATGCGCCTATACATAGTAGGATCCTCCAAAATCTCTCCTGAATCTGCACTCAACTTGCCATTCTGATCCAATGGCACTGAGATAAGCTTATAGCCTGTCATACCATACTTGGACAACATGTCCAAGCCATACTGTCTCTACAGTAATCCAATACTATGTGGTAACCTAATCACCTCAATGCCTAAGAAATATCTGAGCTCCCCCAGATCCTTCATCTCAAACTTCTATCTAAGCAAGGTCTTTACATCAAAGGTCTCTGCATCATGGTCCCCCGTAATGATCAAGTCATCTACATAGATGATCTATATAGATGACAACAAGCACAACCCCTCTATCACTGTGTCTCACATACAGCGAGAAATTTGCATTGGGTACATGAAAGCCAATAGTGACAAGATATTCAGAAATCTTATCAGACCATGCTCTTGGTGCTTGTTTTAAGCCATACAATGCTTTCTTCAACCTGCAAAACATGCTCAGGGTGATTCACATCCTCATAACCAGGGTGGCTGTAACATATACACCTCTTCCTGCAAATCCCCATGCAAGAATGCATTCTTTACATCCATCTGATGTAAAGACCATTGCTTTGACGTAGCCACTTCTATCACAACTCTCACTGTTGCCATCTTGGTAACTGGGCTGAAAGTTTCCTCATAATCAATGCCATCTGTCTATACATATCCTATCCTTTGGCTACCAATCTAGCCTTGTACCTGCTTATGCTTCCATCACTGTTATGTTTTACTTTGTACACCCACTTGCATCCGCCCGATGGCTTTCTTGCCTTCAGGCAATTACACTAAATCCCAAGTCTCATTTCCATATAGTGCATCCATCTCCTCATCCATAGCTTTCTCCCAACACACATTTCCAATAGCCTCATCAATGCATGTGGGCTCTACAACCTGTACAACTTTTGCCATATATGCATAGTGATGTGCCACATAACCATCATCCGTAAACCTCTGCACACGATTCTTCACTCTCCCAGATCTTTACAGCTTTGCATTCATGGCTTCCATAGCCTTCTTTACACCAGGTGTTCTCATAGTAGCTGGTATCCCAAGATCCTCATCAAGGCTCATCTCTAAGCCACTATCAACATGAGAATGCCCTGCAGAAATGTTAGGCATACTGAGGGGCTCAACCAGTTTCTCTTTGCCTTTCTGTGATGTACTAATCACATTTGCAGGACTCGTATTATGTTGCAGCCTGCCACTCCATGGTCTATCAACTGAACCACTAGATGAGGACTCTCCTGGTCCACTCAAAGACTGTGATTGCTATGACTTACATTTTGTGCAACCACATTTCCACTCACATCAGCCCCAATAGCTTCTTTTTCAGCAGCATACTAGCTGATCATCTCATCAAAAACAACATCCCTACTTACCATTAACTCACGTTGTCGTCATGGCACGTCTATGGTGTGAAACCATGCATGTGAGGCCATCAAATGCAAATCCAGATGCATGGGGTTAAGTGCCATGACGAGTCATTATATGATGCCTGAGTACATATGTTCATATTGTAAATGAGGTTCAATAAGACGAGCTGAGGCTGAGCCAGGTCTCAAAGCCTCTGTACATAAGTGTGGTATGAATTATGGAGTTTTATGCATATGGTAGACCTTGTAGTAGGGAACACCCTTCTTAACATATATGGAAATGCAAAGAAGACTTTAAACTTGGAGAGAGTAAAAATGTTTTTCATATGCTCGGCAGAATGATCGGGGAAGGTATCAAGCCAAATCTGGTTACATTTGGTAGTGTTCTAAATGCATGCAGTCATGCACGTCTAATGGAAAAAGGTCAGTTATACTTTGAGGCCATTAGCAATGACTATGGTCTCATCCCAACTCTTGAGCATTACACTTGCATTGTTGATCTCCTTGGCCGAGCAGGCCATGTAGACAAGGTGGTAGCTTTAATTAAGGAGATGCCATTTCATCCTGGTATTGTGAATTGGCATACTGTGTTGGGAGCTTGTCGAACATAGGGCAATGCCGAGAGCTTGGGGATTGCAAAGAAAGAATTTCATGATGAGATAATTGATATTATACGAAGGAAAAGGCAGTCCATAATTGAATCTATTCCATCACAAGGGGAGGCAAGCACTTCCAAGACTCATGGAGTACAGGTACAGAAAAAGGAAGAGAGAGAAAATGTGGTGGAATGTAATCACTCTACTGATGGGGCACGACAAGTGCGCTTTGTGGAAGAGGATGATGAAAAAGAAGTTCTTACAAAGAGTCATTACTCCAGGAGCCATTGGGCAAGAGCAACCACTGAAACCCTTGTCAAGATAGGTGATTTGGAAGAGCCATATGTCGCTCTAATTGATCATGGGTCTGAAATAAATCTTATGGCTAAAAATCTCTACAACAAATGTAAGTGGCCAATGGATGTAGATCATGGGTGGATGATTAAAGCAGCTAATAACTCATCTAGAGAGCTCTATGCAGCATGTCCAAATGTAAGGGTAACTATAGGGGATGTGAAAGATGATCAGAACTTCTTTGTTCAGGAGATGTCATCGTATCCCCTTATCCTTGGGCAACCCTACATTACAGCTGTAAGGATGGAAACAAAGGTTTTGGATGATGGCTCGGCATATGCGAGAATAAGGAGTAAAGATGGCAAGAAAGCTGTTCAGTTCTTGACAGTTTGCATAACCATGAAAGGAATCATGAGTCTCTTCGAGCACAGTCACTCCCAAAGATAAATAGAGAATTCATGAATTACAGGGAGATGAGGGATTTTGGCCAGGTGCCATTGTAAAGCGGGATTCCAATGGTACAAGGGAAAATGAGTTCTCGCAGGACTCATTCAATGTAAATAACTTTTCAGCAAATTTTCAGGGATTCTCTAGCTATGGGTCACTGGTCTTTGTAAAAAGCAAGGATTTGAAGCGTGGCATGCGTAAACATATACAAAATGAACAAAAAAGTCTTGAGCAGTGTGGTCTTTTGGAGAAGAATGAGTTTATTTCAGGGGTGCTTGATGAGGTGTCATTTGTAAATACTATGGATGTGCTTTTTGATATGAGAAGAGCATGCTTACAGGGTGGAAATGAGATGATAGACGTGTCATCTGTGGAGATGTATGATATAATCCGAGAATTTGAGGGGGTGGAATGTAGAAACATGAATTGCGAGATGGATGCTCATGTTGATACAAAGTACAAAACAGTTGCAAAGAAGGTGAAACCAGTTGCCTTGCCTTTGCCACCAGGAAGCAAGGAGAAAATAGATGAAGCTTCTATGCAACCAAATCTTAGAGATCCGAAGAAAATTGGGCATAAGTTTACACAGGAAACTCTAAAAGAGCTGAAGATTGGTGAGAAGGATTTTCTGTTGCCAGTTGAAAAGAATTGCTTTGAGGAAATGCTTGTGAAACATGGGAAAGCCTTTGCTTTTCAGCCGCATGAGATAGGCTGTGTTGATCCAAGTGTAACAGCACCAATGGTGATCTTTACTGTTCCACATGTGCCCTGGAACCTGCGGCCAATTCCAGTACCGAAGACTCTCTTACCAAAGCTGATGGAATTACTAAAAGAAAAGATCAGGATGGGAATTTTGGAGCCATCATGCGCTCCATATTCTAACAGATGGTTTACTGTGCCAAAGAAAAATGGGACATTGCGCTTTATTCAAGACATGCAACCTGTAAACAAAGTCACAATCAGGAATGTGGGAGCAGGTCCAATTGTGGATGAGTTTGCAGAAGCATTTGCAGGGAAAGCTATATACTCTATGGGTGATCTGTATTCGGGATATGATCAGTTCTAGCTGGATATACAAAGCAGGGACTTGACCACAATGAGAACTCCTTTGGGATTAGTAAGGATGTGTACCTTACCACAGGGAGCCACCAACTCGGTGGCACATATGATGAATGGAATGAATAAAGTCTTACGAGACTTCATACCACAAATAACTATGCCATTTCTGGATGATGTGCCAATAAAAGGCTGTGATGAGAAAGACAAAGATGAGGATTTGGATTCAAAGGGGTGCCGCAAGTTTGTGGCAAATCATATAAAGGATTGTGATATGATTCTATCTAGGCTTGAAGAAGTGAATCTTACTTTGTCTGGACTGAAATCAGTGTTTGGGGTTGGTGAAGTGCTAATAGTGGGACATCTTTGTAGTACTAGTGGACGCCGACCTTGTCCAGCCAAGATAGATGCAATACAAAGAATGAAAGAGACATGCATTAATGTTACAGAGCTGAGGAGATTTCTTGGCGCATGTGTCTTTTATTTTATTTGGATCCCACATTATGCGCATGTAGCAGATCCTCTTTATCAACTCTTGAGGAAAAATCAAAATTTTTTGTGGAATGTAGCACATACTAAAGCTATGCGGAAGCTGAAATATTTGCTTCAATCATCACCTACTCTAAGGAAGGCAGATTATGAGTGTGGTAGGCCTGTGATTGTTACAGTTGACACTAGTCCTACTGGGATAGGATGGGCAGTAGGGCAAGATGATGAGAATGATCACAGGTATGTAATCAGATTTGGAGCAAAGGTATTAAGCTTTCGACAACGAAAGTATCCACAGATCAAGAGAGAGTTATGGGGAATAGTCACTGCTCTAAAATGTGAAAAAGAATATCTTATTGGGGCATCTGTACTTGTGGAAACTGATTGCTTGCCACTTCTTGGGATGATAGCAAGTTGTACCACTCCAGATATTGCTATGCTTAGGTGGATTGCTTATATCAAGTCAGTAAATCCTGAGTTTGAGCATATTGCGGGAAAAGATAATCCAGTTGTAGACATGCTATCAAGAGCCAGGTATGAAGATGAAAAAGAGATGATTAGTGACATTGATGATGTGGGTACAAAGTTCTACACTACTGCATATGCAAAGGGGGACCATATTTGCCTATCAAATGCACTTGAGTCTTTTACTGAGGAATTGTTTATGAAGGAGATTGGTTGCTTATTGGTCAATACTTGAGTACTCTGACAAGACAGGAAAGTTGGTCTGACTCAGAATTTAAGAGGATCCGCAGAAAAGCATATGGTTATTTTCTAAAGGATGGGTACCTCTGGAAGCATCCTAAGCAGAGGAATGCTATGCCACAGAGAGTCATATGTGATAAAGAGACTCAAGGGAAGCTTGTGAAAGAATTCCATGAGAGTCTCTGGGCTGGACATCGAAATGTGTGGGCCACCTTTACCAAAATAAAGGAAAAATATTGGTGGAAAGGAATGTACAAGGATATTTCCCAATATGTGGAAACATGCATGATATGTCAAATGTACTCAAATGTGCGACATCGTGATGGCTTGAAACCAACCTACCCACCTGCCATGCACTACAAATGGGTAGTGGATCTAGTTACAATGCCTTTGGGAATTTGGCAGATGCGGTACATAGCACTTGCAAGAGAAGATTTGACAAATCAGGTAGAGGGGCATGCTCTTAGAACAAAGAGTACGGAAACAGTATGCAAATTTCTCTTGGAAGATGTGATTTGTCGGTATGGTTGTGTGGGGAAAATAATAGCTGATAGGGGTGAACTAGATGTTGAAGAAGCAAGGGAATTCTTCTCTAGAATTGGCATCAAATTGTCCCTAACATGTGCTTACAACCCTGAGGGCAATGGTAAAAGTGAGCGAGGACATCCTCCAATCATTAAAGCTTTGGCTAAGGCATGCAGAGAAAGAATGCGAGAGTGGCCAAGGCTGCTACCATATGCTTTGTGGGCTGACCGTACAACTCATAGCTCAGTTACAGGATACATGCCTGCAGAATTAATGTATGGTTAGAAGCCAGTAATGCCAGTTGAAGAAGTAGTTCCAACTTGGAATGTATTGCCCTGGATGGAAGGTTTGAGCAGGGAAGACCTCCTTGCATTGCGAATAAGGCAGTTGGAGAGGAGGCCTGAAGATGTAGAGCTTGCTAAAGCTCGCTTGAAAGGTGCAAGGTTGAAAAATAAAGAAAGATTTGATAGAAGACACAGACTCCGGCCAAAACCTATTGAGGAAGGTGATTGGGTCCTGATGTATGATAGTAGTCTTGACAACTAGTTCACTGTTCAAAGGAAGTTTGCAAAAAGATGGTTTGGCCCTTACATTGTCAAGCATGTGCATGGAAATGCCACGTATACTCTGTGTGAGCTTGATGGAACAGAGATAAAGAATCTTGTATAGCAGGCAAAAGGATCAAGATGTTTAAAAGAAGGCTTGACAGAAATCCTTTTGATTCACAGGGAACTCAGGATGAGAGGCTTGATAATGAAAACATGGATATGGCTGAAGAGGAAGAGGATGATTTTCCTGGCAATGTAGAAGAAGAAGATGACATCCAGTTATATGTGGATCTTGATGATGATTTGGCACATACCAGCAGAGGATGTGCAGGTTTAGAGGGGGTGGATGTCGTGCCATGGCACGTCTATGGTGTGAAACCATGCATGTGAGGCCATCAAATGCAAATCCAGATGCATGGGGTTAAGTGCCATGACGAGTCATTATATGATGCCTGAGTACATATGTTCATATTGTAAATGAGGTTCAATAAGACGAGCTGAGGCTGAGCCAGGTCTCAAAGCCTCTGTACATAAGTGTGGTATGAATTATGGAGTTTTATGCATATGGTAGACCTTGTAGTAGGGAACACCCTTCTTAACATATATGGAAATGCAAAGAAGACTTTAAACTTGGAGAGAGTGAAAATGTTTTTCATATGCTCGGCAGAATGATCGGGGAAGGTATCAAGCCAAATCTGGTTACATTTGGTAGTGTTCTAAATGCATGCAGTCATGCACGTCTAATGGAAAAAGGTCAGTTATACTTTGAGGCCATTAGCAATGACTATGGTCTCATCCCAACTCTTGAGCATTACACTTGCATTGTTGATCTCCTTAAAAAAGCAGGCCATGTAGACAAGGTGGTAGCTTTAATTAAGGAGATGCCATTTCATCTTGGTATTGTGAATTGGCATACTGTGTTGGGAGCTTGTCGAACATAGGGCAATGCCGAGCTTGGACGCCATATCTTCAAACATGCAGCTAGAAGATCTTTCACTCAAAGTGGCAAAAGAAGGGTATGACTCAGGTTTGCATTGGGTGTCACATAGCATTTCAGATGATGTAAAGAGAGAGTTGTTGTGTAGGCACAGTGAGTTGTTGGCTCTTGCGTGTGCCTTGATTAATGCACCCACCAAGGGGACATCCATATACGTGGTAACATAAGCACAAGAAGTGTTTGAGAAGCTTCCCAAAGCGCCAGCTGGAAACGTATATGCGGGTGGCGGCTTGCGTGAATATAAGCAGGCGCAGTATTTTAAATTGGAAAATGTCGACTTTTGGGCTGCAAAAGGTGGGGGGGGGGGCCGATTTCCTTGCGGGAAAGTATAGAAAAATCAGAGAAGTGGGGAGGGTGCGCATATCAGAGGGGAGTCTGCAGAAAAAAGGAGGGAACCAGTGCGCCTTCGACCAGAGGCTCTAAATTCAAACTGGCGGCGGCTACTGTTCAACGCTTGTAGGAGTTAGAATTGAAGAGTAAATTGTGAGCTATCTAGTGATGGGTTTTTCAATAAATATATGTTTTCTACCTTTCACGGCCTGCAGCAAAGCGCCATATGGGAATTTACAAAAATCATGTGAAATCCACTTTTCCACTTTTAGATAAGTGTTAATTTAATTTAATTTTGCTTCACTATCCTACCTACCCACGATTTGAAAAATCGTAGAGTCTATAAACCTTTAAAGGTTTTGTAAATCAAGAGGGACTTGATATGAAGAGTTGTGATATTAAAGCATAAAAAAAAGCGTGGAATCAAAGTATCAGAAAATGCAGCAAGGATTCTGGTAAATTTGATTTTATTTCTACCCTAGTGGATCAGGAATGCAAGCCATGGAATTTCTTAAAATCATGTGAGCATGTTATAGTTATGCCATATATCGTCTTGTGTTTGTGAGTTGTTGGAATTTAAAGGCAGGTTTTCAGGTGATTAAGAACATCATGAGATGATGGAATTGGTGACACTGGATGTATGGAATGAAAATGGTCACATGTATGTTGGAAATATTCGAAGGTTATGTTATGCCTACATGTGATTAGCTTGAAGGTTTTGGAAAAAGGAGCCAGTGAATCTATGCTTGGAAAGGGACAAGCACTTGGTACATAATTTTGTGCAATCATCAGGATGAATTCAAGGATGTATTGAGGTGAATTGACACATGTATATGTCATTAAAAATGGATATGTCCTATGCTCCTTGGAGAATTTTGTGTGTGAGTTTCCTTGTGAAATTTGGTACCTACTCTCACAGCTAGAAGTCTTGTACTTTTCCAGCCACACTGTCCACGTCACGACAACGTGTAGCAGGGTTATAACACCTATATTCCTTTTGCTCAAGGGAATACCCAATAAACACACATTTTTCAGCTTTTTGATCCAGCTTAGTTCTCAGCTCATCTGGCACATGCACATATGCAATGCATCTAAAGACTTTCAGATGAGACAAATCGGGTTTTTTGCCAGTAAACCTCTCCTTTAGAGTTGCATCATGTATGGCTGCAGTTGGAGTCTTGTTCATGATGTAAACTGCTGTAGAAATAGCCTCAGCCCAATAGCTATGCGACATATTCTTCTCTCCCATCAATGCTCACGCAATCTCTGTAATGTGCCTGTTTTTTTTCCCAGCAACTCCATTTTGCTGCGGAGTGTATCTGCATGTAAACTATCTCTGAATACCATTCTTCTGCAAAAATTCAAAGAACTCATTAGAGAAGTACTCTCCCCCTCCATCTGACCTTAGGCACTTTACATGTTTCCCTATTTGCTTTTCAACCATAACTCTGAAATTGTGAAAATGAGTGAACACCTCACTCTTCTCCTTCATGAAGTATACCCACACTTTCCTTGTGTGGTCATCATCAATAAATGTCACATAATACCTGTAGCCTCCCATAGACATGGTCTTTGTAGTAGGACCCCATACATGTGAATGCACAACATCTAGTGCATTTCTGCTCACATTTCTGTCACGTGGAAATACATGCTTTGTTTGCTTTCCAAATTGGCATGCTTCACATATTTTCTGCATACCTTCAACTTTAAACTTTGGGAGCCCTGTCACAATTCCTTTAGTCTGCATAGACTTCATTCTCTGCACATTCACATGTCCAATTCTTTTATGCCAAATGTTTGTGTCTATAACAATTCCTGAACCATTTTCAAACATCGCAACACTCACTTCACGCATGTTTACATTCAATGTAAACATTTTGCCCACTCTGTTGCCTTTTGCAACCAACCTGCACTTGTCTTTAAAGTCTTCAACATAACAACCATCAAGGTTAAACCAAACCTGCGAGCCCTTGTCAATCATCTGGCCAACTAAAACCAGATTCTTTGTTATGTTCGAAACATGAAGTACATCTGCAAGGTACTTCACTTTGCCATCCTCCATAGACAATGGTTGCACATCTCCAACATGGGAAATTGGATGAGCAGTGTCATCCCTTGTTTCCACAAAACCTGGCCTTTCAAGGTTTTTCATCTCCTTAAACCACTCCCCATGACTTGTCATGTGGTTCAAAGCACTTGAATCAATGTACCATACATCATCTTTATGTGCTGCTTCAACATTTTCAGACATGGCATTAACGACATGCTGCATAATAGACAACCTTTCATTATCCTCATTGTTTCTGCTCGAGGATGCATAGTTGTTTTGCTGTAATTTCCCATTTTGCATGTCAACCTGCTTCTTATAACAATCTGCCTGCACATGTCCAGGCTTACCACAATAAAAGCATCCACGTGTATCATTATACTGCCTTTGCCAATTTCCATGACCTCTTTGACTCCCACCTGCGTGTTGTTGTTGTTGTAAATTCTGGGACTGTTGTTGTCGCTGCTGCTGGCTATAATTCTGACTACCTATTCGGCCACCTCCTCTACCTCGTCCTCTTCGTGAACTTGTGTAGAAGGCCTGTTGCACTGAACTGTTTTTGTTTTGTGAGTGAAGACTGTTGGTCTTCACCCAAGCTCTTATCTTCTATAGTCAACATAGACACCAAATATGTGAAATTGGGAATGTTTTCCCGAGTCTGAATAGACGTCTTGAACGCCTTGTATTGTGACCCGAGACCACGTAGACAAACTTCCACCTTGTCATCTCATCATCTACTGAAACGCCAATAGATGCAAGGGATTCTACAATACCTTTGATCTTCAATGCATAGTCATTCACAAACATACTCTTTTTCTCCACCATAGTATGAAGTTCATTCTTCAACTGTATCTTTCGTGCCTTGGTATTTGTTTCATAGAGTTTTACACCAAGGTGTCCCATGCCTCCTTGGGGGACTTGGCATCCTGTATGTGCCCAATCATGGTGTCTTGTATACTGATAGAGAGCCAATACATAACTTTTTTGGCTCCTTGGTTCTAATCCTTGAACTCTTTCACATCTGTAGTAGCAGTCGAATTGATCTCCGATATCTCTGGTGCCTCTTCATGCTCACCTTCTATGTAGTCCCAGTAACCCTTTCCCATCAGGAAATTTGTCAACCTGAACCTCCAAGCATGAAGTTGTTATTGTCAAGCTTCTCAGCAGTAACAATTTGGTTTATGCCATCATTTGACATCTTGCCGCCAGACACAAATTTACCAGAAATAGCACTCTGGTTTGTCCTGCACAAACTACTGTATTTTTTACACTGTACTACACTCAAATGTCACAAACCAGTGGCCTCAATGTGCATACATACACCCAATGGCAACTGTTTGATCTCCTTGGCACACACAATGTCTGCACAACCAATCTATCTTCCAGCAGTTCTTAAAACAGAGTTCTGCATAGAATCGATGACTTACTTGCAGTGCTCGAAATCGCCTGCTTTTCAAAAAACGGAGGTCCTATCGTGCCCGAAATACGTTTTCAGCCCGAAAAGTTTTGTCTAATAGGACGTTATAGTTTCCCTATAGCTTTACTCCCACGAAGAAAGCTCCTCTATCAGAGATCGTTTGCCGGTGCCTCCCGTAGAGCTCCCGACAAGGGTGTAGTCTCGCCAACACAAATAGGGAAGAGTAGACGAATCTCTTACCCTCGTACCGCTTCTTGTGCTTCTCTTGCTTGCAACTCAGCCCTTAGCATGAACCAGGCTCTGATACCATGAAAAGATGCAGGGAAGAAAGAGCTTGAGCTTGCAAGCACACACACACTCACAAAACCCTAAAAGAGAACACACAAGGTGAGAGGCTAAAAATCTTCTTCTTCACACAACACTCAACACACCATATATAAAGATGAGAGTACACACAATATGAAAAGGTACTCAACCAAATACATACTAGGGTTCTCTATAGTGTGAACCCAACTAAATGAGCTAGCACTATAACTATACCAATCTCTAGAATGGCTCACACAGCCTGTCATCCCACTGGCCGCATATCACCCATGATCTCACCAACCATGCTAGTGGTGTAAGTGTGGGGCCTATCCCCCAAGCGGGTCATCAGTGTCTACCGCCTCACTAGATGAGCTCAATATCTCAACAGTGTGGTGGTGGGGAGGGTGTGAGAGGCAATGATGTGGTTGGAAGTGTGAGCAGCCTCTTCTTGAGTGGGATGGATTTGTGGGGGTGTGAAGATGGAATGATGGTGGGGGGTGTAGGAGGGATGACTTCTTGGAATGTTGGAGCAGTGGGTAGGGACTCTTCGTCTATCAATGAGGACCGTAACTTGGTTGCCATCCTTGCATCCCAAATCGATGTTGTAATTGTCATAGCCCATCCAAACCCATCCAAGGAGTATTTCCTCTCACATCGTTCCTGCAGGCATCACATAGAACTTCCCTTCCAAGCATGCTCTTAAGTAGCACGACTATTGTATCATCATCAAAAACTAGTGCACTAATGGCTGATAACTAGCTCATGAGACCTTTCATGTGATTCGTATTCGCACTAAACACTTTTTTTAAAATGCAAAAAATTGGTCACTTTTGAGTGAGCGATTGGAGGTCTTAATCATAGGATAAATTGATTTTGATGAAACAGGGATGTGTAGCATCCTCTAAACCAATCATTAGAACCTTGAGATACCCATAAACACCACTTAATTCACTGTTAACTATGTCTTAGTAGGCAATTTTTAAGACCAAAACAACGGGAGAGATGATTGACGTAGCTGAATTGTCTAATCATTGCTCACAAAACTTTGTGGTGATTTTCCTTAGAGCATTGCTAAGAAGAGTTCATGGTTAATCTTGGCAATGAATAAGTGTAGAGTTACACTGCCATCATCTGTAGAGAGATTTACTTGAGAATTTTGTTATTTAGGGGATGAGCTTTGTGCAGCATAGACTACTCCTCTGCATGCTAGGAATCTCCTCCTTTGCTCTAAATATAGTAAAAAAGCTTTAAACTTTGGATTTGAGCTAATTAAGGCCCAAGGGTAAAGAAGGAATAAAGGTAAATTAGGTTTTGGTATAATCAAAGTGCTAAAATTGAGATGTTTGGAGTATTTCTAGTGGGCAATCGAAATGGGTATTTACAATCTAAAATTGAGATGTTTGGACTATTTCTAGTGGGTAATAGAAACGAGTAATTACATTCTTATAGAGAAACTTGGTCGTAGATTGTGTGTAGCTTTGGCCTCGACCCACTTTGTGAAGTAGATGATGATGAAATAGGCATGGGTTCCTATATAGCAACTAGGCTAATGCAACCCACAATGTCTAAATCCCATTTTTTAAATGGTTATTTCAAGATTACAAGGATTAAGGGCATTCAATATTTCTCTTAGACTATGGAAAACCTATGTGGAATTCATCCTAGCGTTTAACAAGCTCACAGTCTCCAAAGAGTGTAGGCCACCAAAATATGGCTTAGAGAACCTTGCAGGCAGTTGTGTCCTCGTCGGCAAGTGATCTTCACTTATGCTAGAATGGGCTTGCTTAAGAATAGCGACAAAATCATCTTAATGAATGCATTTCCTCATGATGCCATCTTAACCCTTCTTGTAATGCATTTCCGCGAGCAGTTGTTGATAGGGGTCTCCGCCTTCCTAATGAGGCATTTGGCCATATCCTTCTCGATGGGATAGTCAAATGGAAAATCCATTCGCCCCAAGAGGTGGGAAATGTCCTCTCTTCATTTTGGTACAAGATTAACGTGGAATAGTGAAGCATTGAGAAGATGATCTTCTACTCTTGGGGGGTTCTCCATTTGGAATTGTGGAAAGGTGGTCACAGATGACCATGTGCAAACCCCTTTTGCATGGTTGAAGTCCAAAAGAATGAGTAATCGTGGTGCAAGGGTTATTTACCAGATATGACAATGCTTGATGGTCAACAAAATGAACCCTTAATATGAAGCTTAGATGACAAGAAGTTGGATGATCCAGGGCAAATTTACTTGAAAGTTGTGGCATAGCACACATGCTCATTGATAAATGTAGGGTTTTCACATTGTAAGCCTACTCCTTAATACAAGAAATTGGATGATCTAGGCACATTTACTTGAAAGTTGTGGCTTGGCACACATGCTCATTGAATAAATGTAGGGTATTCACATTGTAAGCCTACTACTTAATATAAGGCATTAAGACCATATATTCCTTAAAATATGCCCAAGTGTTCTCTTTATTATTGAAAGTATTTTATAAAGCCCCTTATTCTCATCATAAAGCAGATATATACATGCTTTTATTAATGTAGATTCAACTAATTTGGTTTTAATGATGATGGCCATGAATAATGATGATATTGTCTATCTCTCACAATGAGGGCTTTTATATGTATAGAGTAGATATATTTTATATATTTAATTTTAATGATGGCCATGAATAATGATGATATTGTCTATCTCTCACAATGAGGGCTTTTATATGTATAGAGTAGATATATTTTATATATTTAATTTTAATGATGATGGGCATGAATAATGATGATATTCTCTATCACAATGAGGGCTTTTATATGTATAGAGTAGATATATTTTATATATTAGCTAATATATATCATATAGAAATTACATAGCTAATATATATTAGCTAGTAGATTACTTATTAGCTAATATATATAAGCAATTCACATTTAAGAGCCCTTATATTGAGCCTTATTAAATATAGTTTGCTTTGTAAATGAAATTATGAGGGCTCTTTAATTTACTTATTAAATATAGTTTTCTTCGTAAATGAAATTATGAGAGCTCTTAATATGTGAATTGATTATGTATATATTATTAGCTAATATATATAATCCACATTTAAGAGCCCTCCTTTATCAATTATAATTTACTTATTAAATATAGTTTGCTTCGTAAAACTATAGTTTATATGCATGTTTATGTGCATGTGCATGTGTATCTTATCATGTGTGTTGTGTGGCACACCTGTGTGTTGTGTGTGTGTGTGTGTGTGTGTGTGACTGTGACATACAACACACACACACACACAACACAACACACGCAACATGCTCACACACACACACACACAACACAACACACGCAACATGCACACACACACACACACACACAACATATATGCACATGGAGATTGGTAATATTTTTTTAAATGAAAAAGTGCATTATTCCTCATATTCGCTCACGTAAAATTATTAAGTAGCACAGTATATGAATTAGGGAGATTTGATAGATGCGTTTCTCATAAGGATCAAAGATCTCAGAGATCAATTTGCATTTATTAATGAGTTCATTGATGTCTACTGTTCTCACAAATTTACGAGATTCATACAGGGTTTTGCATCCACACTTTTACTTATGTTGAAGGATAACCCCAATACCCTTATGTTTGATGAGTTGGTTACAATGCTCTTATAAGAAAAGAAATCCCAGTAAAATCAAATTTTACGCGTGCGGGAGATCAAGCTTTCATTTCTAGCTAAAAAGGTAAAGGTAAAGCCTTCTCTCAAGGTGGCTATAAGCCAAAGGTAAAATCAACCAAGTCTTGTAGCAAGGATGATGGCAAGAAGGGGCCTAATAATCCTAAGAAGAAAGGTGAATGCAACTATTATCAAAAGCCATGCCATTATATCAATAAGTGTAAAAAAGGCTAGAGAAGGACGAGAAGAAAGAGTTAGGCATGGATGTGGCTGTGATACATTAGTAGCACCAAGTGCTGAAAAGAAGGAGTTAACAAACTATACACCTGATAATTGGGCATTCATTATGTGCTGTAGTTATGACCCTTATGTCCATGATGTATTAAATGATAGATCATCATGTCTAGTATTTTGATAGTGGTTCTAGCAAGCACATTACTTCTCAACATGATTTGTTTTCCTCCCTTGAGTCTACTCATCTAGGAGACATAGTTAAATGTGCAAATAACTCCTCATATCTATTGAAAGGAGTTGGTAAGGTTATACTCACACTGTTGTTTGCATATGGTGGGACAATTACTCTCTTAGAAGCCTTGTTTTGTATTAGGCATTAGAAAGAACTTGCTATCAATCTCAACCATTATTAAGATAGGCCTAGTGGTCAAATTTGATCTGAACAGGTGTATAGTTCATGATTGAAGTGATGGAGACATCACTATGGTATATCTAGTACTCTAATCCATGGGATTTACATGTTGGAAACCTATAAGAGATTGGGAAATAATTCTTATTCAATGCCATATGAGCTGTGGCATGCTTGCTTTGGGTCACTTGAATTTTTCTAGTTTGTTATGCCTTAAATGATAAGAGATGATGTCAGAGTTGCCAAAGCTTGAGGCCCCTACCAAACATGTATGTGAGGTGTATTTTGGGCAAAGATGCAACATGCATCATTCCCAAAAGATGGATCAATAATAAGGGCTATATAGAAATTATAGCTTATACATAGTGATGTATGTGGTCCTAAGAGGATACCATCAATTAGGGGATATCTATACTTCATGACTTTTATTGATGAATACTCCAAGCATATTTGGACATTTGGTGTATTCGCTTTGAAAGGGAAGTTAGAGGTTTTCACATGCATTAGACACTTTGTTTCTATGGGTTGAAAGTGTGTTTACATGTAAAGTTGGCACCCTTCATAAACACACTTTTTGCCATAGAAAGTTGGCGCACTTTCTATGGCTGAAAGTGTGTTTACATGTAAAGTTGGCACCCCTCGCATGAATTAGACACTTTGTTTCTATGGCTGAAAGTGTGTTTACATGTAAAGTTGGCACTCTTTATAAAGATCGAGGGGGGGAGAATATGTCAAAGGATTTTCATGCATATGTGGCTGAAAGAGGCATAAAAATTCAATGCACAGTGCCTTACTCACTCTGTAAAATGGTGTGGCTGAGAGGAAGAACATCTCTCTTATGGAGATGGCATGTTGCATGGTTAAAGCCATGATTTGCCTCATGTTTTTTGGTTGGAGGCAATTATGTATGCAACTTATGTGCTTAAAAAATGCCCCACCAAGGCCTTACACATACCCTGAATGAAGCTTGGAATGGTAAGAATCCCTCTATGGATCATTTGCATGTTTTTTTGTTATCTTGCTTATGCTCATATGCATGAGCAATAACGCAATAAGCTAGATGATAACGTGATAAAATGACTTTTTTATGGAATATAGCTTAGAAAGACTCTACCATCCAACCACAAAGGTGAATTTTGGCGAGTAGAAATGTCATCTTTATTGAGAACTCAATTTAGCTCATGTCTTTATGCAAAAAACAGTAAATGTATGCTCACACATGACATCTTTAGTACATTTCCATCTTTATATAATGTCGAATATAGTTACTGTATGTGAAGAAAATGAATGCTCAACAAGGTGCTATAATTGAATCCATACCAACTAAGAGCAGCCATCATAGATGCATCTAAGAGTATGTCAAAATGGCTGGTGTAGACATTGCGGGATAGAAAATTATCTACTCCTTTGGCTAGAAAGACATGTAAAAGTTCTCATCATGCATCTTATTCGTTTGCTAAAAGGTGTGTTTTATCAAGCTTTTCAAGCTCAAAAAGACGACAACCTAAGACTTTTCCTGTGAGCTCCTCTTGTATGGCAATGCTTAAGCTAGGGACCAAGAACTCCATTAGCATGACCGCTTCAGTACCATAGGTTAAATTGAAGGGGGTGGCATTAGTTGCTACCGTGTAGGAAGTTCTATAAGCCCAAAGTGTTGCCAACAAATTTTGTTCCCAATTGTTGTGGCTGGCCTCCACAGTTTTGGTTGAAAGAGCACACACAACTTTGTTCGTGCTTTCCGCTTGGCCATTCACTTGTGGGAGTAATAAGGGGAGGAATTTCTGTGAGTGACAAGGAACTCTTGCAACAACAAGAATTGGATTACCTCATTAACGAAATACATCCCATTGTCACTAAAACGAGCTAAAGGGGGAAACCGAAGCGTGTGATAACTGATTCATAAAGGAATTTGGCAGTTGATCGTGCATCAACTTTACGGGTAGCAACCCACTTAGTGTAATAATCCATGGTGGCAACAATTATATATCTAGCTTGGGTGTATCTGGTTGCTAGACTTATGGGTCCAATGAAATCGATGTGCCATTTTTCAAATGGTTGCAAGGATACTACAAGATTTAGGGGCATATTGTCCTTAAAGCGAGGAATCGCCGCACACGTTGGCACTCGTTGCACTGCTTTGACATACTCAGTTGTATCTGCCATTAAGGTTGGCCACCATAACTCGATTGTTAAGGCCTTGTGTGGCAGTGATATCTACTGCAAAGTGCCTACCAGCACAGGCAGAGTGAGCATGTTCTAGAAGGAAGACATATTCGTCTTCACGGACACAACATCTAAGAATCTTGTCCTTCCCCTGCCTATAGAGTTGGCCTGCAATGAGTTGGTAGGGGGGACTGCCTGACAAGCATGATATTTGTTTAGGAGGGGATCCACCAGTAAGCCATTAGCTAAAAGGTGTGCTATCTCTTCTCCCCATTAAGGAATTAAGCATAGTTAGCACAGGGCGGCATTTGGTAAAACATCTTCGACTCCCACGAGCGTCTGTGCATTAGGGATCTGTGACATGTGGTCTGCGAGAATGTGCTGTGAGCCTTTCTCAATGTAACAGTGAAGTTAAACTCAAGCAAGATAAGCAACCAAACCTAGTGATTCTGCCTATCGTCGTATAGGGCTTGTTTTACTAGATATAGAAGAGCTTGATGGTCTACGAAGAAAATGAACTTGGTTGCTAGAAGATAAAACTTCTTAATCGTGTAGACCATAACCATTCTTTCTCTTTCGGTTGTGGTATAATTTCTCTCAGCATCATTGAGTTGGTGGCTAGCAAAGCTGATGGGGAAATCCATCTTGTGTTCACCCAGTTGGGCCAACACACATCCAATAGCAAAAGTGGAGGCATCGATGTGGACGTGCAAGATAATGTACCAGTTGAGGGACCTCAGAATTGGAGAACTTGCCAAGGCTTTCTTGAGCGTTGTATAAGCCTGTTGGCATTCCTCCATTCACTCAAAAACTATCAAAAGTCCAGAAAGAGGTCGAGCTATATCAGCATACATAAAAATGAATTGCTTATAGTGTTGCCATATATATAGGTAGTGATGTGTGTGAACATACTTAGGACCACCGGGGTACTTTTTTCCTTTTTAGGAGGTTTTTTCCCCCGGCTTGTATATACACCCATTATTCTAGGGCTAACTTATCTTTTGTACATTGACACAATCTAATACATTGTGTGTTGTGTGCATTCTTGCTTCTTCTTCTCCAAGCTTTGTGTGCTTTCCTGCAACCCTAATTGGAATCCAACAATTGGTATCAAAGCAGGCATCGGCTCCTAGGGCTACACCGCCAGCACCCTCCGACTCACGTTCTCCGATTGAGGTGAGCTTTCACAAGCGCTTGCAGGTCCCTATACTTTGCAAATGGGCCCGTTGGGCTTCGCGCTCTCAGAAATTGCATCTGAGGTCGTTTCGGGCTCTGTTTTTGCATTTCAAGTTCTGCACAGGTGTTTTTGTCATCTTGTGCAAAAATTTTGACAGTGCAGTTTTCTACAAAACAGTGCAGTTTTCTACAAAATAGAAATTTTGACAGTGCAATTCTCTCACAGGCATACGTATTCTATTGTGGACCGTGCTACATAGCACGAGTTGTTTTCTGTTCAGTCTTTGCTTCATTACAGGTAGCTTTTGCATCAGTTTCAGTCAGTGGCCATGGCTGATAACAGCAATGATGTATTTCACATGTTGTTTGCTGATGACAATCTGGATGGCGACAGCAACTACCCACTTTGGGCATGCATGATGCAGCATGTTTTGGTTGCAAAAGGAGTATGGAACATTGTGCAGGGTATGGATGTACGTCCAGGTTCTGTGGATGTAGGATCTATTGAGGATGTTGCAGGCTCTAGCAGCTCTACTATTGCTACTGTTTTACCCACTGCTGAACAAGCTCGTTGGGATGGTAAAGATGCGCAGGCTCATGCCTTGATTGCACTTTCTATCAAATGTAACATCACCCCACATATTCGTTCAGCTAAAATAGCAAAACAGGCTTGGGATATTCTGGTTGGTTTGTATGCAGGTCATAACGAGGCAAAAATCTCTTACCTGCGTAAAGAGCTAGAATCAAAGATTATGCAGGAAGATGATGACATGAATGTTTTTCTTGCTGAGATTAAAGATCTCAAGGAACAGTTGATTTCTACAGAGTGAGATTATTCCTGATCATTCTCTTGTGCAGACTGTTCTTGATGCTTTACCTGAGTCATATCAGACTTTTGCTTCCACGTGGAGACTTGTTATACTAAGGACAGACCTAATGTTGTCAAGTATGATACTTTAGTCAACAAGCTCTTGCAAGAAGCGCAGTCCAGGTAAAACAGGGCAGCATGCAGTTGATCAGGCATTTATTGCTGCCTAGTAGAGAAGAAGTGGTAAGGCAGCCCCTTCCACTGTTTCTTCTCCTATTAATAGGTCTACAACTTCTTCTCCTTCCACAGGTAGCAACAATAAGTCTGAGAAGGCTCTTGATAAAGGCAAGAAAAAGATCAGGTGCAACTATTATAAGGCAACTGATCATGTCATTAAGAATGGCCCTAAGCTAAAGGCTAAAGAGGCAAAGAAGAAAGAGTCAAATGCAGCCACAATAGCGGATGCTTCTACAAATGCAGATTCTGCAAATGTTGTGCAGGATACAGAATGGGCGTTTAGCGTGTATTGCTAGTATGACCCATCTGTACTACATGATGCATGTTTGGCAGTTTCTATTGACTCTAATGTATGGTATTTTGATAGTGGTGCTACAAAGCACATTACCTCACATCGTGATATATTCACTTGTCTTGAGGCTGTCTCTAATGGGAATACTGTCACATGTGCCAATAATGCTTCTTACCCAGTGATGAAGGGCGTTGGTAAAATTATGCTTACTGCTGCTGCAATGGCAGCGCTTTCACACTTTCAGATGCTTTGTATGTGCCAGGGATAAAGAAGAATCTAATGCTTCTTACCCAGTGAAGGGCATTGGTAAAATTATGCTTACTGCTGCTGCAATGGCAGTGCTTTCACACTTTCAGATGCTTTGTATGTGCCAGGGATAAAGAAGAATCTATTGTCTGTCTTTGCGCTTGTGCTAGACTTGGATTTGTAGTCAAATTTGTGGATGACAGATGTACTGTTCATGATTTGACTTCTGGTGATACGATTATTGCATCTGGCACCTTGTTTCGTGGGCTGTATAGGCTCAATTCTTATGACAAGTGTGTGGAAGATTCAACAAATGCAATTTTTGATGAAAAGGTAGTTTCAGATGCAAAACTATGGCATGCTTGTTTTGGTCATCTGAACTTTGCTAGTTTGCTGCATTTGCAGAAATTTGATATGGTTGCTTCATTGCCCCCTCTTGAGGCACCATTGAAACATGTTTGTGAAGGCTGTATTTTGGGCAAAATGCAGTGTTCTGCGTTTCCAAAGGATGGTTCTGTGCGGGCCACTCGCAAATTGCAACTTGTACATAGTGATGTCTGTGGGTCTATGCAAACTCCATCATTTGGCAAACACTTCTACTTCGTGACTTTCATTGATGATTACTCAAGGCATGCATGGGTATATCCACTGAAGGCAAAGTCCGAAGTGTTTTTGTGCTTCAAACAGTTTTTGCTTATGGTTGAAAATGTATCCAATTGTACTGTGGGCACCCTCCGTTCTGATCGAGTTCTGATCGAGGGGGGGAGTACATGTCTAAAGAATTTGATGCATTTCTGGCTAGTTGTGGGATAAAACACCAATGTACAGTGCCATATACCCCTCAACAAAACGGTGTTGCTGAGAGGAAAAATAGGTCACTTATGGAGATGGCACGATGTATGGTCAAGAGCCAAGCTTTGCCACATGCGTTTTGGCTTGAGGCTGTCATGTGTGCTGCATATGTACTCAACAGGTTACCCACACTAAGGCCTTGCAGTCTATTACTCCATACGAAGCTTGGCATGGCAGGAAGCCTTCTATTGGTCACTTGCATGTCTTTGGTTGCTTGGCCTATGCTTTAGTGCCTGTGCAACAATGCAGAAAATTGGATGATAAGGCTATCAAATGCATTTTTGTTGGTTATAGTGCTGAGAGAAAGGGTTACAGATTGTATCATCCGTAGTCAAAGCGTATCTTGATTAGTCGAGATGTTGTTTTTGTGGAAGATGCTGTGCAGCCTTTGTTATCATGTACCAAAGAGACAAGTGTGAGCTCACGGGATGTATTTGATACGTTGTTGTCTCTGTTTACAAGTGGGAATTCAAATGTAAGTCCTAATGAGGCAAATATTCAGCCTATGCAGATTTCAAATGACATCATAGATCAGCCTATTTCTGATGTAGATTTACAGGATGTAATTTATGAAGATAGGGCTAAAAATGAGTAGGCTAGAGGTATGTCTAAATGGCTGGTGCAAACCTTGCGTGATAGTAAAATTGATGCACCTATGTCTAGTCGTACTTGTTCAAGTTTTCAGCATGCCTCTTATGCATCAGATTGTTATGCTTTGGCTGTGTCTAGTATGTGTGAAGAGGAAGAACCTCTTTCATTTGATGAGGCACAAAAATCAGAAAATTGGTTGGCTGCAATGCAAAGTGAATATGATGCTATAATGAAGAATGGTACATGGTCTTCGTGTGATTTGCCTATTGGTAAAAAGGCCATTGGATGTAAGTGGGTTTTTAAGTTGAAACGAAAGCCAGATGGCAGTGTTGATCGCTATAAGGCTAGACATGTTGCAAAGGGTTATGCTCAAGAAAAGGGCATTGATTTTGATGAGACCTTTGCTCCCACTTGTCGTATGGCTACCATTCGTGGCATTTGTGCATTGGCAGCTCATAATGGTTGGAATGTACATCAGTTGGACATAAAGATTGCGTTCTTGAATGGAGATTTGCATGAGGAGGTGTATGTATCGCAGCCTCATGGTTTTGCTCAAAGAGGGCAGGAAAACAAAGTGTGCAGGTTGAAAAAGGCTTTATATGGTTTAAAGCAAGCTCCACGAGCTTGGTATGAAAAGATACATGCATATTTGACTGTACATGGTTTTCAGAATAGTCCAACAGAAAGCACTTTGTATGCTAAACGTGTGGATGATGTACATCTAATCATTGCTCTCTATGTCGATGACATGCTGCTCACAGGACCAAATGAGAGTCATATTGCTGATTTTAAGGTTGATTTGAATGCCTCTTTTGAGATGTCAAATTTGGGGCGTTTGCATCATTATTTAGGGATACAGTTTAAGCAGTGTGATGGAGGTATTGCTTTGTGTCAGACAAAGTATATTAAGACATTGTTGCAAAGATTTGGCCTTGAAGACTGCAAGCCTACCAATGGAGACACGTTTGAAGTTGAGTCTTCATGATGCTGGAGATCACTTTGATGTCACACTCTATCAGACAACTATTGGTTGCCTCATTTATGTATGCATTACGAGGCCGGACATTCAGTTTGCAGTCTCATAGGTGAGCAGGTTTATGCATAGCCGAGGGTCTCAACATTGGAAGGCAATTCAATGCATCTTTTGCTACTTGAGTGGCACCATACATCTTGGGTTATTTTATCCCAAGGGGAGATCGTTGCCGCCAGATTTGCATGCTTTTTCGGACTCAGATTGGGCTGGTTGCTATGACACAAGAGTGTCCACAAGTGGTTTTTGTTTCATGCTCGGTAGCTCATGCATATCTTGGTTGAGCAAGAAGCAACCTACTGTGGCCACTTCTAGTTGTGAAGCTGAGTATAGGGCAGCTTTCATAGCTACGGTTGAGTGTGTGTGGCTCAGACGACTTATGGCTGACTTGGGTGTTGGACAGTGTTGGACAGGAGTCTGCCACCTCTATCTTCACTGACAGTCAGAGCGCATTGGCAATTGCGAGAAACCTAGTTTTTCATGCTCGCACAAAGCACATTGAAGTGCATTATCACTATGTCAGGGAGAGACTCTCAGCAGGAGAGATCAGCTTGGCCTATGTGCCAACACAGGACAACCTCGCCGATCTTTTCACAAAGGCGCTTCCTCGTGAGAAGTTCAAAGCTTTCCGCAAAGCTTTGGGCGGCTTGCTCCCCTTTGTGGATTGATCTACTTCGGGCATGGCACTCCCCTATACATGAGTGCCAGCTCTCATTCACACCATCACTCCCAGGGGGGATTTGTTACCATATATATAGGCAGTGATGTGTGTGAACACACTTAGGACCGCCGAGGCACCTTTAGGAGGTTTTTTTTCCTGGCTTGTATATACGCCCCCATTATTCTAGGGCTAACTTATCTTTTGTACATTGACACAATCTAATACATTGTGTGTTGTGTGCATTCTTGCTTCTTCTTCTCCAAGCTTTGTGTGCTTTCCTGCAACCCTAATTCCAACATATAGTAGCCTACATGTCCCATGAGAAGCGTTGGACTCCCTTAAAGTTAGTGGGTGGGTGAAGCTTATTAAGGATAAGCTGCATTTTGCTATCATCTATGGAGATACCCTGCTTAGAGACAATGTGTCCCAGGATCACTCCATGTATAACCCATAATTAACATTTGAGTGGGTTTAATGAGTTGCGATACAGCTTGCATCTTTCCAACACCTTACGATGCAAACAGTGCAGGTGTGCCTTCCAAGAGGAGTTGACACAAAGGTCATCCATAAAGACCTCTAGGAATTTTCGAAGATATTCCTTGTAGGCAATGCACATTAAACACTGGAAGGTGCCAAGGGCATTGGTCAGCCCCTGAAGGGCATGACATGGTATGCATATGTGCCCCATTCAGTGGCAAAGGCTGTTTTGTGTTGATCCTTTAGGTCGATCAATACTTGGTTGTAACAAGAGAATTTGTCAAGGAAGCTGTAGGAATCCTTTCCCATCGCTACTCGTTCAAGCACATGTTTTGTGAACGGTAATGGTCCCTTACGGTGGCGCATTGATCTTTTTGAGGTCTACACACACTCTGACTTTCTCGTTCTTCTTGGGCACTATCACAATGGGTGATACCCATTCTGTATGTTCTATTTCATAGATGAATCCGGAATCAATGAGTTTGTCGATCTCTTCTTGGACCTTCTTGGAATATTTTGGGTTCATAGGATATGCCCTTTGTTTGACCAGCACTTCTTGCTCTTCAGCAGCCTTTAAGTTTTTTAAGATCACATCTCGATGGGTTGCTTCTGCTACTTGTAAGTGCTTTAGGAGTGTTTGAACTTGGTTTGTGGCATCATGGACCTGTTTTTCCATGGTGTTGCATGTCTGTCTTTTGAAGCATGTGAGTGGCAAGTAGATGGTGGCGCCATCATACCCACTGCTCTTGTTCTCAAATAGAGGCACTGGTTACAATTGCTCCTTCCAATTCAGAGTGTGGTAACTGTAATAGATTGTCCAGGCCCTCTTCAGTCTCGTTGAGGAACTTATTGTAAATCCAGATTATGTAAGAAAGACTTTTATGAAATTCTTTCTGCGCATCATCCAGTCGCATTATTTTTTGGGGTTGGTTTCTTCTTTACTTCTCTTTCTCTTTCCTATATCCAATCTTTCTTCGAGGACCTCTACCTATATTGAGGTTGCCTCTTCATGAGCCACGACCCTTCTTCTTGCAACTTCTCTTGTTTTGTGTTGGCTTTCTATGTACCCAATTTAGTGGATGTAGGTGTATCTGATATGATGGAATTCTGTAGAGGGGAAAGGTTTTTGAAAATAATTTGTGTTGGGCTAGGAGGTGGGGTTTGTTGAAGTATTTATGCTATCGTGCCAACATATTAATTGCTCTGGACATTGATGACATGCCACACTAATGCCACTAGCACAATTGGTGAGATTATTGTTGATATGTTGCTAGTGGATGACATGTTGTGTGAGTGTAACAACCATATTTTGATTACTAGATCATGACATAGTTATCATGCGAGCTCATATTTCGATTACTAGATCATGACATAGTTATTATGTGAGCTCATATAATTGATCATTATATGTTATAGTAGGAGAGTACTTTCCCCTATAGTATGTACTCTTATATCTTTAGTTTATGGTTATAGAGAAGAGGAGAATTAGAAGATAATTTAGCCATCCATCTACATCTTATCTTGTGTCTTACTCTCTCTCCCTCTCTTGTGTGCATGTTTTGCTTGCAAACAGGAACTCAAGATCTCCCTCTCCCTTGCATTCTCTTTATGATATCAGAGAACTAGGTTTGTGTGAGAGCTAAGGAGGCAAGCAAGAGGCAAGAATAAGGCAAGGAAGCGATATATGGGTAAGGGTATTTACATCTCTTTCCTTCTTTAATTTTGGAGCAATACCTTTGGTAGCTGTGAGAACTACAAGTAGACAAGGGTGAATGCCTCAGATTGATGTATCCTCTTTGTTAAAACTGAGATTTTGCATGTTTTGGCATGATTCGAGTGCTTTTTGGGCTCCATTTTGGCTCTCTAATTTTTCAAATGCACCTTATGAAGTGTCAATTTTGACTATATATGCCCAATTTTTGTGGTTTAGTGCAAAGTTAGAGTAGAAATTTGGTTACAAGATAGCATGTGCAAAGAATCTAAGTGTTACAAGTGTTGCTAGATGTATATTTATATGACTGGTTCACATATAGTTGTAGTATAACATATTTATAGAGAGTACTTCTATGTTGGAGATTATAGGTCTGCAAATGTAGAAGTTTTGTGAAAGCACCATTTTGCAAGTTACTACAAGTGATCATGTCGTTTATCCCAGATTAAGAGTGAGAAGCTGGATAAGAATAACTTCCAAGCATGGAAGTTCAAGATGACCGATTTCCTTATGGGAAACAGATATTAGGAGTTCATAATAGGTGATGAAAAGGAGTCATATTGGTGAAGAAAATGCCACCCTTCAGTAGGTGTAGGCATATAAAGCACAACATGAAAGAGCTAGAAAGATGATATACTGGTTGTTTGTTAGTTTGATAGACTCTATGATTGTGCATAGATAGGATGCACAAATGCCTAAGGAGGCTTGGGACACCTTGGTGATGCACAAACACTCAAGCTCAAAAGATGTAGCTAAAATAGGAAAGCTACATAATGTGACCAAAGGGGAGCTGAGTATAAATGTGCCATATTACTTTTAGGCAGAAGCAAAGCAACTCAATTATTTACATTATGAACTCCTTGTAACCCCACTACAACTGTTCATGGTATGATTCTTGAACATAAGTTTATAGGCGTAAAACTAGATGTGTCTCACTTGAAAGTGTTTACATATGTGCATATTCCTGATGAAGTGAGAACAAAGTTGGATCCAAAGGCAAATAAATGCATTTTCATTGGAGCATAAAGATTATAGATGTTATATCCCTATCACTCATGAGATGCGAGTATTTTGATGAGATGAGAAGCTAGTATGCACTAGTGAAGGCAACAAAAGATGTACATGTAAGAGGTAATGATGTTGGCCCATATGTAGAGCATTAATCACATGTGCTTAGTGGACTTGGAGAGTCCTCTAGCAAATTAGTAGATCCAATGTTAGTCCATGGTCTGGTAGGTTGTGCCTGATCTATCAGCAGGTCACTCATATGACTCATATATGTGGATGGTGACTCTAGTGGCTCCGAATAGGTCACTCGTATCTAGATGATGTCGGTAAGTCACTCATATGTAGATGTTGACTCGTGACTCTAAGCAGAGACTTAATGAAGAGCTTGGCATTTCATCAGTGTGGTTACTCTCGTGCAAGGAGAACAAGGGCTATTTCAAGGACACTTGGCAGTGATCTAGGTGTATATAGGTCCACAAGAGTTAGATACCCTATTTTGACGGATTGAGATATGATGGCGCACTAAACTTACATGTTAAAGCGATAAAGGAGTTGGATCCCACTTGACTTGAGAAGGCACTTAGAAATTACAAAAAGGGAAGATGCCATGGTGGTGGATGAGCAGATAGCAGCATTGGATGCACATGCAACATGGGTGTTGATGCCATTGCCTAAATAAAAGATGTAAGAGGGTGTATAAGTTCAAGAATAATTCAGATAGATTAGTGAAGGAAAGATTGGTTGCTAAGGATTATGCCTAAACCTATGCCATTTACTATGAGGAGATATTCGGCTCAGTTATAGAATGGCAACCGTGAGAGCTATCATTGCTATGGTTGCAGTGAAGGGTTTGTCTTTACAACAAATGGATGTAAAGAATTCTTTCTTGCATGGTGATTTGCAAGAAAAAGTATACATGATCGATGTGAAGAATGCATCAAATGGATGTAAAGAATGCTTTCTTGCATGGTGATTTGTTGTAAGAAGAAGTATCCATGATGTAGACATTTGGTTATAAGAGTGATGCACATCTAGATGTTGTGTGCAAGCTACGTAAAGCCTTGTATAGCTTGAAGTAGGCACCCAAAGCATGGTCAAACAAGATCAAGGAGTATCTTGTTGCCATTGGATTTCAGATATCCAACAGATAGATGGATAATGCTATTAGTCATTTATGTGGATGACTTGATCATCATTAGTGATAGTGATGCTAATATAAATGATGTTAGGATGCCTTTGAAGAAAAATTTTGAGATAAAGTATTTGGGTGAGCTGTGGTATTTCTTGGGTATTAGAGGTGGTGAGATCACCTCATGGCATTTTGTTATTAACAGAGGCACTAGTATAGCTTTGACATGTTGTCCAAGTATGGACATGTTGTAAGCTTATCTTAGTGCCGTTGGAGTGGAACACAAAGCTTTCCACAAATACAGGTGAGCTTTTGGAGGACCCCACTATGTATAAGCACATAGTGGGTAGCTTGATCTACATGACCATTACTAGACCAGACTTTGGGTAGCTTGATCTACATGACCATTACTAGACCAGACTTGAGCTATGCTATTGAACTTGTGAGTTAATTTATGCAAGCCCCCCCGAGGAAGCCACACTTGGATGTGGCTAGATAAATTTTTAGGTACATAAAGTTCACAGTTGATCTACATGACCATTACTAGACCAGACTTGAGCTATGCTGTTGAACTTGTGAGTCAATTTATGCAGGCCCCCCCAGGAAGCCACACTTGGATGTGGCTAGATAAATTTTTAGGTACATAAAGTTCACAGTTGATTATACACTTTTTTCTATGTGGTTGGCACATAGATATAGCCTGTGTATGACAAAATATAGCATCTGAAACACATACAATATGACCCTGTGAATGACCTACTGAGCACGTGTTACATTTGGATGTGGGTAGCCTTGGTTCTTCTTCATCACCTGTCAT
Organism: Cibotium barometz; assembly: GCF_041138505.1. Lineage (NCBI taxonomy): Eukaryota > Viridiplantae > Streptophyta > Polypodiopsida > Cyatheales > Cibotiaceae > Cibotium > Cibotium barometz. The sequence continues at coordinate 37,649,659 of NC_141089.1, forward strand.
TAATCCCTAATAGACTTTTCTTTTCAAAAAAATTGACATCCTGTGTTTCCAAATCTAAAATTTATATTTATCCAATTTGTCACCAACTATTTGCACTAAACCATCACCCACATTGCCAAATGCTTCAAATACCAAGTAAATGATTAAACTGAGCACAATGTCAAAATCCTATCTTTGAGACATAAAAACCTACTTTATTAATCATTGACACATGTAACTATACATCCAAGAAGCTGCACAAATCACCAAACTGTCTATCAACATGCTTGACATATCTAGACTACTCCACATGTACCACAAATAGCATCATTCTTTGAGCAACTTCACTTAAACAATACATTAATCTTTGCAAATCCTTTGGCTAAAATTTTTTAGGAGTTTAAAAACCTATAAATGTTTCCCAAAATGTCACACAAACCTTTGACTAAGTCACTGGTAAAGTCAACTGTGTTGACTCAAAGTCAATCTTGGCCAAAATGGCCTTTTTTGAATAATGTAGTCCAAAACTCACTTATGAATGCCCTATTTCTTAGTAAATTCTCCTTAATTAACTTTGATTCAGCTCCCAATTCATCAATGCTTCATCATATTAGCTCCAAATACATCATATACATCAACCACACACTCCAATCAATCAAAGTTGACCCAAAAAGGTGACTTAAGCTCACTGTTTGCTCTCTTCTTCACTAATTCTTTGGTTTTTTCAGGTTTGTGCAAAGTTTCCCTCTTCTTTCTAGCTTGGTTTTTCTTGGGTAAGGTCGATATGAGCTCAGAGACTTCAACCACAAATTCTATACATCAAATATTGATTGTTGTTAGACCACTCAATGGCCTTGTTTGAGCTTCAAACTTCATAAAGTATCTTTATTTACTATTTACGTTGACTTGTAGGCTACTGCCTACCCCTATAGAGGCTTCAATGGGCTTTGGTTAATCTCAAGTGTGAGATATGGTCTATACAATTTCTCTTGACACTCCATACATACCACCAATGGTGCCAGTGTCTCATCAAATTCTTGCTTCCATGCATGTGGTAGCTGTCTATGGGGGAGGGAGCCCCAGAGGGGTGTGCTATGATGTGAAAGATTCTCACTTGAGGTGGAAACACCTTGGTAGCTGTACGGTTCAGGGAGCTCTTCCCAACTTGTAGTGTGAGGATCATGGCAGCTCTGAACTTGCCGGTAGGGGTTAGCATAGATGCTATGTAGCTCAGGTGGTGGAAGTGATCTTCCCAGTTCACTAGTAATCCTTACTTCAAACGGGCAAGTAGGGAGAGGTTGCATCTATTGTATCTAATATAAGTCCAGAGCATGATGAGAAGTTTGGCACACAAGAAGGGTAATCAAGTCAGGATGAGAGATGTTTTTCCATGTCACTACATCCTTTTTGACAGGTCCTCTGATAACATCCTTTACCATCCCCTTATGCACCAATCAACTCAACTCAACTCATGTGGCACCAAAATCAAGTTAACTCCTATGGTATTCCCATGTGATAGTGCTAGTGCTGAGATGGGTGTCATAAGAAGAAATGAATTGGAAACATGTGCTAAGGTCTAGCCCCCAGTACTCACATGGTATCTATGATAATGCTAGTGGTGAGATGGGTGTCATAAGAAGAAATGAATTAGAAACATGTGCTAAGGTCTAGTCCCCAAGTCGGAAGAGCTGCCATCCTAGCAAGTCCAAGTCTATCCATATGCTCCATGACCTCTTAACTCTTTGCTTCCCTCTATGCTACCTAGTAACATTCCTAGGTGTGGTAGGTGAGCTTGTGCTCCACCTTCTTCTCAGACTGAATCTTGTTATGGATCATATTCCCTTGACTTCTCGAAGCAACTCCACTCCTAGTGGGGGAGAATTTGGTGGCCCCACCACCTCATATTCCATGCTCTACTAGCTACCATGATAGCAATGGGAGAGAAGAATGGACAGATCTCTAAAAGGGGTTGTGAAGGTGTGTAAGATTTTTGAATAAAAATAGCAAGAGTTTGGTTATCTAGAGTGTGAATAGTAGAAAATGAGAGGAGGGTCCCCACCTTATATATCATTTGGTTAGCTAGAGAGTGAATAGTAAAAAATGAGAGGAGGGCCCCTAGCTTATATTGTTTTTGGAGTGGAAGATTTCTGAATAAAAATGGTAAGAGTTTGGTTAGCTAGAGAAGGAATAGTGTAAAATGAGAGGAGGGCCCCAACTTATACAACTTTTACTTGGGAATGTAGGTACACAAGTTGGCATGTATATTTGTAGACCACATTCTTGGAAACTTGTGTGTACACAACATGGTATATGTGCATTCATAACCTTGAATGTACATGCATAGGGTGAATGTGTATGCATAGATTAGAACGTATGTGCTCATCTTGAAACGTGCATATGCAAAGTGAACATGCATGCACATATGGTATTGGCAACATTTTTATAGGTTTTACATTCAAAAAGCCCTTAATGAGTATGTAAGTGCATTATTGGGTCGTGCATGTGGAAGTGTGTTTTAATTAGTGGTGTTTAGATCATTAGTGATCCTAGAAATGGGTGGGCCATCCCATGGACCAGGATTTCACCCACCATGGTTCCCCCATCCTGAGATGTACATAGAAAGCTAATGATTAGAGAACCACTTACATGATTAGTATTCGCTTCCATGGGGAATCTCCTCCGCAAGTCTTCATCGCTCCTTCTTTCTTCTACCTTTTCTTTCTTGCTCCATCTCCACTACTTTCCTTGACTCTTTTTACTGTTTTCTTTGACATTTTTATCTGTTTTTTGATGGGTACCTAACGAGGGTGAGGTACTTATGTTTGGCCCATTTAGCTAAGTTTGAGAGTGACCTTGGCTGAGGTAGGGGAGTTGGTGGTTCTTGGCTTTTAGCTACAACATAGGCTCTTGAGGTTGATCTCTTAAGGTCAATGTGGAAGGAATATCCTGTTCATGATGTGTTTGGAAGGATCCTAGACGTCCATCAAGTCTTCAATATTTTCCTTACCCTTTGCTAAGGTTAAGCATGGAGTTCTAGTAGTGTTGGTAGCTTTGGGTTGCCATTGCCACCTTGCCTTGGTACTTTCCTTTGGGTGAAGAAGTTGGGAACAATGATGGTCTTTAGGCACCCAAATGCTCTTATTACCTTTGTAGTACCCTTGGTCCACTAGAAGAGCATCAGTTACCCACCATCTTTCGGTACCAATTGTTCATCGGGGTTTCCTTCTTTGAGGTTAGTTTTGACTATGCTACTTTAGGTAGCTAGAGTGATGTTTTACCTACATAGTATTCTAACAACTTTTTTCTGATAAACTATGTTTTCGATTTAGGGCTAGCTTTCACTACCTTCCATTGTGGCACTATCTTATGCCACTCCTTTTGCTTAGGTATCTAGACTTTCTTTTTCCCTTCATAGTAACCTTGTGCCCATAGAATTTCTTTTGGCACACCCATAGAATTTCTTTCCCTTCATAGTAACCTTGTGCCCATAGAATTTCTTTTGGCACACCCACCATTGGAAACATTGGTGTTGCTTGGGATTGGTGGAGGGCTTTGGCATATGTGGTTCTAATTCTGCAAGGTTAGAAATGTTAATAGAATGGGTGTTAGTTGGGTTGGTTCTTGGAGGGGCCAGTTGTGTTAAGAGGATACACAATGGCAGTGAGGTTGATTTGGCATGGGTGAGGCTTTTGATGGAACTTGGTTACTTACCCCTTCAACCAAGTAAAGGATTGGCCTCTTTTTGAGTGGCATGGTCAGAGTATGGAATGCCTTTGGGGACTCGATTGGCTCTTGCACCTCTTTGCTTCTGGGAGAATGGTTATTTGGTATTAAGGTTTTTAATGAAATGGGCTCTTCTTCTATCATAACGGTTTCATGTCCTGAGGCTAGTTGTAAGGTAGTAGTTTGTGAGTCCCAATCAATTTGGCATCAATTGTGTACCATCTATTCTCATCCAAGAAGTACTTTTTCACGCATGTTACATCCAAGCATGACATAGAACTTTCCTTCTAAGGGGTTATTTCTAGTGTGAAACATGGCTATGGAACAAACCTATTTTAACATGTGCACTCACGTTTTTGTAGGAGTCAACAATGATTCTACTATGTACACCAAGTCTCATGGGACTTCGGTAATGACTAGCAATAGCTTTTACCAAGTCTCATGGGACTTCGGTAATGACTAGCACCCATGTCGACTAGCAATAGCTTTTACCTAGTTCTAGTGGGCTTCACATCCTAGACTTCCTCTTCTAGGTCAATGACTTAGGCCATGTTAATGGAGATGTGGTGGTTGCGTAACTTATCTTTCCTAGCTTTAGCTTTGCATTGGGCCTCTCATTTCATCACAACTTCTTTTATTTTGTCACCTTTATTTTGGTGAATGGCCTTCAAAGTATTTATAGTTAAAGGGCCATAGTAGTACATCTAAGTTTACTACCGTTAAAGAATCCTTTCATCTCCATACTTTCTAGTGTTTTGATGCATTCAAATCCTTGAGGGGTGAGTTTGCACACTAGGAATGGTCCCATTAGTTTGTACTTTATCTTGTGCTTTTGGTCCATTACTTTAAAGGGCCATAGTAGTACATCTAAGTTTACTACCGTTACAGAATCCTTTCATCTCCATACTTTCTAATGTTTTGATGCATTCAAATCCTTGAGGGGTGAGTTTGCACACTAGGAATGGTCCCATTAGTTTGTACTTTATCTTGTGCTTTTGGTCCTTTGTGTTGTGTACATGAGAACCATGCCCCCAACTTCAATTTCTTTGTCTTTGAGCTTCTCATCGAACCATTCCTTACACCTCAGCTTTTTGATGACCATTCCATAGATTACACATAGTTTGACTTCTCCTATACATTCAAACTCAAACAATTGGTTGGAATATTTTTATCAACCTTTCCTTGATGGAAATTCTTAATCTTGGGACTAAAAAGTCCATGGGCATGATAGAATTTATCTATGTCAAGTTGAAAGGTGTGGTGTGGTGTGGTGTGGATGGCCACCTTGTAGGTGGTCTTGTAAGGCCAAAGAGTAGCTATGTCCCTAGTCATTAGAGAGGCTTTAATTATCTTGGTCAGGATAGCACAAATAATCTTGTTGGTGCTTTTAGCCTAGCCATCAACTTGGGGGTAGTAGGGTGAGGATTTGTGGTGTACTACCATGAATTCACTTACAATAGAAACTTGATCACATCATTGATGAAGTGAGCCCCCCTATCACTTACTAGTTTGGATGGACACCCAAATCTAGTAATTATATTCTTGTAAAGGAATTTGGTTATTGGGGGGGCTATTTGCGATCAACCAGTAGTAGCAACGTGAAGCACTAACAAATGGTAAACAAGTCAGTAGTTTCAGTAATGGTGAGATAGTAGTTGATATTTGAGGTACAACAAATTCAAGGCTTTAATACCAAATGTAGGGTTTCAACCCTCCTATGGTGGCTAGAAGATGAACATGGCTATGGCTATTGCATTACACATAGTAGAGAAAGGGATCTTCTCATCCTTTCTCTTCATCTCTTGATATTACATGGCCATAATTCTTTTAGAAATTTTGGTGACATGTCCAATGATGCACTTTTGAATTGAGCAAGACACATAGTAAAGATAATAAAAACATGCATGTTATGGTACAAAAATTGTGTTCTCAATCAGGAGAACCCAAACAAGAGACAATGCATGACACGATAAAAAAGACACCGAAGACCACAAGTCCCATGCAATAGGAGGATAAACTTACAAGAACAAGTGATAAAGCCAAAGAGAAAAATGGAGAAGTCTTGGATAAGTGGGAGATTACTATAGACAAAAAGAACAAGATGAAGAAGACTCCCATATTAACCATAGAATGCCTACCCCTAATCACACTAGATAAGGACTATTTATTAGAAGAAGGTGTTTTTCTCTTAAAAAATATACTAAATAACCTTCCACACCCCAAAGCACTAATGTACATGGTCCAAGCATAAGAAGAGACCCTTCCACATTTTATTCACGAATTTACCCATGAAAATCCAAGCAAGTGAAGCTGGAGGAGTTTGACCAAGTGTGGGAATGGAGGTGACAACTCACTTTAAGGCTCGTCGGAGATGGTTAAAGATAAGTGAGAAGTATGAAGCTAAAGAGACACCATATCCATAGCATAAAAGAGTACATATGTTAATCAAATTAAATAAGAGCTACTAGTCCTAGAAACTCTTTACATGAAAATGATGTCACCACTTCCACTAAGTTTATATAATTGGAGTTTAGAGGAACAAGGATAATAATGTCAAGATGGCCATCAAAACTCCTGAAATGGAAGCCTAGTGGTTGGATGTAGAGGAGCTTCCAAAAGCAAGTTGAGAATTAAAAGCTAGCTTGGTAGTTGGATGAAGATATTTTGTCTATGAGATGCCTAAGTAAGAATTTTGATGGCACCATGAGAGTTAAGACACCCATAGATAGGCGAGATCATATCTAATTAGAATACTAGCAAAGAGTAGATCCCACCACCGAGACAAGTGCAGGTTACTACTACCATAATGATTAGGAAATATTCCAGCTACATTAGCTTGTTGTACTTGTATCATTTGGAACTTTTTCCATTTTGATAAATCTTACACTTTGGAAACCTTTACTTAGTATTTACATTTCATGGAACCTTTTAATCTTTCTTAATAATAGAGGTATACATCTCCACTACATTTTCAATGTCATCATGCCTACTTTTATTTCTAGCTTATACACAAGTGATCAAATCTTTAACTATTAGTAGGTGTAGCCTAGAATTAGAATGATTTTTATTAATTCGACCAATCTAGTAAAGTACTAAGTTTATGTGAGTGGTTGAGTCTTTAACTATTAGGAGCCTACAATTAGGTTTGGCCTTTACTAATTTAGCTAATCTAGTAGTACGGTACTAAGTCTTTAGCAATATTCTCCTTGAATTCTTAATGAAAGTAATAAATGTATTGGATAAAAATTTCAAATGGAACATCCACTAAACCCTCTTGTTATGTATAAAGGAAGAATCAACACATAATCATCAAGAGTCTAGGATGAATATGTAATCCGTAGACTAGGTCTCTTTGTTTAATGGCTCACTTCTTAGGCTAGCAATCCTAGACTTGATACACTAACCTTTTCACTCAACCTTGTCATGTTTAAAGAAAGAATCAACACATAATTATTAAGAGTCTAGGATGAATATGTAATCCCTAGTCTAGGTTTCTTTGTTAATAGCTCACTTCCTAGGCAAGCAATCCTAGACCTGATACACTACCCTTTTCACTTAGCTTGAAAAGGTAAGAGTGATAGAGAGGTGAGACTATAGCCATATAAACATCCATTCTTGGAAAGAGGTAGGGGTTCTTGGAACCTCAATATCTCTAGTGAAAGTTGAACCAATAGCAGCAATAAGCAATAATAAGCTACTCCCTAGGAAAGTGAAAGTAGTCAATCTCAATTGCATTGCTCATGGAGCTAGCATTGGTGAAATATAGGAACAACAACCAATGTGGGAAAAAAATAAGCAAAAGATGGCTAGAAAACTTTATTGGGAGAGAAAAAGGAGTAATAAAGACAAGGAGAAAGAAGACCAAAGAAGAGAGAAATCAAACAAGGCAAGAGAATAGTGGAAGAGTGGAAAGAAACGCTCATGTTTGGCAGTTTCTGTTGACCCTGATGTATGGTATTTTGACTGTGGTGCTATAAAGCACATTACCTCGCATCGTGATATGTTCACTTGTCTTGAGGCTGTCCCTAATGGGAATACTGTCACATGTGCCAATAATGCTTCTTACCCAGTGAAGGGCGTTGGTAAAATTATGCTCACTGCTGTAAATGGCAGCACTTTCACACTTTCTGATGTTTTGTATGTGCCAAAGATAAAGAAGAATCTATTGTCTGTCTTTGTGCTTGCTAGACTTGGACTTGTAATCAAATTTGTGGATGACAGATGTACTATTCATGATTTAACTTCTGGTGATACGATTATTGCATCTCGCACCTTGTTTTGTGGGCTGTATAGGCTCAATTCTTATGACAAGTGTGTGGAAGATTCAGCAAATGCAGTTTCTGATGAAAAGGCAGTTTCAGATGCAAAACTATAGCGTGCTCGTTTTGATCATCTGAACTTTGCTAGTTTGCTGCGTTTGCAGAAATTTGATATGGTTGCTTCATTGCCCCCTCTTGAGGCACCATTGAAACATGTTTGTGAAGGCTGTATTTTGGGCAAAATGCAGCGTTCTGCGTTTCCAAAGGATGGTTCTATGCGGGCCACTCGCAAATTGCAACTTGTACATAGTGATGTATGTGGGTCTATGCAAACTCTGTCATTTGGTAAACACTTGTACTTCGTGACTTTCATTGATGATTACTCAAGGCATGCATGGGTATATCCACTGAAGGCAAAGTCCGAAGTGTTTTTGTGCTTCAAACAGTTTTTGCTTATATTTGAAATGTATCCAATTGTACTGTGGGCACCCTCCGTTCTGATCGAGGGGGGGAGTACATGTCTAAAGAGTTTGATGCATTTCTAGCTAGTCGTGGGATAAAACACCAATGATTTTTAGCTCTTTTTTTACGTAGTCATCTCCCAACTCTTCATTCTCCATTTGGACTAGCATCTAAAATCATTCTTTCTTCCTGATTGTTGGTGGATTCTACACTTCCAAAAACTTTCATTCCTTTTCAATTCCTATTTCTATTTCCTTTTTTGCTCTTACTTCAAATTCTATTTGTGCTTCTTTTCTTCACCATTCTTGATTTTTTTCTTTTAGCTCTTTTTTTCCCTAAAATTTTTTACATTGCTTTTCTCTTGCTTTAGCTTTTACTTTTCTCTACATGACTTTAATGACAATTCTAATTTTTTTTAGTGTTCTTAAATCTTTGGCTTTTCATTCCACTCTCTCCTTCTTTTGCTTTTGCTTCTTTACGTGTCTTTGATGATACTTTCTAGTGATCTTTTGGTGTTCTTGGACTCTCTCGCACAATGTTCCACACTCCTTTTGCAACCAAAACATGCTACATCATGTATGCCCGAAGCGGGTGTTGAGATATCGAGCTCGTCTAGTGAGGCGGTGGACACTGACCCGCTTGGGGGACAGGCCCCACACTTACACCACTGGCATGGTTGGTGAGATCATGGGAGATATGCGGCCAGTGGGATGACAGGTTGTGTGACAGCCATTCTAGAGACTGGCATAGTTATAGCACCAGCTCATTTAGTCGGGTTCACACTATAGAGAACCCGTGTATGTATTGGTTGAGTACCTTTCATATTATGATGTGTACTCTTATCTTGTATATGGTGTGTTGAGTGTTGAGTGAAGAAGAAGAAGACTTTCAGCCTCTCACCTTGTGTGTGTTCTCTATTAGGGTTTTGTGAGTGTGTGTGTGTACTTGCAAGAGCTCAAGCTCTCTTTCCCCTTGCATCTTTTCAGTGGGTAGTTGCTGTCTCCATCCAATTTGTCATCTGCCAGACAACATGCGAAATACATCATTGCTATTATCAGCCATGGCCACTGACTGAAACTGATGCAAAAGCTACCTATAAAATGAAGCAAAGACTGAACAAAACACAACTCGTGCTATGTAGCACGGTCCACAGTAGAATACGTATGCCTGTTTTGTAAAAAACCGCACTGTCAAAATTTCTGCACAAAATGACAAAAACACCTGTGCAAAACTTGTAATGCAAAAACGGAGCCCGAAACGACCTCAGATGTAATTTCTGAGAACGTAAGTAGAACTTGGATATACATCCATACCCTGCACAATGTTCCACACTCCTTTTGCAACCAAAACATGCTGCATCATGTATGCCCAAAGTGGGTAGTTGCTATCTCCATCCAATTTGTCATCAGCAGACAACATGCGAAATACATCATTGCTGTTATCAGCCATGGCCACTGACTGAAACTGATGCAAAAGCTACATGTAATGAAGCAAAGACTGAACAGAAAAAACTCCTGCTATGTAGCACGGTCCATAGTAGAGTACGTATGCTTGTTTTGCAGAAAACTGCACTGTCAAAATTTCTGCACAAAATGACGAAAGCACATGTGCAGAACTTGTAATGCAAAAACGGAGCCCGAAACGACCTCAGATGCAATTTCTGAGAACGCAAAGCCCTACTAGCATATCTGTAGAGTATAGGGACCTGCAAGCGCTCATGAAAACTCACCTCAATCGGAGAATGTGAGTCGGAGGGTGCTAGCGGCGTAGCCCTGGGAGCTGATGCCTGCTCTGGTACCAATTGTTGGAATTAGGGTTGCAGGAAAGCACACAAAGCTTGGAGAAGAAGAAGCAAGAATGCACACAACACACAATGTATTAGATTGTGTCAATGTACAAAAGATAAGTTAGCTCTAGAATGATGGGCGTATATACAAGTCGGGGAGAAAAACCTCCTAAAGAGGGAAAAAGTACCCCGACAGTCCTAAGTGTGTTCACACACATCACTGCCTATATATATGGCAACAAGATGGGCAAGTATCTTACTGGCCCACCACACTCATGGTTGTGGTCTAGCCTTAAATAACTCGGTTTAATCCTAAGTTTGATTCCTAAGGATTTTTCTTCTAATTAACTAAAAAATTAACCCCGGTGACTTCCAACCGTAAGAGAAAATTCTAACTTTATGAAAATTCCTTCCTTCCTGGCTACAATTCCTGGCTACAATAGAATTATAAATAGCTCTATTCGAGAATAATGGGATCTTATAAAAATAACTTTTTTTCCCAATAATCCAATTGTGAGTATACATCATTTTATTGATTTATCCGCAAAGAAATATCTTAAAATATTATTTTCATCAATTTGATCCTCAACATTAATATACCATAATTTCCTACATGAAATTATGGTGAGAACTTATCTTTTAAACATCAAAATTAATTTAGGTATTTTTCTACTTAAAATACAATGAAAAATATCTCTTTTAAATAAATAAAAATACCCATACTTTGGAATATGCCAAAATTCCTCTTTTAGCATTTAAATGTTCGTATCTCGAATATCATGGGAATTCCTCTTTTTGCATCTAATTTTTTATGCATGGAAATAAATATATAAAAAATTTCTCTTTTCTCTAATTAAATGAATATGCATAGATACTATAAAAATATTTTCCAAAAATATGATAAAAATCATTCTTTTAGCATAAAATATCTATACCTAGAATATGATAGGAATTCCTCTTTTTGCTTTAATAGAATTATGCATAAAAATAAGATTTATCTTTTTTCTAGAAAATTTTACCATAGCTTCGCTGTAATTATTGAGAATGTTCAATTTTCTATTTTAAAATGAATACTTGTAATGAAAATATGATAGGAACTCTTCTTTTAGAGTAAAATTAAATTATGCATACATAACATCATTATAATCATAATTATAAGCATAATTATGAATAAATCTCTTGATTATTCTAAAATAACCATTCCTCATTTCTAAAAATGTTAGCATAACCCTCTTTCAATTTAGAATGAGTTGATATGACTTTTCTTACTCATAATCAAGCTAAAAAGAATTAACCACGTCACTTTAACTAGATTTAAAATCATAAAAATATCTAATCTCTTTTTCTAGCTTATCAAGCCTAGAGTTTTGATTAAAATAAAGAGATTATAATTGAGAATCATCCTTCTAACAAGGATCTAATCATAAAGATGATTAATCTTTCCAAAAGAGAGATTCTCATGAATCATTGAAAAACTTGATTTTAAGAGAAACCATTCCATTGAAAGCTTCTCAAGCTTTAGAGGGGTTGAGAAGAAGAAAATCATTGAGAGGGAGAGAAAAAATCATTAAATTAGAGCTTACCTTTGATTTTGGCTTGATTATTTGGATAGAAGTGAAGCCCTCAAGTAAGTTCTTAGCCACCAAGAGGGGGAGTGTAATCTCCAAGAGAGGATGGAGAAAATTAAGTTCCAAAGCTCCCAAAAGAAGAGGCCAAATAGAGGGATAATAGAATTATGCTAAATTGAAGATAATACTGGCATGTAGTTACTCAAAGATGAAAACACAAAGGAATGAGGGTCTATTTATAGGTGAGGGAGGCCACTAGCCAAGTCTAACTGGGTTCTAGAGGCTTCCAGCTTCAGTTTGACCCAGTTTGGACAAGATTTGGATCAGTTTGGCTCCATTTTTTATCCAGTTTGCACACGAGGAGAGAGGAGAGATAAAAATATCTCATTTTTTGAATTAAAAAGGCCAAGTAATGATGATAAAAAAAGGCACGTACTTGATGGGGCTCTCCCTCCTTATTGAGGTGTCAAGAATTCGTCATTTTACCAAAATATCGGGTTTAAGTAAACTGCATGGAATACATTATGTACCTTGAGATGGGGAGGCATAAGAAGTTCATAAGCTAGATCTCCTATTTTCTTAGTGAGACGGCGTACGGCCCACAGTATCTTGGAGACAGCTTTTTGTACTTCCCTAGAGATAAAGAACTTCTCTTGGGTTGTACACGAATGAAAACCATATCTGCTTCTTCAAACACTCTCTTCGATCTCTTCTTGTTAGCATACTGCATTTGTCTATCTTGGGCAGCCTTAATATCTTTGCGGATTGCCTGCATTTGCTGCTCCATATCATCAAGCATCTGTCTGAACATTTCAACCCTGATCAATGGGTCGGATCATGTTAATGGCGTGAGGCAATCTTATTTGTACAGAGCTTTGAATGGACTCATTTCGATACTTTGGTGATAATAAGAGGCATTGTAAGCAAACTCTACTAGATGTAAGTAGCTTAGCCACTTTTTGGGCTCATCCCGATACTTTGGTGATAAAATAAGAGGCATTGTAAGCAAACTCTACTAGATGTAAGTAGCTTAGCCACTTTTTGGGCTCTCTACCGCTACAGCATGACTGACGAATATCTTCAATTACCTAGTTTACTCTTTCAGTTTGCCTATCTATCTCTGGATGATAAGCTATATTGAGATCTAAGGAAGTTCCTATTGCTTCGAAGAACGCAATCCAGAACCTTGATATGAACATTAGGGGAATTTTGGACTCAACTTTGGGCCCTCCAAGAAGTGCCAACTAAGCTTAGAGAGAGATAATCCAAAAAGCCTAAAAAATAAGGTGAAATTGATTTTGGCGTATTTTCTCTTGACATTTTCTTGAGATATAGAAGATATATTTCTATTCTTAAATATACATAAAAATGATAGAATATTGCCACTTCTCGAAGTCTTCAATCTGTTCATGTACTATATGTACTACTACGTGAACAATGAATTGGTCAATTCTCCAAGTTTAATGGCTTATATCTCAAAATCTCTAAGTACAAGCTGAAATAGAATATTTCTTGAAATTTGAACCAAGGATTATCCAAAAATAGTTTGAGTTCCCTCCCTACAAGAAATTTCACCTCAAATTTCAAAGGTTTTTGACTTCCCTTCCTACAAGAAACTTTACCTCAAATTTTAAAGTTATTACATATCAAAGTTTGTAGGTATAGGTACCTTTAAAATCAAGGTTTTTCTTGCAAATTAGTTAGACTCTTTACTTCTTTTTACTATTTTGGCACCTTTCTCTTTCCATTCAGATTTTTCTACTAATCAAGAGAGCAAGGAGGAACATAGAGAGAATCAAGAGGATGGCAGAGGGATCAAGAGCAAGGAGGAATACAAAGAAAAGAGACATTTACAACCTGCACACATTGAGCTTGAACATGAATATGAACCTCTAAGTAAGGGAAATAAACCTAATACTTTGTGTATTGCTTCTAAAGAAATGTTGAGGATGCAAGGGAAGAAAAACATAGATTTATGGATTGATGGGAGGTTATATCCAAAAGACCTTTTAGAAACTCCATCCCCCCATTTAGGAATACGACATCTCTGCTTAACTTTGTTGGAGATGGCTATAATGGGCTCCTAGGATATACACATCATTTGGAAGCAACAAACAATGTTCTTAAATTAGAAAGAGATTTGTTTGAGAAGGAGAACATTCATTTGAAGAAAACCATGGAGCATTGTGTGCAGAAGTTATTAAGCAATAAGGAAACCATTTCAGGGCTTGAAAAACAAATGTCTAAATTAAGACATAAGCAGACCTCATTAGGTCTCCGTAAACGTTAAAAAAACTAAGGGATATTGAGCAAATGAAGCTAGGAGGTGGTGTCTGAATTAAGACATAAGCATACCTCATTAGGGCTCCGTAAATGTTAAAAAAACTAAGGGATATTGAGCAAATGAAGCTAGGAGGTGGTGGCATCAAGAAGAGAATACATGCAATCAAGTAAGCTCCTTTCTATTAACTGGTTTATTGTTTCTATTGTGATATTTTATGAATAGCAATCATTATTGCATATGTTCATGTATATCAATTTTTACATTTCAATATGATATCAGATCATTATTGCACCCTGATAAAGAATCAACGTCAGAACCTTCTGGTGCACATTTAAGTATCCTTTTAGATCGCCAGTATATGCAAAAGCATTGATGAACGAGAAGAAATATAAGAAGGTCTCAGAAAAGCAAATAGATGACTTTTTCAAAGATATCAACTCAATCCACAGGACATCCACGCAATACTTGTTGATGAGGTTGGTATATCACACAGACATTTATAAGACTTTGCAGGAAAAGATGAAGGATTCTAGTATGAAAGGATCATTATTGCCCAATCCTTATTTGGTTTAAAAAAATGCATAAACAAGTAAACGAAGAGGTATTGCAAGCACTAGGAACCCCATTTCATATTGAAGACACCTATGCTACACCAACAGGAGATGTGGTCTACAATAGATACAATAATATTTTCTACGACTTGGAGGCCTTACAATCATATGATGTTCAGTTGTTTGAAGTTACTCCTGAAGAATGTGATGGTGTCCTCAAATTTGTGCTAAAGCTTGATGAGTGTCAAATTGTGAAGGAGAGAAAGTTAGAAAGGGTTACCCCATCACACTGATGAAGAGGGCACTTGATACATCTATTCTAAAAGATGATCCTAGATGGTTTAGTGTTCAATCTGAAAACAATATATTGTCATTGGGATTGTTTGAGGTAAAATTTATTAGACTCGGATATGTTTGTGAAAAAAGAATTACATATAAAAAACACTAACGGGTGTTGCATTCCTATGTTTCTTATGTATTGCAGGTAGAATCAGAGAATTTTGATGTTCTACATTGGGTCTTTTATAAGACATCGATACCCGATATCATCAGCGAGCAGAGAAATGGTAAAATCTTGGATGTGAAGGGCATGGGACAATATAAGGTGGAGTGGCATATGGCGGGTGATCTTAAAACTCTGAAATGTATGCACAATGTGTCAAAGGGTGCCAATTCAAAAAGTCCCTGCTTATATTGCATGTGCAGTACAATGGTGTTTGATAAGAGGTATTGCGAGAAGGCACCGGATAGGCACTTGAAAGACCCAAACTTCAAGCCAATTCTCGATATTCCATTGTCAAGTGTCCACATTTGTACAATGCATGCTCTTTGCTGAAAAACTCTTGTTTTATACATATTTTTTGCATGGACTCTACAGCCCAATACAGCAAGGTTACATCCATCAAAGCACTAGAGAAAGTTCTATCAGACATTGGTTTGCATGGTGGACATGCAAAAATTGAACAAGATGAAAAAATGTCTAAGGATGGGAAGAATATACCTAAGAAACCTTCCATTGGGGGTGTTAAAGCAAGAAAGTTTCTATTTGAACCAACACTAGAAGGTTGTAGAAGAAGACAATCAGTGCAGATTGTAAAATACAACAGATGGAAGTGCATTCAAAATGCAGTAGTAGACTATGTAGACAATGGTCAAGTAAGAACATGGAAAGCCAAGGTGTGGAAATCTCCAGACACTATGTTTAAGTTCTGTGACAAGAAAGTGTGGACGAAGGAGGACCATGAGATATTTCAAATGGTGCTAGATGAGTTCAAGAGATCAATGATTGATGCATGGACGGATGGTATTAGATTGATTATGCATTGAACTAGTTTTTATACTATATATTAAAAAATATACTAATTAATGTATTCTTTTATTCTCTTGAAGCATATTATATACCATCATACCCCTCGGTTTGCAAAGAAGTATGGTAGTTTATCAATATGGTCAATATGGTAGTTTATCAATATGGTCAACCCAGGGAATGGAGAAAACACATTATCAAGCACGCTTCGGGTATTTTAATCATACAAGACATGGTGGAGGAGCAAAAAAAGCTAACAGTTTAGAGGAATTACATCAGTGGACATATAAGACGCTTGTAAACAAAGCCAAAAAGAAGCAGTAGTTCAAAGCATCCCAAATTAATCAAGCAGCAATAAAACTTGTGAATAAATAAAGAAAACAAGATATATGGAGGAGATCTAATGCAAGTATTAAGCATGCAGAATGGCAAGTAACAAAACAAAGAAATGGGAAGATTTGGATACCCATAGATCCATGGTTAACATTTCAAATTCAGAAATGATCATATGCAAAACTGTCATGACATTACACGAGAAAGAATATTATTACAAGAGATAGGAATATACTACTACTCCTTAACGTGATCACTAACATCCTCGGGTGCATGAAGCCTTGCCCTTTTTGAAGATGGCTCTGCAGCATCTGGTAAACTGGAGGAACCCTCGGTTTTGTGAATCTCAGAAGCTCCCTTTTGCCATAATCACTTAGCATATTGGGATCCTTAATCCCACATGCCAATCCATAAGCAGTATAGGCTAAAGTAATATTTACTCCTTAGTGCATAGACTCCAGGGCCCTGCCCAAAGATTTGCAATGCTAAGTGCTTCTCCAAAAGCATGACTTTGTTTGCATTCCACCTGACGGGATATGCCCCAAGGTATCTGGATAATGTCTTGATTGCAAACAAAGGAAATTTTGCATCGTCTTTCGAGAATTTCTTGTGGAATATAATGAATTATGGAAACTTCAATCGGTTTATTAGTGCTGAGTCCATTCTGAGTCCTCCCATGCGTTTGCCTGCTCCGCGACCGAGAAACTCATCCTCAAACACAACCAGCTCCAAAACAATATTGTCGATGAGCCAACACAACAAATAGAATAAAGCTACTCAGCATGATAAGAAGTAATTAACAAGTAAACACACCTTTTGATTTTTGTCATTAACAAGTAAATCATTTGTCCATATATTGATTGTTGAGTTAGTGTCTTGGACCGTTGAGATGAGGACGTCCCTTCCCTTCCCATGTGTGAAATATTAAGTCTTTGCTGAATAGCCTGAAATTCCCCTTCAGTGGAAAGGTTGGATTCATAGCTTTTTGCATCCTTGTACATCATGGATAATGTGTCGGGCGGCGGCAGCAAAATGGAACTCACTGTCCTTGACATTTGAATCCAATAAGAGATACTTATCCAAATCTGGATCCACAAAATCTTCATCTTCCTCAAGATTCTGTGCAATGATGGCCAGACAGTAGTCTTCCCTTATGTCAAAGAGAGCTTGAATATTTGTAATTAACAAATATTCTTTGTTACCAATAGGAAATGTGGGGAGTAGTGGGGTTGGAATGTCCCCTGCTTCCTCTATCATAAAGGGCTTCTCATCACCTGTAACCACTAAGGTGTCTTCTCTTCTAAGCGCATCAATATCTAACTGCTAAGGTATCTTCTCTTCTGAGCGCATCATCTGTAATAACCAATAAGGTGTCTTCTCTTCTGAGCACATCAATATCCAACTGCTCACTTAAGTCCCTCTCTGTAGCCAAGTTTATCTCCTCCGCAATCTCTTGAACTTCATCTTCTCTGCTCTTGGAGGTTCCTCTGGCTTCTCCTCAATTTTTTCATTTGCAACTTCTTCATCCTCAAGCAGCACATGCAAGTAGCAGATAAATCTATAGTGGTAAGCAACGAGACAACACTTGTGATTGTGAATGTGGCACTTACTGTGTGTCTTCTTCTTATCATCATCTGGCACCTTTAAAACATCCCTGTTCAACTTTTGTCTCAAGGTTGTTGAAGGCACGATATCATTCATGTGCATGTACTGGACACCGTCAAACATGACTGTACCACTCAAAGTGGTCTGCTTAAATTGCTACCCTTTCTCATCAAGATATGAACGAGCAGAAATGATCATGTCTTCGATGGAGAAATTAAAATTAAACATGTGTGAGATTTCACGATGACGATAATGCTGTCAAACTTTATATAGGAAGTCGAACAACTTTTCATCTGGGGTTTTTCATCAAATTCAATCCCAAAAGGTGCCATCTACAAGCCAGGAAATATGTCAGGAGGACGAAAGTTCTATGTAAGATAATTAAGGATTAGCCAAGATCAGTATAACGCGATAAGCGTTAGAGAAATCTCATCGACATCTCTAGTCGCGTTGTAGTAATTTGATGAAATATTAGTGAGAGAATGAAATTGCAAGGAAAAATGTGCCAAAATCACTGCAAACAACAGGATACGTGTGGGAGAATTCCCAAGGAGCCCTCTCTTCATGTTATAGTGATTTGATGCAATATTTCAAAGGCAATGACGATTGTAAGAAAAATCACTACAAGAACGACAGTAGGACAAATCACTATAATGCGATATGGGTGGGAGAGTGCTCACCGACTCCCCTCTTCGTACTGTAGTAATTTGATCAATTATTTGTAAGGAAAAATTAATTTCTTAAAAATCTAAACAATGAAATCTTTGAAAAAGTAAAAAAAGAATGACAGTAGGACAAATCACTATAATGCGATATGCTTGAGAGAGTTCGCACCAAGACCTCTTCTCGCGTTGTAGTGCTTTTAAGAAATTTATGCAAGCAAATTACCATTGTGGGCAAAATCACTACAACACGATATGGGTACTGCGATATGGGTACATTAGTTCTCACCGAGATCCCTCTTCGCGTTGTAGTGATTTGATGACATATTTGGGAGAAATAAATTAAATTCTTAAAAATCTAAAAGCAGCACTCTTTGATGGAATATTTATAAAACAATTATACAACTTCAACCAAATTGAAACACGAAAATATTCAAAAACATACCACAAAATTCACTAGGAGAGCAAGAAGCAACCAACGAAGTTGACTGTAGGAGAGCAAGAAGCAGGGTGAAGGTGATGACTGCGAGAAAAATTACATGAGATCACGTGAGAAAAATTGCACGAGAGCAAGAAGCAACGAATAATGAATGTTGGTAACCTTTATCCACAAAAATTGCACAAGAGCAAGAAGCAACGAATAATGAACGTTGGTAACCTTCATCCACAAAAACTAACAGTCTGTACACGTGGCAGACATGCATGATGGCATACCATGTGCTCTGTGCACATATGATGACACGTGTCAAAATTTGATTGATCTTAACATTCATTATTCGTTGCTTCTTGCACGAGAGTAAGAAGCAACGAATAATGAATGTTGGTAACCTTTATCCACAAAAACTAACGGTCTGTACACGTGGCAGACATGCATGATGGCATACCATGTGCGCTCTGTGCACATATGATGACACGTGTCAAAATTTGATTGATCTTAATCATGAGTACGGTCCCACGTCCTCCTTGGCACGTGTGGACATGCTTTTTCACACGTGTGTCGTGCTTGTCCTCGGTAAATGTGGCACTCGTCTCCTCGGTAAATGTTAAGTGTCATTGTCTTTTGTCGTCGTTTCGTTTTGCCTCCTTCAACTACGTTTATTCCTCCGTCGTGCCTCATCTACGCCATCTCTGCGATTTATCAAGCAAGCGTAATTCTTTGGTAAGCTATCAAGAAATCACTCCTGGTCTTAAATGTTATATTCAATCATATATATCATGTTTTACCTACGTTCATTAGATATTGGGTCAAATGAAAGGCAATGTTTGACAAGTCACCATGACGCGAAGAATGATTTTTGTTTTTTTCTGATGTAGCCATATCGCGTTATAGTGTTTTGGACATACTTTCTTGCCTTATACATTGTTCTGTGTCATGTATGTTATCTATTACTTATTTCCATGACCTACTTTGTGAAATGAAATGCTCTGTGCAAGAAATCACTACAGTGCGTTGAGGGTATGATGATTAGGTCTGATATGCCTCTATCGTGATGTAGTGATTTGCACCTATTTTATTGTCATAGGTGTTGTTAGGTTATATTGGGTCAAATGAAAGGCAATGTCTTAAATGTTATATTCAATCATATATATCATGTTTTATCTACGTTCATTAGATATTGGGTCAAACGAAAGGCAATGTTTGACAAGTCACCCCACGACGCGAAGAATGAATTACGATTTTTTTTTATGTAGCCATATCACGTTATAGTGTTTTGGACATACTTTCTTGTCCTATACATTGTTTTGTGTCATGTATGCTATCTATTACTTATTTCCATGACCTATTTTGTGAAATGAAACGCTATGTGCAAGAAATCACTACAGTGCGTTGAGGGTATGACGATTAGGTCTGATATGCCTCTATCGTCCTCGCAATGTAGTGATTTGGACCTATTTTATCGTCATAGGTGTTGTTAGGTGTATTGTTCTTGTGTTATTTTGTCAAATGAAAGGGTCTCTTTGAGAAATCAATACAACGCGAGGAGTTGATGTAGATTTTGTCTGAAGTACCCATATCGTGTTTGTAGTGATTTGAAGCTAATTTATTATCCAAGTTAACTTTTTCAGTAGTTTTTGTATTATTGTCCTATGTATTTATTGAGAAGCTTATTATGTAATATTATGACTATTTTCAGATGGCGCATATGAAGAAGACTGCAAGGCTCTCATCTACAGATGATCCTCAATTAGGTAGAGGCGCTAGTTCAGGAGAGGAAATTTCTGCACTGCGCTCAATGAGGAGACGCACATACGACCAACATAGATCCATCCTTCTTGAACTAAGGAAAGTGGAGAAACATATACATTGCGTAATTTCAAAGTTGCCATTCTAGCATGTAGTCCGGTCTATATGCGAGAATTTCGGCATTAATATGCATTGGCAGGCCTCTGCTCTAGGATGTTTGCAAGAGGCTATGGAATACTAGCTTGTCGAGTTTTTTCAGGATAGCTATGTCCTTGCCGCGCATGCACACAGAGTCATTGTGATGCCAAAAGACATGAACTTGCTTTGTTTGCTGAGGTTCTGATATGACCATATGCTGGAGCCCACCCTAATTAGTGACAAGAGAATGAAGGGAATTTCGAAAATCCTGCCTTTGAAGAAGAAAGTTAAGATCACAGAAGTGATAGAGGCTAGTCATTCATGTGACACAAGGTTCAGAACTAAGTGCAAGTCTCTTCCTTGATCTGGCCATGTGACCTACGGGTTTGGTCAGATCAGATTGGATAGTTAAGGGAATATGATAATTAAGGCCTTGACCCGTTAGATAAACCTCCCATTAGATGATTTTCCTGGTGGAATCGCATGTGCGTTCGGGTGAGGGAAGTTTTTCGGGTTTGGTTTCGGAGGAACCGCTGGGCTAGTCTCTTGTCCGGATATTTGTGGGCGAGGCCCCGAGTGGGAATCCCTACCCTGCAAGCATGAGAGGCTGCTGCTTCCGCTGCCAGTGCAGGCTACGTGGAGGGGGCGGGGTTTTACAACTAGTATCAGAGCTTTGTTGAAAGCTTAAGAAGGAAAAATGATTTTTTTTATAAATTTATAATAAAAACTTAGAAAGAGCATTTACATATTGTGTTTTCATTCCTTAAGCTTCATTAATGAAGATTTTTAATCGATGAATTTGATTTTATAGATGGGCGTTCCGTGTTTATTTGGTATCCTCAATCTTACTGAATCTTAGAATATGATTGCTTTCACCTTTGAGCATATCCTCTCCTCCGCCTACTACGACTCGAAAACGAGCAAAGCAAGACTCGCGAATCATTTCGAGGAATTATATTTTTTGGACTCGATTGAGAGACGACAGCATAAGTGGCATGCAAGGCAATATGTCCACGCCTCTTGCAACGACCAGCGCCTGCTGAGGAAGAATATGTCCACGCCTCTTGCAACTAGCGCCTCTGATGTTGAGGAAGAATATCTCTTTAGCCATGGTCCTGTTGAGACTAAAGGTGGTTTGCAGTGTTATCTTGTATCACCCCACACCTCGAGATTTTAGGCTTTCGTGTCATATTTATAGACTTTTTAGATATTTTATTTCAAGTAGTAAGATTGTAGCACCTTTGGCGTGGTAAGGGAACAATTGTATCATCGCAGAATGCTAGTAGCCCAGTATCGCCATCTCATGCTTATACCATGGAGGTTGTGATTTTTTGGAGCCATGTTGCTCTATGTATATATTGCAAACCTTATGTAAATAAAGAATGTTTTGTGAAAAATTTCCAGTTATCTAAGTGATTTGACTATCAAATATCGAATTTAAAGAAATAAGATTTGTTTCCTCGGAGATCTTTAATAAGATCGGTTATCTTGTTTAAAGTAATTATTTTCAAACTTCTTAAGTATTAGGATCTCGATGACAAAATCAAATAGAAAATTAATGATATATCATTTTTGGCAGAATCATGAGACGTGCAAACCATGGGCAGATAGCCAGATCCTCTCACAGATGAGGAAGGGCTTGACCCCGATGTTTGTAAAGCCCTTCATAGATATCAGCCAGGTCCCTTCAAGGGTGAAGGGAAAAACTTGGGCGAGGCTGTGGAAAAGTGGATCGAAGCAATGGATGAATACTTCAATGTCACTGGATACAATGAGAAAAGTAAAGTGGCTCTTGTTGCAAGACTGAAGGTAGTAGAAATAGCTAGAGTGGCATGGAGAAACCACTGTGAGACAAACCATCTAGATCGGAATACCCAAACATGGAATGATCTCAAGATATACCAAGGAATGATCTCAAGATATACCAAGGAAGAGATTCTATCCTCCCAGTTTCTTTGGAAACTAAGATGAATGAATTCTTGGAGTTAACCCAAGGGAGCAGAACTATTGAAGAGTATCACCAGGCGTTCGCTCTTCTCCTCAAGTACTCGCCACTGCTAGACGAAGAGCAACTCACGGCCAGGTTCTTTCGAGGAATGAACGAACCTTTAGACACCCTAGTAAAGAATGCCAAGCTAGTTTCCATGGTTGAAGCAGTAAATATGGCGAAGGACTTCGCTAGCTAAGGCCTTTATTGTTAAGGTCTTGCCAAATCCAGCTCCCTCATCCTTCAAAAGGTTCCAAACACCGAGAAGTTCTTCCAACCTTCCGCCTCCAAAGAGACACCAAGGTCCCAATCAAAACCAGGAGACAGGAAGTTTCAAAAATGAAGGAAGACCTTTTCCTCGAAGCTCTTTTTCAGGAACTTCGAATCTTTTTTCTAGAATACAGAGGGAAGAGCTTCGAAGTGAAAAAAAAAATGTTTCGGTTGTCAAGGGTTTGGGCAACCAGCTCAAGGATTGCCCAACTCCTTCTATGGGGCGAGGAAGCCAAGGTCCCAGATTTTAGAGACTGACTCCTTCGTATCAGTCCAATCAGGGTCCCCCTCGCCAAAACCAGGGAAACCTCAGAAGAGTGCCAACTTAGCCTGTAGCCTTAATGATGCAAAATAGTCTCAAAACTCCCTCCTAGAATTGGGAAAACCAAAGAGAGAGAGTTCCACCTCAGACTGCAGCAGCTAGAGCCGTCACAATAGCTGAGGAAGTGGAGGAAGAAAAAGGATAGATCTATGCCTCCATTGAGCATCAGGGGCCGAATCATCAATTCTCAGTCCTCTAGACTCCAGCAGAGTACAAGGGTAAGCAATTCAAGCTTTTGATTGATTCAGGAAGTACACATTCTTTTATTTCCCCAAGATGTCTGTGTAAGTTAGTCCTAAATAAAAAATCAGGGAAACCTATGCAAGTGGAATTAGCCAATGGGGAAAGATTCTTTTCACACCTTGAGACAGACCGTATTCAGTTTAATCTAGATGGGAACATAACATATTGCCAATTCAGATTCCTACCTTGGGAATCTATGATGGAATCCTTGGAATGGATTGGCTCCATAAGAATCAGGCTGACATTCACTGTCACAATGGAACCATCTCTTTCCTTGACCTTCACGGGAATAAAGTTTAAGGAACTAGAATTTTCGGATCCCTAGTTCTGCAATTAGTCAAAGTGTCTAAATTATTGAAGGGACTCAGAAAGAGGCAAGCTGTCTATGTCGTTAAAATGAATCCAGAGAGAGAAAATGCAAGGCTACAGAACCAGAATGGCTAAGTGAGTACGCCGATGTATTCCCAGAAGAGCTGACTGAGATGCCTCCGACTCGTGAAGTAGATCATGAGATAGAGCTAGCTCCCGCAGCTCATCTAGTAGCCCAGCATGCATATAAAATGCCAGTTCTAGACGCCATAGAACTTAAGGAGCAGTTAAGACAACTGCTAGATCAAGGATTCGTAAGACCCAGTGTTTCACCTTGGGGTGCGCCCGTTCTCTTTCAGAAAAAGAAAGATGAAACATTAAGATTCTGTAGTTTAATTGCCTCATGCACGACATTCTCAGAGAATACTTGGATGAATTTGTTCTTGTCTTCTTTGATGACATCCTGGTATACTCTAAGAATACAGCTGATTATGAAGATCATGTGCGCAAAGTCTTGGAGATCCTAAGGAAGCACCAGCCAGCAAGCGCACTTTCTCTGCTGCTCTGACCATGTAGAAAACTTAAGATTCATAGTATCTAAAGATAGGATTTCTCCTAACCCCGCTAAAATCCAAGTAGTTGTGGAGTGGTCAAAGCCCAAAATAGTGGAAGAAGTCAAAGGATTCTTGGGACTAACCGGATGGTATAGAATCTTTATACCAAGGTATGCTCAGATAATAGCATCCCCTTTGACTAACCTTCTAAAGAAGAGTACCCTATTTCAGTGGACTACTATGTGTCAAAGTGCTTTTGATAAGCTGAAAACAGCTTTAGTAACCAACCCTGTCCTAAAATTACCAGATTTTTCCTTACCCTTTGAGGTAGTGATGCCAGTGGTTTTGCCCTAGGTGGTGCACTTATGCAGGAAGGTCATGCAGTAGCCTATAAATCCAGAAAGCTCAGAACGCATGAGAGAAATTATGATGTCCATGACTTGGAGTTACTCTCAGTAGTTTATGCTTTGAAGTTGTGAAGACATTATCTCTTGGGACAGAGATTCACCTTGATGATAGATCATGAAAGTCTGAAGTGGATCTTTACCCAAAAGGATCTCAACATGCGTCAAAGAAGATGGATATAGACCCACCCGGGAATTTGATTTTGAGATAAAGTACCAGCCAGGGAAAGAAAATGTGGTAGCCGATGCACTCAGTAGGAAAGCCTCCTTGCTTGCAATTACATTGGTGTCAAATCCATTGATCAATGAAGCAAGAGAGAAAATCATGCAGAGGATAGATTCTTTTCCCCCATTGCTATCCTATTGATGCAAGAAAGCAAGACTCCTCAAGAAATGATTCGAGTTCTTGGGTACAAAATGGACAAAGGATGCATGTATTACAACAATCAGCTATGCATTCCTAATGATGTGAGGAAACAAAGGGAAAAATTCTAAGGGAAGCCCATGATAGCCCGATAGCTGGACATCAAGGGTTTATAAAGACCTACATGTCTATAAAGAAAAGCTTCTTCTGGGGCCAGGACTCAAAAGGGATGTACTCAATCATGTACATCAGTGCTTAACATGTCAAAGAGTCAAGGCAGAAAGGGTTAAAATGCCAGGTAAGTTGCATCCCTTGGACATTCCACAGATGAAGTGGGAATGTATCAGTATGGATTTTGTTACTAGATTACTATCAATGCAACCAGGTTACAACTCCATTTTTGTGGTAGTTGACAGACTGACCAAGGTTGCCTATCTGATTCCAGTAAAAGAAACTGCAGTGGATGTTGCCAGAGTCTTCCTCAAGGAGATTTTCAGACTGCATGGTTTACCCAGACGAATAGTGAGCGACAGAGATTCTAAGTTCATTAAGCAAATTTTGGACTCAACTTTGGGCCTTTTTTCTCCGGAGAGAGAAAGGCTTTCGACCAATAGGAAGAGAGCCACCGTAACAAAACTTTTGATAATTAGACGTTTTTCATATATTCTTTATATGAATATATTGTTATTAAAGAAATACAAAACTTTATAATGTCATTTCTTTAATATATATGAAAAATAGAGTGTTGTCAGCTTATTTAATAAATCTCATCTCATTTAATGAATGGTTTTCAATCTAAAAATTTCCCTCGTTCAGCTCATTTAATAAAAGTGCTTTTTTCCTCTAAAAATTTGAAATGTTCTCTTCGAAGTTCCTACGTCATTTAATGAATGGATTTCCCTATAAAAATTTTGCACGTTTGGAGGTTATCTCTTTTGCCATCTCATCTTCTTCCATCTTCTTACATCTGCTTTTATTTTCTATTTGCTTCCATGGAAACCAGACGTCCTAGGCATCTGTTCTCCTCTACTAGAGCTATTATAGTATACAACAGTTTTGAAATGGATAATCAAAGGTGGATTCCTACCACAATCTCTATTGGTAGTTGAATTATGTTGCAGACTAGGAAGCGAAAAAAAACAAAGAATGAGTTCATCGACACTTACAAAGGCAAAGTTCAAGACTTCAAACTCTCTGACACAGGTAGGATCATTAAGGAAGTCCTTATACAACATGCCTACATGCACTTAGAACTGCATCTGCAACGTTTGCCTAATGGAATCCCACTCCATAGACCAAACTGTAAGTAAATGTTTTTACATTATGTTTATGTAATGTGTTTCATTTCTATACTTATGCTTCTCTTGTATTCGTCTGTATAGATATATATCCTTCAAACTTGGTTGACTGGCAGCCTATAGATAGTATTGTGGGAATCTTCGATGTTTTTCATGCATCTATTGGTGAGCAGCTATACAAAGAAACATCCAGCAGGTCTTTGGGGCAGAGAGAGGAGTTTTCTTTTATAATGAATTTTACACGGCACCTCATAGTCTTATAGGTTATGGATCTTTGAAAGCATTACCACACTACCTTCATTTGATAGTCCAGAATGGCCCATACCAACAACAGCAGAAACAAGTGAGTGCTTTAGATTAAAGATATACCAAGACGTGCAAAGGTGTATAAGACCAAATGTAGCAAATCGTCACGTGAAAATCGTTGTCTTTATGCCATTGCATGTTTTTGTCGACTTCTTTTATGACAACGAGGTCAAAAAAACATTATCAATGTTTATCTATAAATCAGAGAAATGTTTAGATTTCTTAGGTTAAAATTGGGATGTGAAAGAATTAAATGGGGTTACCTGCAAAATCCATAGGAAATCTATTGTCTGTAAATATATGATTGGCTCCTAGAATTTTATTTTGGCCTTTCATTATATGATATGGCATTATGTCAATGGAAAACTTGTAGCAATTGATCAGGACTTGGAGGATGACATTGAAAATCCATTGATGTTATTAGAGGTATGGTTTGAACATGAGCTCTTGGTGACAGTACTCAATATAAGGTCAAAAATCTCACTGCGTCATGTGAGAACAGACTTGGAAAATGAGGATGACCTACAAGTGCCTGATGATTATGTGTTCAAGTGCAACGGCCATAAGGTATGTTATTCAATCTAACCTCGAAAAAGTATTCATTCCAAAATTACGCCATAATCATTATTACTTATATACATTACTTTGATTTTTGAAAATAGGTACCAAGGAGAAAAGAAAGGACCATTCAATGTAAAGACATTACAAGGAAGCAAGTTTTTGTGGTGCAAACGACTATCACATAGAGATAAATGGAGATAAATGTATTTTTGACAGCATATAGTTACATCAATCATGACAACATTTTGTATTTCTTAGAGCAATAGAAACTAAGACAAATATTCTACATTTTCTTATTGGATGTTTAAAACATTGATAGCATGTTCTCATTCTTTCCTACCAAGCGTGCTATTGTGTGTGGGATGATTACGATTAAGAACAAATACCCAATGCCACACATTGACGAGTTATTTGACCAACTTAATGCTGTGAAATACTTTTCTAAGATTGATCGTAGATCGGGGTATCATCAAGTTAAGATAAGGGAATAGGATATTTCCAAGACTGTATTTAGGACTCATTTTGGATATTATGAGTTTCTAGTCATACCGTTTGGCTTGAGAAATGCTCCAACAACATTTATGACGTTGATGGACAAAGTTTTCCATCCATATTTGGAAACATTCGTAGCAATTTTTCTTAACAACATACTTATATATAGTAAGTCAAAAGAAGAACACTCACAACATTTGTGCTCAATGTTCAAACTCCTTAAGGAAAATAAGCTATTTAGGAAGGAATCCATCCAAGTTTGAATTTTTTACTAAGGAGATCCACCATTTAGGGGATATTGTCTCCATGAATGGTACATGCATGGATCATGAAAAGGTGGATGCCATTGTCAGATGGCCTAAACTTAAAAATATCAAGGAACTACAGATTTTTCTAGGTATGTCGGGTTCTACCGACAGTATGTAGAGGACTACACGAAGATCGCAATCCCCTTAATTGATGAGTTGAGGACAAAGGTTAAAACTATTCATTGGGGGGATCCTCAACGAAGAAGTTTTGAGAAGATCAAGGTGGCCATTCGTGAACGGCACCAATATTGAGCATTGTGGACCCTAATGAACTATTTATTTTGGAGACAGATGCTAGTGGGGAGGCCATTTGAGCGGTTTTATTACAAAGGGGACGCCCTACTGCCTTTGAAAGCAAGAAGCTTGATCGTGCCCAACCTAACTATTTGGTTTACAAGAAAGAGTTACTTGCTATTATTCATGCTCTAAAAAAGTGGCGACATTATTTGTATAGCGCTACATTTGAGGTCCAAACGGATCATGAAAGTTTCAAATGGCTTTCAAGTTAGAGTGAGTTAAAGGGTAGAAAAGCTCGGTGGGTGGAGATCCTATAAGAGTTTGAATTTACACTCCATTACCAGAGAGGTAAATTTAACGTAGTAACGAATGCACTAAGCCACGTGCCGATGGTGAACAAGTTGAGTTTAAACCACCTTCAAGAGTGAACTCTTGAAGTCACTACATGGTTTATGTGAGCATGATTCATCTTTTTTAAGGTATGGCATGATGTATGTGGACGCACTTATATATAGCAGCATCCACATCCCTCGTTAGGAAGGAGTACTAGTCTAGAGAGATTAGTCAAGGTTTCTGTAGAAAGAGGAGTGAGTGCTAGTTCGGAGCAACTAGATGAGCCTCTTGAGTTATGTACCGAGATAGAGAGCTCGGGGTGGACCCTTCACAACCATTTGACACAAGTTCACTTGGGGGTGATAAACTTCGTCAAGGAGAAAAGTATAGACACTATTCCATTAATGGATGAGTACCTGCTCTATAAAGGTAGAGTGTCTAGTAGCTAATTGGTGATTTTCGGGCCCAAGTTCTTATAGAAAGTCATAATTGTCCAAGTGCTGGTCATCTCGGGATACACAAAGAGATAATTTTATTAGCCAAGGTAGAGTTTGTGTACTAGCTAATTGGTGATTTTCGGGCCCAAGTTCTTATAGAAAGTCACAATTGTCCAAGTGCTGGTCATCTCGGGATACACAAAAAGATAATTTTATTAGCCTAGCGAAAGACAATTTTACTAGCCTAGTTTGTTTAAGGATGTCGAGGACTTTGTGCTGATGAAATGCAAGAAGTGTTAGGTCAACAAACACGAGTGCCTTAAGGTTAGAGGTTTACTACATCCATTAGATATTCCTAAAGGGAAATGGGAAAGTATTTTCATGGATTTCATTATTGGTTTACCTAGAACGAGTGCCTTAAGGTTAGAGGTTTACTGCATCCATTAGACATTCCTAAAGGGAAATGGAAAAGTATTTTCATGGATTTCATTATTGGTTTACCTAGAACGAATTGAGGGAATGATTTAGTTTGGGTAGTGGTTGACTGATTGACCAAGATGGTCATGTTTATACCTACTAAAAAGTTGGTGAAAATGCCTGAGTTAGCTAGGTTGTTCATCAATCATCTCTACAACCTATATGGCATGCCCAAGAGATATAGTCTCTGATAGAGATAGGAAGTTCGATACTCACTTTTGGAGGGAAGTCTTCAAAAATTGGACACTACTCTGAGTATGAGTACGGCTGATTATGCATAGTCTGATGGTCAAATAGAAAGAGTCAACCAAGTGCTAGAAGACATGCATCGTGCATATGTCAGTAGAAAAGAAATCCAATTGGGAGGAGTACCTGCTGCATTTAAAGTTTGCTTATAATAGTTCAAAACACTCTGCGATTGGACTTAGTCCATTCATGTTGATGTGTGGCTTCCAACCAAGATCTTCTATAGCCACACGACTAGAGAAGGAAAAGTTGGAGTCGGTCAAGGAGTTCCTTGACATGCAAGATGCAAAAAAATATAACATACGTCTTCGCACAAGATCATGCGAAGACGTATGCAAACAAAGGTCACAGAGAAGTAGCCTTTGAAGAAGTTGACTTCGTATATTTGAAAGTCCTTATTACGAAGTTGGAGACGTTAAAGACGAGAAAGTGTGAAATTTTTTTGCTTAGATACTATCGTCCCTTCAAAATCCTTAAGAAGGTTGGTGGATTAGCATACAAACTTGAGTTGCCGAAGAGCTCTCGAGTTTATCCTATTTTTCATGTCAGTATACTGCGAAAAATCATTGACCATAAGGAGAACGTAGTTTCTCCAAGCTTTTTGGTAGAGTTGATAGAACCACCATCTATTCCACATGAGCTTGAGAGGATTCTCAGATTTAGAGATGGGAACACGAGGCACACTGTGTACAAAGAGGCACTTGTTAAGTGGAAAGATCGCGAGAGGATGAGGCGTCCTCGTGGGAGTGCTTGAGTACACTAACCAAGAATTTTACAGAGTTCATTTTTGTAGATAAATAATAATGTTATGTAGCTTGTAGCGGCTATGGGAAGCTCGGCCGGCTCCGAGACCGTCCATCGGAGTGTGGGGGTGGCGAGCGAGCTGGGGTTCAGGGAAGAGGGCCATCGGATATGTGCGGGCAGGCATGCCACTACATATGTCTGGTGTGGTGAGCATCCCTATCCTCATTCTCTCTATGGCTGGGCGGTGATCTAGAGCTCTTCTCCTCCATCGTCCATGTGTTGTTTTGCTACAGCTGCATAACAGTAGTACCAACAAATTTGTGCAATGCCACGTCCACATTTATCACCATGTTGACCCCCACAAGCAACTTCGTGCCTTGCAGTTGGCATCCTAGGTGTTTGCCTTGAAAGATTTACGTGCTCGGGAACAAGGTCTTGGTGCATTGGTTAGGGTGTTAGGTTTGGTGAGAGAGATCTTGTGTTTGACTCTCTCCTAGCTACGCACTGTGCTTTTGCAAAGTGTGAAGGTGTACACACTATAGCTTGTGCACTCCCGTAGTTTTGGGAGCGGGCGGGGGGTTCAACGGTAGTTTGCAGCCTGTCTTCCACCTCTCCCTTCTTCAGCTCAGATCGACGTACGTCGCCACCACCGAAGCTTGTAGTATATCTAACAATTGGGTTTATGAGACGAAAATCTTCGTCATGATCGGCAACTCACAAAGATCTCCGTCGGTGTAGAGTTGGGGGCGGCGCTGGTTGGCTGGATAACAAAGGAGGGCCGGTCACAGGTCCCTGATGCACGCGAGCGAGCTTATTTTTAGAGACCACTGAAAATTAGAATGCAAGCAATGCTCCCGTGCGCTCGATGACTTTTTATTTATTTATTTTAACAGTTTTTAAATCTAACACGTGGAATTTTCTCCTTCTTTGCTTTTATTCGTAGTCACACTATTCTCCAATTCCACGTGGTAGCTCCTTGAGTTCGTTGCGTGTTTCAGGGAGGGAGAGCCTCTTGACTAAAGGGCACGAGATCTTTAATAACAGGGGACCATGGTATCAACGGTGCGCTTGCAATCGTTTTTCACAGCTGTAATCTGAGCCGTCACTTGTAAACTAGGACATCCATAGTAAACTCGGGCGGGTTGCTGTTGATGTGGCTAAAAAGGGCCAAAAGAGGTTCGACGTGGCTAATTGAAATGCACGTCGGGCTTGTAAACTATGGCACCCATAATAAACTCGCGCAAGCTCCTAATGTGGCTAAAAAGGGCCAAAAGAGGTCCAACATGGTTAATTGAAACGTAGGTCGAGCTTGTAATCTATAGTAAATTGGGGCAGGCTCTTCTAATGTGGCTAAAAAGGTCCAAAAGAGGTCCGACATGGCTAATGAAAGGCAGGCTGAATTTTGAAAAAAGCAATGCTTGTGTGATTTGATAGGCCCATCTCTTCTCAACTCTCCTCTACTGCACCTTCTTTGCTTATCTTTATTGTGTTTTGGTCTTTGCTCTTCTCTTTGTTACGTTTAAGTCTTTGCTCTTCTCTGCATGTGTATCGCCTTCTTGTTGCGTTTCAAGGAAGCAAGCTTGTTGCCCGAGGGTGATTGCCAAAAGCATGGCACCCAAAAAATGCCATGTGCAAAGGAGGAAGAAGGCATGCATGGGGCAAGGCCACATTAGCGGATTGGTTAGCATTGCTAAAGCTGTGAAGTTGCTAGAGGGTACACATATTGATAGCTACCAAAGGTTAACCCCAAGGCTAAAAGGGAAGCAGACATCTGCAAGGGATGAAGACACCAAGGAAGACCTATAGCACATGCCAACACTCGCAACAAAGGAGTCTCTCTTTGGTGCACACAAAATAGAAAGCCACAAAGGGCACGTGATCTAGAAAAGCAAACAGATGCAAGGCATGAAGAGGACATGGGCATGGGGTTCGATTCAATGCCTCCAACATCACCAAAATCACCCTTTCTAACATAATTTGGGTGTTGTAGATAGCGGGGGGAAATTTGGCCCCTGGCAGCCTTAATAAAAGGCTTAGAAAAAGGTTGGAGGTGCTCATGAAAGAAGTTGCAACCGATTTATCCCAAAACCTAGGACCATCTAATGTTAAAGACCAAGGGAAAGAGGGGGGAACAAATTACCAATTGACATATGCTAAGGTAAGATTGCCGGATGGTATGGTTGTGCATCAATGTCATGCAAGCAACACCTGTCCTAGGCTGTAGCTTTCATAGAAAAGAGGAAGCGCATGGTTGAGCACCTGCATCTTGTTCATGGGATAGAGGTTGACACACCCAAGTTGCCAATTGGCCGTCCTTCCAATAGCAAGTTGGTAACTCGTCCTCTCTTATACCCCTATGCTGAGAATTGGAAGAGACAAGCACACCACATGCTTGAGGATAAGGATAAGAAATTTCAGATAAATTGACAAAAGTACAAGCGTATTTTATATGTGAAGGCAAAGCAGGCATGGGATGACCTTCGTTAATGAGTTCAAGACCACATCCAATGAAGAGTACATTGCTAGTTGGGTGAAACAAGACATGGACAAGTACATGTCAATAGCAGCAAAAGCTCTCTTACGCCAAAATCCAAGCCCGGATAAATGGTGCTACCTCTAAGAAAGTAAGCTTGTCTCCCACACTCTTTCTTTAATCTCATTCTTATATCTAGAGTTTAGTTGCATGTATCTAAAGTTAGTTTAGTGCCGCCACCCTACTCTAATTACTATATTCCGACTATAAACTATGTAGAAAGTAAGTGGTAACGTTTGAAAATTTCTATTTGAAAATTGGGAAATTATTTAAGAAAAAAGTAAAATTTAAAGGCTTTTATTCTATAAGCCCTCAAAATTTGCACAAACT